>NW_019154142.1:3293544-3422834 GCF_002288905.1 Enhydra lutris kenyoni | reverse complement strand
CTCCCTCTGCCTCTGCCTGCCATTCTGTCTGCCTGTGCTTGCTCTCTCTCCCTCTCTCTCTCTCTGATAAATAAATAAAAAAATCTTTAAAAAAAAAAAAGTGAAAATATCAATCTTTAAGATAGCCATTTGAATTTCCCAAACTAACTAGGAAAATAAAAGACACCCAAATCACTGATATTAGGGAAAAGAGAAGATAATAGATCCTAAAGATCTTGTAAGAATGAGAAATATTTATGGACAACTTTATGCTAGTAAATACAATAGTTTATATAAAATGGTCAAATCCCTTTAAGACACAAACTACAAAATTACCAAAGTTCATCCAAGAAACAAATAATCTGAGTATCCCTAACTGAATCCATAGTTAAAATTTTTCTCAAAGAAAATGAGCACTTCACTGTAGGAGTCTACCAAATATTTATTTATTTTTATTTTATTTATTTATTTGACAGAGAGAGATCACAAGTAGGCAGAGAGGCAGGCAGAGAGAGAGGAAGGGAAGCAGGCTCCCTGCTGAGCAGGGAGCCCAACGTGGGGCTTGATCCCAAGGACTCTGGAATCATGACCTGAGCCGAAGGCAGAGGCTTTAACCCACTGAGCCACCCAGGCTCCCCAGGAGTCTACCAAATATTTAAAGAAGAAATAACATCAATTGAACTCAACTCTTCTAGACAATTATGGAAGAATGAATACATCCCAACTCATTTTTTTCAGAACCATATTACCTTGATACTAAAAACAGATAAATATATTATAAAATCAAAACCTATATGCAATTATCATTCATGATTATAGAAGTAAAAATTCTAAACCAAATTTTAGCAAAGAGAATCAAACTATATGTGAAAGAGTTGGGGCACCTGGGTGGCTCAGTGGGTTAAGCTGCTGCCTTCGGCTCAGGTCATGATCTCAGGGTCCTGGGATCGAGTCCCGCATCAGGCTCTCTGCTCAGCAGGGAGCCTGCTTCCCTCTCTCTCTCTCTGCCTGCCTCTGTGTACTGTGATCTCTCTCTGTCAAATAAATAAATAAAATCTTTAGAAAAAAAAAAGAGTTAATACATCATGACCAAGTGGGATTTACTCAGAAAATGCAAGTTCAATACTTGAAGGTCAATGTGTGTTAAGTGATATTAATATATTAAAGGAATTATTAAGAAGATTTGTAAGGAAAACTATATGATTTTCTAAGTAGAGGCAGAAAAAGCATTTGACAAAATTTAATGTTCATTTATGGTAAAAACTCTCAAAGAGGCACAGAAAAAGTGAGACTCCCTTCATCTGATAAGGGGCATCTATGAAATAACTGAATTATGAACCTTTCCAAGCAGCCTATAAACATTTGCTGGTTTCAGAAATAGATGTCTGTTTGGTAGAAAACTTCTTCAATATCATTCAGCCTTTCATAAGGACCATAGGAAGTACCAGCCAGCTTAGGATGATCTCCAAGGAAATCAAAATAAAGACATCACACAGCTGGAGGTTTGGGCCATAGGCATCTTCTCCAAGGCCTACCTGGCTGCCCCATTGCTGAGAGGCTCAGTATCCCAAGCCTCCATGTGTGGCCCATTGCCTGAAAGCTTGACCCTAGACAGCAAGCTTCTCACAACGGAGACCATGCCTTACTCTTTATCCTTGCTCTCTTGTGAGGTCAAATATGGCCACTTGGCATATTAACACTGAATCTATATTTACTTACCACACAATTATATTTGGGGGGTTTAAAAGTGAAAAGTTAAATTAAAATTGCCTTCTTTCCTACCAATGTATCAATCTCTCCTGCCAACTCCTCTTCTGTCTATTAGAGCTGCACGATTCTTGGAGATCAGGGATAAGGATAAGTAAATAAGGAATGTCTTGGAAAGAAGCTGAAATCATCATTTCCTCACTGAAATTAAATTAAACTGTTGAAAGAAAACCCATGGTCCAGAGTACAGGCTCTTTCCTTCTTCCTTTTTATCACTGTTCCTTGGTTTTTCAAAAAAAAATGTTTGCTTGATTCTTACAGTAAAACGTGTGTATTTTTTTCCTCTAAAGCATTTAGCAATCTTCTAGACTATCACAAAAAGTTCCACTCGCTTGAGATGTGCCTTTTCCTTTGATGTGTATGCTGTGAATTTTGGATAAACAGCACTCTGCCTGGAAAGCATTGTTAGATTGCTTTGGTGATTGACTTGATTTTTACTTTTCATCTGGCTGTTTCAGTACAATGAAGATCCTGCTTCTATTTTTGAATTAATTTCATTTTTGTGGCCCTTCAGCAAGTTTGCTCTGATCCTTCATAATCACAGCCAAATATGTTTTTACCTCATTATCTGGTATACTTTATCATGCCACAGGCTACATGAAGATTTGATGCTTTTTCAGTGACCTTCACATAGAACTGAGCTTAGAAAAGTGCACAGATAGCATACAGTTGTGGGGTGTGTGTGTGTGTGTGTGTGTGTGTGTGTGTGTATACAGATACATGTAAAATGTATATTTAATACATCAAGAGCTTATTAGATAAATGGAAACTGGATTTTGTTTAAGAAACTTTGAATACATTTATAAATCTTCCTTTTTTCTCCTCCTAAATGTATCCTCAGGAGATGCTATTATATGGTTTTAGAAAAAAATATATCTTGGAAATGTGAATTCACATTATACACCATACACACACACACATACATGAACACACACATTTGGGATAAAAATACAACCTCAGAAGTTTCCTATTTAAAAAAATAACAATTCCCTAACTGACTACTATTGTTCATCCTCCCCACCCAGAACTGACCTCCCAGGTCGAGAAAACAAAGCTTGGAAAGAAGTCCAAATAATCTATAATAAATGAAATCCTTACATACTTGAGGAAGCAGCTTGAGATCAAGGAGTAAATTAACATACAACTTCATCTCCAGATGTGCCTTCTCTTGCATTTTTAGACCAGGTATCTAATTTTGAAAAGGTTGTTTATACAAATAACTACTAAATTATATTTTGTGCCACATTTCTCAAATTCAAAGTTTGTGGTTTTTAAAATAGCTAAATTCAAGGATGTTTAATGGTGATAGGTTAAATTTTAGTTGGAGTCCTAATTATATTTTAAAAATTTAGACTAAATAATCATCAGCAGAAGGAACAGGTAACAATAATTCTTGGAGTCCCAAAAACTGTCCCAAGCAATCTCCATGTTGCAGTTCTCTTGGTCTATGAAAACAAGTGGCAAAAGTAGTTGAAAGTAAATGAGCTGTTCTTTCAGTTTAATTCAAGATGTTTTCAGTACCCTGAATAAAAGACTTTAGAAACTGTTATTTTTTTCTTCTGATCTTATAATGCCCCTTGAATTAAAAGCTAAGCTGGCACTTTAATTGTGGGCAGGCCAAAGCAGTGTATTCATAGACTGGAATGAATGCTAATTTGTCAGCCAGGCTAAATTATGCATGTCCTCCTATCTTTCAATTTCCCATGACTATTCACAGTTGGGGGTTACTTTTCTATCCCTGGTTTCACTGCCTTTTCTAGAAATCTTTCCAGTTGAATCATTGAGACACTTCCTGTTACTAAGAACTCTCTCTCTCTTTCCCCCACCCTGAAGCTTCTGCCTTCGGTAGGAATATTTGTATGTGCTGTGCATGAAAAATATACTATATGGATACTTCCAAAATTGAGTGTTTTGAAATAAGGTGGACTTTGTATCCAAAAGCAACCAAAAGGAACTAGACCACACAGGAATTTACAATGGGATTCTCATTTGTTGTGGGAAACAGGTAAAGGGACTTGGACAGGTCTTAATTTGAAATCCTTCATAACTTTATAACAAGTTTGTGTATATTTTTATTCTGAAAGAGGACCTTCTTTAAAAAAATTATTTATTAATTAATTTATTTAAATTAACATATAATGTATTATTTGCCCTGGGGTACAGGTCTCTGAATCATCAGGCTTACACATTTCACAGCGCTCACCATAGTACATGCCCTCCCCAATGTCAATAACCCCACCACCCTATCCCTACCCTCCTACCCCCCAGCAACCCTCAGTTTGTTTCATGAGATTAAGAGTCTCTTATAGTTTGTCTCCCTCCTGATCCTATCTTGTTTCATTTTTGTATTTCCTACCCCCACCCGCCCTGCCTCTCAAATTCCTCATATCAAAGAGATAATATGATAATTGTCTTTCTCTGATTGACTTATTTCACTCAGCATAATACCTTCTAGTTCCATCCATGTTGTTGCAAATGGCAGGATTTAATTTCTTTTGATGGCTCCATAGTATTGCATTGTACATATATACCACATCTTCTTTATCCATTCATCTGTTGATGGACATCTAGGTTCTTTCCATAGTTTGGCTATTATGGACATTGCTGCTATAAACATTTGGGTGCACGTGCCCCTTTGGGTCACTAATTTGTATCTTTAGGGTAAATATCCAGTAGTGCAATTGCTGGGTGATAAGGTAACTCTATTTTCAACTTTTTGAAGAACCTCCATACTGTTTTCTAGAGTGGCTGCACCAGCTTGCATTCCCACCAACAGTGTAGGAGAGCTCCCTTTTCTCTGCATCCTTGCTAACATCTGTTTCCTGACTTGCTAATTTTGGCCATTCTGACTGGTGTGAGGTGGTATCTCATTGTGGTTTTGACTTGTATTTCCCTGATGCCAAGTGATGTTGAGCACTTTTTCATGTGTCTATTGGCCATCTGGATGTCTTCTTTGCATAAGTGTTTGTTCATGTCTTCTGCCCATTTCTTGATTGGATTATTCATTCTTTGGGTGTTGAGTTTGATAAGTTCTTTATAGATGTTGGACACTAGTCCTTTATGTGATATGTCATTTGTGAATATCTTCTCCCATTCTGTCAGTTGTCTTTTGGTTTTGTTGACTGTTTCCCTTGCTGTGCAAAGGCTTTTGATCTTGAGGAAGTCCCAATAGTTCATTTTTGCCCTTGCTTCCCTTGCCTTTGGTGATGTTTCCAGGAAGAAGTTGTTGTGGCTGAGGTCAAAGAGGTTGATCCTGGGATGGATTCCTGTCTCACATTGAAGTCTCTGAAAGAGAACCTTTTTGATAGATTGTCATTTCTGTATATTGCTGGGAAAAAATTTTTACTTTTGCAAAGCAGAACCAAGGTAAAATGGTAAGTAAAACAATAAAGACCAGTAGTTGGCCAATTATATTCTAAGGAATGCCAGGAGCCACTAAATGAGAGGAGAGAATTACAAGCAATAGTCTGACCCAGAATTAACCTGAGTTAATTAGCCTGGGCTCAACTATGGACTGATTTATATCTTGAGATTTTCTGTTAGACTCTTAAAATAATGGAACTGCTGCTTAAAAAAACTAACAAAAATGTTTGAAAATCAATGAATTCAACATTAAAATTATGAATACAGAAAAACTGATGCAAATAAATTAATTTTCAGGTAGGTTTGAGCCCTCCAGTCATACAACTAGTAGTTCTTGCAGATGAGGTTTTTGCTTTGTTTTGCTGTTGCTTACTCTGCAGCACAGTGAAACCTCCAGAAATGCATTTCCCCTACAAATAAATTAAAAGTACCAACTTTAGACAATATCTTCCTGGATAAAAGAGCCACTGATATTTCTTACAAGCCCCCTTCACTGTGTGATCCTCTAACAACATCCCATTACTAGATAATTCAGAGCACGGAAAGAAACATGAAGCCCCAGGACTCAGGTTCCCAGATTATACTTGGTTGGACAGGAATGACCACAAAGATCTTCTTCTCTAGCACTGCTGTTTCTGGAGGAAACATTGGCTTAGAGGTAGAAAACTAGGAGATCTTCAGTGAATAAATTTATGTGTATGCATTGCGGACTTGAAGATTCTTTTAATTTGTTGTTGAAGAACAAATATAATCAAAATATATCAACAATGGCCATTTCTCCCTCTTATGCACATTTTGGCAGTGCTTTGAAGATTTTACCTCTCTGATCCAGATGTTTGGTTTTGACTCTCTAGGACTTAAGTTATTAGTTAAATACTCTTTTTCCATTATGGATCTAATACCGTAAGGCATGAAAGATTTTAGACATACATACCACATAGACTATGTAAGAAATAGGATTTTCTTTACCTAGTCACACATTTTTTAAAAACTATTAATGTATCATACACATTTATTTAAAATTTTTTTTTAAATTTATTTTAATTAACTTATTTATTTTTAAGATTTTATTTATTTATTTGTCAGACGACAGAGACTACAGGCAGGCAGAGTGGCAGGCAGAGGCAGAGGGAGAAGCAGTCTCCTGCAGAACAAGGAGCCCAATGTGGGACTCGATCCCAGGATGCTGGGACCTGAGCTGAAGGCAGCTGCTTAACCGACTGAGACTCCCAGGCTCCCTCATACACATTTATTAAAAATAAAACATTCAGAACATAATAAAAATAAATTTTCATATAGACCTTATTATGCTTATGTTCTTAGAATAGTGTAAGTGTTGGCAAAGTATGGACTAAATCTGCTCCATGACACATTTGTGTATGGCTTGTGAGCTAAGAATAGTTATTACATTTCTTAAAATTGGGGGAAGAAAAGAGAAATCATATTTTATTGCACATGGAAATTTTATGACATTCAAATTTAGTGTCTATAGATAAAGTTTTATTGGAACATACCTATGCACATTCATTTAGGTATTATTTATATATTTGCTTTCACATTATAATGAAAATTGATTGATTGCAACTTAGACCATATGGTCTTCAAAACCTAAAATATTTACTACTGGTCCTTCACAGAAAACAGCTGGGAATCCGTGGAATAGTGAACTCCTTTATTTATAGCTGACACTAAAGGCTAATTTGCCATTATTCATGCAGTTTCCCAATCTGGATGCCAATTTGGGTGCCATCTTTTCTTTGGTGTTCACTCTAACTTCTTGATGAGATTATCTTTTTCTCCTTAGACATATTTTCCCTGAGTTGGTTCATGTTCATTCTTGTTCTGTCAAAATAAAAAAAAAAAAGTGTGAAAAAAAGAGTACCAGAGCCCCTTTGCTTTTTTTGTGGACCATAGAATCGGAGTTGAGATTTAAAGATATGTCCAGACTTAGACACTCGCAGTCACACTTGAGCTCTTGTGACCTTTTCTATTTCTCCCTTCAAGGAAACAGTGAAACATTTCTCCTCTCAATTTCTTGGTTTGTAACCTATGCAGAACATCTTTGTCAGTTACTACATAGTTTTGTTTGCTTCAGAGATGTCAGAAGTTACCCCTTGCAAGATACTTAGAGAAGAGAAAATCAGTGTAATAGTGATTTCAGAGCTCTCCTAGGATGCCTAGGATCCCTCCTTGTTGTTTCTTTGTGGTTTAAGATACACCACTTCCATCTGATATAGAACACCTTACAAGCCTATGATTTTCTAGCAGATATTTTAGTGATATGATTTCTTAACATCCAGACACTGCCTGTCTGAGAGTAATGCTTAATTAAAATGAATCTTGTTTCCTGAAAAAATCAGTATGGCATCGCAGCTTTGCTATTTGTAAGCTCTTTTTGAATCTATCTATAGCACAGTAAAACTAGAAATAAGAAGCAATATGGCTACACTCTGTAGCATCTTCCTTAGGTGTTTCATCCACAGGAACAGCTTTGGAGCTGTGAAAGCACTTCTGTAAGTGTCTTGAATTTAATTTTGTGCAATGTGTTAATTATTACCCTATTTATAGAATGTTTTCTTGGCTCACATGCATTTGAGGAGAAAGAGAAATATATATATATATACATATATATATATATATATATACACACACACAAACACATACACACACATATATACAATGAATTATTCATATATATATATATATATATATATATATATATATATAATGATCTAAATGATCCACTAATGATGTAAATGATCTACTATTAGATAGTGGATCAATTTTTGTAGCACAACCAGTTATTTTTTATTGAAGTAAAACCAATACTCAACACTATATTAGTTTCAGGTATACAACATGGTGATTTGATACTTGTGTATATTGCAAAATGATCACCACAATAATCTAGTTAACACTCTTCACTATATATTGTTACAGAATATTTTTTCTTGTGATGAGAACTTTAAAAAATTTTCTTAGCAACTTTCAAATATGTGATAAAATATTATTAATTATAGTCATTATGTTGTACATTACATCTTCATTACTTACTTTACTTTATAACTAGAGCTTTTTACCTTTTTACTCCCTTCACTCATTTTGCTCACCCCGCTCCCACTCCCCACCTCTGACAAGCACCAATCTGTTCATATCTGTGAGCTTGGCTTTTTTTTTTCTTCCCACTTTTTAGATTCTGCATTTAAGTGAGATCATATGGTATTTGTCTTTGTCTATTTGTTTCACTCACCAGTTTCAATGCCCTCAAGTTCCACCTATGTTGTTACAAATGAATGGCAAGATTTCTTTCTTTTTAATGGCTAAATAATATTCTGTTACACATACACACACACACACACACACACACACACATCTTCTTCATTTATCTGTTGAGGCACACTTAGGTTGTTTCCATATCTTAGCTATTGTAAATAATGCTTCAGTGAACATGGGAGTCACATATCTTTTTGAGTTAGTGTTTTCATTTTCTTAAGATAAATATTCAGAAATAGAATTGTTGGATCATATGGCAGTTCTATTTTTAATTTTCTGAGGAACCTCCATACTGTTTTCCATGTGGCTGCACCAATTTACATTCTTACCAACCGTGCACAAGGGTTCTTTTTCTCTACATCTTTGCCAACATTTGTTCTTTCTTGTCTTTTGGATAATAGCCATTCTAAAAGGTGTGAGGTAATATCTCAGTGTGGTTTTGATATGGATTTCACTGCTGATTAATGAGATTGAGCGTCTTGTCATGTGCCTGTTAGCCATCTATATGTCTTCTTTGGAAAAATTTAATAAGACTTTTGTGATTTTGCTATTGAGTTCTATGAATTCTCTGTAATCTTTGGATATCAATTATTTGTCAAATACCTGATATGCAAATATTTTCCATCATTCAGTAGGTTGTCTTTTCGTTTTGTTGAAGATTTCCTTTGACATAGCTATTTTAAAGTGCAAACATGAACTACTCTCTTTAGTGTGTTAATATTACTAATTTTTTTTCACATTTTAATTTATTTTATTTTATTTTTTTAATATTACTAAATTTTATGAATGAATCTTTCATTTTTTTTTAAAGGACTGTATTAAGGAAGCTAATGTCGATTGCAAATAAAATAATTGTGATGGTGAAAGATTAATTACTAAACTGTTTCCTGGCACTTTCCATTATGTGTTTATTTATTGTCTGTGTCCCTCATAGACTATGTCTCATGAGTAAGACATTCAGCCTATTCACTGTGAATCAGGTCTAATACATGGTGGATATCCAGTAAACATTGATTGAATGAGGAAACTGTGAGGGAATACTCAATCAGCAAGAGTTGGGATAACAAAATTAACAAATAATGGATGATATAAATTCTCCACAGAAATTACTTTAAGTGGCTTCATAATTTCATGTTGATAAAAGGGCAAGATAACCTAAGACCTCTTTGATAATAAGTGGAATTTGTAGCTTTATCAATGACATTAACATCTGAACAAAGGATATGTTTATGTGGAAGTGAGGAAAAGGAAGTCTAGAGCATAAGAATTTGTCACAGTGTTTTATTTCCCTTCAGGTGAGAAATGGTCTGACCAGAAACTTCCTCTCCTCTAAATAGGCACTTCTTTTGCAGGAATTAAGATTAGACAACCATATCTCTATATATTCTGCTTTTATGTCTCATAACCAAAGTTTTCATTATAGTTCAACTTGCTCTTAAATAGAAGGATAAGTCTTACCAGTAGACTTTGACTTGACTGACCAGTTTCCTTGACATGTCTACAAATACATAAGTCAGAATTTGTAACTAGAAATGAGTTTGGTGTTTTCTGAAACTTACCGCCTCTGAGCATGGTCCTTTGATTTTTGTCATTTTGCTAAGCTGTAGCATCCTGCCTAAGAGACTAATCAGCTTTCTCAGGTTGGAGCTCTAACTTGATGCTCTCTATTCTTTTAGAGGACTGTCTCCACAGTACCAGAGTTTAGTATGTTAGTAGTATCATCTTGGTAAGATTAAACTAGTTTATGCTGGGGTAACTAAAAAATAACAACAATAAATAACTAAGCCAAACATCAGAAACAATAATTACAAACAAAACCAAAACCATATCAACCCAAAATTACATTTTTCTCTCCATTTAAGCAACATGTACTGTTGGTCTAGTAGACAGCAGGCAATTGAACTCCATGGGGCAATTTCATGATCCAGGCCTAGAGAGGCCTAGACCTTTCTAAAGCTGCAAGATCTGGAACTGTTGACCCGTCAAACTGCTCTGGAGAGAGATCACACACAGGCTTGAAAATGCTTCCATATAGCAGTGACACTCATTCACCTACTGGTAAGCAACAGTAAGGTCTATTACATAGTTGAAAGAAAGAAATTAATACGTGTAATTTAAAATAGCAATTTTCAAAATAATAGCTGAACATTCCTATTTTGAAAAATATGCAATATTTTATAGATTGTTTACTGTGTGTGTATATGTATATACATATAATGCTATATGTATAATATATAAAGCTATTATATATATCACATTACATTCATTCCACTTGTAACTTGTCGGTGATTTATCACCCACTGTATTGATACCTGGAACTTGGTAGAAGGATCCTGGTTAGCTAATTCAGTCAAATATTAAAGTCGAATACTTTGGGAAAACTTTTTTTTATAATTTTATAGAACATCCTTATTCTCTGTTTAGAATTTGATTCATTTGAATGTGGCAGAATAACTCATTTTTTTTCCCTCTGTAGGTTCATCATCATGAATGAGAGGTTATTTTCACCTCACTCCGGAAAAAGGACAAAGACACTGCATGCTGACACCAAGGTTTTATTTGTTCCAGAAAAGTACAAGGATACTTCTCTTGTCCTTACTCTTAGAGGAAAGGAGTTGGATTATTCAAGAGAAGGAAAGTGTGTCTCAACATGGACATGGGGGGAACTTAAACTCAAATGCTGCTGTCTTAGGAGCCATGCTGACATTTTTTCCTGCAGACAAGGACAAGAATTGAATGCCTGGAGCAACAGAGTACTATGCCTTAGAATAGACAACATAAGATAGTCTCAGCATCCATTATGATGGCTTAGCACCTAAGGTACGTTCCTTAAGTATTTTGGGTAAAGCATATATCTCCAAAAACTGTGCAGGAGATCCCTGTGTCTTACACAGGAATATATTTGATAATGAAAAATAATGTAATCGGATACAGTCATACTTTGTTTTATTTCACTTTCTTTTATTGTGCTTTGCAGATATTGCATTTTTTTTTTAATTGAAGGTTTGTGGCAACCCTGCATTGAGCAAGTCTATGGGCATAATTTCTCCAACAGCATTTGCTCACATTATATCTTTGTGTCATTTGGTAATTCTCACAATTTTTTGAACTTTTAAATTTTTATTATATTTATTATGGAGATCTGTGATCAGAGATTACAACTAGCAAAAATTCAGATTATGGTTAGCATTTTTTAAAATTTTTCATTTTTAAATTAACATATCATGTATTATTAGCCCCAGGGGTACAGGTCTGTGAATCGGCAGGTTTACATACTTCACAGCACTCACCATAGTATGGTTAGCATTTTTTTAGAAATAAAGTATTTTTTAGTTTAGGTATGTATGTTGGGACTTTTTTAGATGTAATGCTATTGCACACTTGCTAGACTAGGCTATAGTGTAAACATAACTTTATAAACACTGGGAAACAAAATAATCCCTTTGACTTGCTTTATTACAATATTTGCTTTATTATAGGGGTCTGGAACCAAAACTGTAATATCATTGAAGTATGCCTGTGTTTTTTGCAATAAATTGTAGAGGAACAAATGCATACTAAATAAGCAAGTTTAATTATCTGTATGTATGTAGTTTTTCAGAACATTTTTTCTGCTTGTGCCATTAGTGAGTAGGGCTCTTAGGTCATCTTATTAACCTTTGCTCTACTAAATCTACTGAGCTATTCCTAAAGAGTTGAGATGTTTTAAATCTCATTAACCTATTTAGATTGTATTTTTCTTCTGAACAACAGCACTGTGTACATTCAATGTCAAATTTCTATTTTTCCTAAACATATCTTGGTGATTTAAGGGAACATCTTCGACACATATGGATAAAGAGGTCCCAAGGGTCACTTTTTTATTTTTCCTGACAAAAAGGAAATATTTAGGGCTTGGAGAACGAGGGAGTTGGAATAGATGGCTGGCTGCTTCTGATGATGATTTAGACTAGTCGTGCATTTAGACAGAGTGGCATTCTGTTGTTGTGTGGAATGTTCTACAGATGTCAATTAGATCAAGTTGTTTGACAGTGGTTGTTCAGTTCATTTATATGCTTACTGACTTTCTGTCTACCTGGTCTATCAATTACTGTGTTGAAGATTCCAAGGATAACTGTGGATTTTTCCATTTCTCCTTGCAGGTCTATCAGTTTTAACCTCATATTTTGATGCTTTGTTGTTAGGTTTATACATATTTAAGATGATTTCTTGGAATATTGACTCCTTTATCATTATGTAATATAATTCATTATCCCTGATAATTGTTCTGAAGTCTTCCTCATCTGAAATTAACATAAGGGTTGCATCTTCCTTTTGATTTGTGTTAGCGTGCTTTACTTTTCTCCATTCTTTTACTTTTAATCCATATGAGTCTTTTAAACACACATTTTAAAAGTATATATTTAAATTGTACATTTTTTATAGAAAACAATTGGATATTATTTCTTAATCCAGTTTTGCAAACTCTGTCTTTTAATTCATGTATTTAGATTGTAATGTTTAATGTGAAATTGTCAGGTAGGGTATCTGGGATTGTAAAGCTCTAAAAGAAACTGCTTATATCTTTATATGCTCTGGAATAGATAATCAAAATATGAATTGCCTGATTTGTTGTTGTTGTTGTTTGTATTTTTCTTAAGTATGAAAGAAGTAATATATAAAACATCTCACCCAGATGTCTTTTTGAAGGTGTATTTTGCCAAATAAATGTTTGTTTCTTTTGTGTTTTTTTGCTATGCTCTTTTTCCAATCCTTAAGAATTTTGGTACTTTTTATCTTCTTATAATCCATTTTTGAGATCTTAAAATATATTCATATTGAAAATATTTCATATTTTAAATATTTGCTCTTGTTTTTTCTTTTGTTTTCCTATTTTGTGGTTTCTCTCCTACTCTTAATTCCATTTGTCTGAAATTTTATTGATTTTTCACAAAAATTGATATTGCCACATAAATTTTATAATATTTGATGTTTAATAATCAATTTATTCTGCTTTTTCACTAACTCCTTCCTCTTGTTCTCATTAAGATTACTTTCTTTCCCTGTAATCTTATTTGAAGACTTAGCTTTTCTTATGTTTAGTAATAAAATCATTTTAAAATTATCTATTTCTTTCTGTTTTTTAAAAAAAGATTTTATTTATTTATTTATTTGAGAGTGAGTGAGAAAGAAAGCATAAGCCTGGGGAGGGGCAAAGGAAGAGGGAGAAGCAGACTGCTGCTGATCAAAGAGCCTGTTGCGAGGCTCGATCCCAGGAACCTGGGATCATGACCTGAGCTGAAGGGAGATACTTAACTGACTGAACCACCAAACTGCCCCAGTGTATTTATTTCTTGATATAACTTCTGTGACATCCCATAAAATTTGACATTTTGTCATCTTTTATAAATAATAATAAATATTATTTTAAATTTTCTACTTGACCCAGTAATTATACAGGAATGGTTTAAAACTACCTGTGAACTTTTTTCCTTATTATTATTCATTTTCTTCTTTTTCTTCTTCTTCTCTCCCTCCACTTCCTCCTTATTTTTTCAGTTCTTGCTTAATATTTATGCATACTTTCTTTGTTTCAGCTCATATTATGACCTACACAAATATGCATCTTAATCCATGATATAAGTAGTTGAATTATAGATAGATTATAGATAGATTTGGTTTATGTACTATATTGTATATATGCATTCTTTTTTTTTTTTTTTTTCACAGAGGTGGTGTTAATTGATGAGTTGCTTTTGATTTTCCTGACTGTTCAGGAGCATCAACGTCAGCCTCCATCAGCCTTCTACCCCACTCTTATACAAGTCTCATATCTAATGATGCAGGAGACAGGAAATGCAATGTAATTTTCTCAGTAAGTTCTAGTACATCATCATTTTGAGCATATAAGGCAGTTTTGGACATATATGAAATATGATGATTTAATGCTGCCATTTGTCTCTGATTATCATTTTCTTCATTATATAATTACATAGATTCTACTTGAAATTTCCCTTTTTCTGCCCATACCTTGTTTTCTTATTTGTTGCTTCCAGTCTGCTACGGGTGAAGTTTTGGGCTGAATAGGTGCCTAGATTAGATAAGAAGCAAATATATTATCTAACAATTTTAAATACCACATATATTTTATCTGTTCATCTCAAGAGCATTGCAAAGCAGGAATTCTTTCCCATCTTCATAGAAAAGTAAATTGAAATTCATACTATCTTTCCAAAGGTTATAGATAGGAAGCAGCAAAACTGCAAATCCAGCACAGATTGATTTCCCTCAAAAGCTGACATGCTGTTCATTTCCCTAAATTTCTTCTGAGAAAGATCTAAAGAATAAAGTGCAAGGTTTTAATATAGTGACTTAAAATAGCTCTGTTTTTAATGCCTTCTTTCCTCTGTATACTTTCAGGTAAGAAAACTTGGAGGGTCTAATTTACCATGTTTGACCTTTGAAATGAAAGGTTTAACTGAATTTTCTTTTACAATACTTATAGAGAGAATGTCTGGGATTTCATAAGAGGTGAGAGCAAATACTGTCATTTTCATTTTATAAATATGTAAAATCCCATCTCCATGCAATTTTCATCAACGTAACAACTACTGTCTTGAATTCCTGATTTATAAAGCATGTACCTTCTGTTCTTTAGGGAACATACTCTAAATAATTGACTGGTGAAATAGCCAGGTTGTGTAATAATCCATTATAAAGATCTGAAGTGGGAACCTCCCACCCTCTCAGCTAGATTCAAGTTCTAATGGTATAATTTCCCAGTAGGTTTTGGCATCTTTGGATCATTTTTCTCTATAGTTTTTACTATAGGCTCTATATTTTATGTTTTCAGATCTACCTTGCACTATACCATGGCTTCCAGAGATAATTTCAAATTAGAAAAAAAATGTGTTATAAGACTTTATGTTTTGGGGGTTTCCTTCATTTGAATACAAATTATTCCTGCTTTTGACCAGTTGTGGTTTATTTATCAAATAAGTAGATGACAATCTTAACAATCATTTTCTTGGAACAAAATTTTCAATAACATTGTACTGTATGGAACTGCAAAATTCAGTGAAGTTGATAGAGAAAATCCTGTTACTTTATTTTGAATGAAAGAGCTATGGGTACTCGCAGGCTGTTTTCCTTCAGATGTATATTTTAATGACTACAAAAATATTCATATATGATGAATTCTAACATGTCACTTTTTTTTAAACAAATTTAGTAAGGTGCAATGAACATACATGAACATTTACCAATTTAAAGTACAGTAGATGGCAAATTAAAATAGTCATATTACCATTTAAACTTAAAAAAGTCAAACTTTTCTAAAATATTTACCATTTTGCATTTCTGCTAATACCTATGTGTTTGAGTTATTCCACATCTTTGCCAACAATTAGTACCATCATTATATTTAACTTTAACCATTCTGTTGGATATATGGTATTATCCCATTGTAATTTTAATTTGCGTTCCCTAATGACTGATGATGTTGAGTATCTTTTCATGTACTTATTTTCCATTTACATATCTTATTTTGTGAAGTATGTGTTCAATTTTCTGCCCAGTTTAAAAATTAATTTGTCTTCTAAGTATTGACATGTAAGAATTTGTTAAGTGTTCTATATACAAGTCCTTTCAATTTCTCCCTTGCCCTATGCTCATCTGTTTTGTTTCTTAGATTCCACAAGTGAAGTCATATGGTATTTGTCTTTCTCGACTGACTTATTTCACTTAGCATAATACACTCTAGCTCCAACCTCATCATTGCAGACAGCAAGATTTCATTCTTTTTGATGGCTGATTAAGATTCCAATATATACGTATATCTTATAGGCTATCTTTAGTTTTGTTGATTGTTTCCTTCACTCTGCAGAAGCTTTTTGTCTTGGTGAAGTCCCAATAGTTTATTTTTGCTTTTGTTTCCCTTGCTTCTGGAGATGTGTCCAGTAGAAAAACTTCTTACTAGAGGTCATAGAGGTTGCTGCCTGTGTTCTCCTTACAAATCCTTTATCAGATATATGCTGTGTAAATATTTTCTCCCAATCCATGGCATTATCTTTCCATGCTGCCAATAGTGTATTTTGAAGATCATTTGAAAAAAAATTTATGAAATCCAATTTGTTAATTCTTCTTCTTCTTTTTTTTTTAGTGTAATCTTAGAGGACACCTGCATGGCTCAGTTGGTTGGGCGGCTGACTTCAGCTCAGGTCATGATCACAGGGTCCTGGGATTGAACCCCACATCAGGCTCCCTGCTCAGTGGAGAGCCTGGTTCTCTCTCTCACTCTGCCTGTTGCTCTGCCTACTTGTGGTCTCTCTCTATCTCTCTGTCAAATAAATAAATAAATCTTTTAAAAAACATACTCTTAGAAAGATACTCAGCTCTATTTTGTTCTAGAAATTTTATAAATGTTACCCTATATTTAGGAGTATGATACATTAAAGTTCAAATTTACATATGATGTGAGGTAAGGATCAAAATTCATATCTCCTCTTTTTTTTTGCATGAGTTCCATTTGCTTTACTATTTACTGAAAAACAGTGCATTACCTCAGAGTTTCATCATTGCATTACCTCAGACTTGGATTTTTCTCTGTAAGAAGGTTTTAGATAAGAATTCAATTTTTAAAGAATTAAATTTTTTATATGTATAGTTTTTTCATATTACTAATTATTCAGTGAACTTCTGATTTGTGTCTCTAAAGGTCTTTGGCCACTTCATATACGTTTTCAAATTTAGAAGTGTAATGATGTTCATGATATTCCTTTCTTATTAGCTTTTCAACTTAAGAAGTATGTTCAGTACTTTCCATTCTTTCCAGGTATTGCTAATTTGTGTCCTGTTTCTCAATCAGTTTGGCTAGATGTTTAACAAGTTAATGACATTTTTAAAGAGCCAACTTTTGCTTTCATTAATTTTTCTCTTTTTTTTTTTTGCTTTCTGTTTTACTGATTTGTGTTATCTTTATTACTTTTTTCCTTCTACTTGCTTTGTGTTTTTCTCTACTTTTTTTCATTTTCTTAAGTGGAAGCTATTTATGTAACATCCTTTTTAAAATTTTCTAACATAAGCATTTAATTTTATGCATTTTCCTTTAAGTACTGTTCTTGATGTGAGTGATATTATTTTGATACCGTTTGAAATATATTCTAATTTTCATTGTGATATCCTTTTTATTCAAGGGTTATTTAGTTGCACATTTTAAAATTCCTAAGTACATGGATATATACTTTTTATTATAGACTCTTATTAATTTCTGGTTTAATATTGTGGACCAATAACATCATATGTATGATTTTAATTTATTTTAATTTATTCAAATTGGCTTTATGGATCAAAATATAGTATTTTGGTCAATATTCTCTGTGAACTTAAAAAGAATATGTAGTTTTAATTGTTCTTGGTTAAAATGTGCTATGTGTCAATTAGATAAAGTTGGTTGAGAGTGTTTAAGTCTTCCACAACCTCATTCAATTTTTTGGTATAATTTTTCCATCACTTTATCCATGAGAGAAGAGTGTTGAAATCTGCATGTTGGAATCTTCAACTATAATCATACTTTGGTTATTTCTTTTATACTTTTTGTTTCACCCATTTTAAAAAATCTGTTATTAAGGTGCAGGCACATTTAGGATCTTCTCGATTAACTGATTTCTCTACCATTATGAGATGACACTTCTTTGTCTAGTAATATTCCTTATCCTGAAGCTTTTTAAAATTGTGTTTTGCATGGCACATATTTTTGCATCCTTTTACTTTTAATTTATTTGTATCTTTTTACTTAATCTGGGTTTCATGCAGACTTAATTTGGGTTTCAACATATATTGGAAACTTGTTTATCCAACCTGATAATATCTATGTTTTAATTGAAGTGTGTAGACCACTCAAATCTAATATGATTATTGTTATGTTTAGTTTTAAATCTATCATCTTACTAAGTATTTCATCTATTTTTTGGTAATTCTCTTTTATCCCCTTCATTTGCATTAATGATTATTTTATGATTATGACATTTTAGACCCACTATTGGTTTATTGGCATACATTATTTTATATTTTAGCTTTCCCTTTAAGGTTTGCAATATACACATTTAACTTACCACTATCACTTTAACTAGCATTATATCACTTCCCATCTGGTGTTAAAAAAAGCTTCTGTTTCTACTTTCCTATCTTGATGCTAATTTAATAGTCATACATTTTAGTTCTACATATGGTTGAAGCCCACAACACACTGTTATTATTTGGGCCTTAAACAGCTAGTCATCTAACACTACTCATTCCTTTGAGAAAATTCAAATTCCCATCTGATATTATCCTCCTTGCTGTAGAGTTTAATGTCAATAAAATGACTCATCTCTTTTCATTCCTAAAAAAGTCTTTATTTTGCCTTCTTTATTTTGTGAAAGAATATTTTCATTTTTATTGCATATAAAATTAAGGGTTGGCAGATTTTTTTTTTTCTTTCAGTAATTTAAAGGTGCCATTTCTTGTCTTCTGGCTTTCATAGTTTATGACAAGAAATCTGTTATCATCATATCTTTGGTTTTCTGTATATAATGTGTCTTTCTCTGCCTGCTTTTAAAATTTCCTTTTTTTTTTTTCCATCATTTTTAGGATGTCTTTAGTGTCGTAGGGTATTTTTCTTTATGCTTACTCTGCTTGGAGTTTTTTGAACCTTTTGGATCTGAAGGTACTTCTCACCACTTTTGATTATTTTTTAAAAAGTTTTTCTGCCTCCTCATACCTTTTTCCATTTTCTCTTACTCTCCATGCTTCTGGGTTCCAATTATACATTTGTTAGACAGCTTGATATTGCCCCACAAGTTGCTGATGTTCTGTTTATTTTTTCATTGGGTTTCTCTCTGAATTTCATCTTGACTAGTTTCTATTATTATGTATTCAAGTTCACAGATCTTTTCTTCTGTAGTGCTTAATCTGTGCTTAATCCTCTTTGGTGTATTTTCACTCTATGTATTATATTTGTTATTGCTAGCAATCTATTTTTTTTAATATCTTCTGTTTCTCTCTTCATCATTTTTGTTTTCCTTTACATTTCTGTAATGTATTTATATATCATATTTATAAGATTTGCAATTTCTGTTGTATAGTCTTTGGCTTGTACTTCCATAATCTTTCATTTAGGTCTACTTCTGCTGATGAATATTTATATCTTATTTTCCTGCTTTTTTGAATGCCTTGGAATTTTTGAATATCCTACCTAATGATTTTTATTTTTTGGTAACTGGATTTTGTTGTATGCCTTTAAAGAATGTTGAACTTTCTCTAACATTCAGATGAGCTATTTGAGACCAAGTTTATCTTTTTGACATTTTCTCTGAAACTTTGTTAGGGCTAACCAAAACAACTTTTGGTCTTGGGCTCTCTTAGCTCCTTACTAAGATGATACCCTTCTCTGATTCTACTCAATATCTGTGAGTATATTATGAGGTATTTTCTCCACTGCCCCCCCACCATTCTGGTCGACCTGGCCTCTCCTGCACCCCTGAGGGCAGGATGGGTGCCACCCTCACTGGCTTGCTAGGGGAGGCAGGTGAGACCCAGTGATGCTGACCACTCTCCTGGCCAGGGGTTGGGGGCAGAGTGGCCGAGAGGGGGCAAGGACAGGGAATTGGGTCCACGAGAGGAAGGAGAGTGACCCATGGACTATGGGGAAGGCTATGAGCCCCCCCAACCCTGGCTCCCCCCACAGTAGAGCTCCCCCCTCCCCAGCAGGGGCGGTGGGACTGTGGGACATCTGACAAACCCTTGTGTAGAGGGCTGACTTTCAATAGGTCACAGCAAAAGAGCTTCTCTGTTAAGTACAAAACCCTGAATATTTTCCATTCTAACTGAGGAAGGTAAAATGTTTTCAGTCTTCTGTGAGCATGGGGAACTATTCAGTATAATTCCTGTTTTGTCCCCCTGTCTTATTGTGTTTTATCTTACGTGTGTTTAAATACTCAAAGGCCCTCTATATGTATCCATCTCTCTGTCTCTGTCTCTTTCCAGCTCCATGTCTCTTGTAATATAGCCCACAATTTCTATCTATCGCAGGTTTATTAAGTCCAATTTCTGTATTCTCATCTCAGGGATATTTAAGCTCCTCTTACATGCTCTAACTTCTGAGAATGACTTCCATGAATCAAGCTGGAGCAACCATATATGTAGCTCATCTCATTTGTTTATTTATTTATTGAAGAATCATAATCCTCTACTGCTGTGTGAGATATCTGAAAATCATTGTTTTTTTTTTAAGATTTTATTTATTTGACAGATATCACAAGTAGGCAGAGAGGCAGGTAAAGAGAGAGGGAGGGGGGAGGAAGCAGACTCCCTGCTGAGCAGAGAGCCAGATGCCAGGCTCTATCCCAGGAGCCTGGGATCATGACCTGAGCCTAAGGCAGAGGCTTAACCCACTGAGCCACTCAGGTGCCCCTGAAAATCATTGTTTTATATATTTTTTGGGACAGGGAGGTTGTTTGTTGTTGTTTTCAATTTTGTTTTCATTCTTTTATGATAGGAGAGCAAGTTCATTAGCAGGTAATTCTCCATGGACAGGAATGGAACTTCTATAGCCTGGTCTAATTTGCTGATTCATAAAGACAGTCTATTTATTACTTAAGGCAATGTTTCTCAAAGTGTAAGCCATGGAGCATTTGAATCCCAGATTAGACTAATAGATAATGTATATTCCTGGGATGGATATTTAACATACTGAATCAGAATATCTGGGAGGTTGTCCTAGGATATAATTTTTAACAAAAAGTCCACATGATTGTTTTTATAAAAAAAAAAAAAAAAAAAGCCACACTAGTCAAAGCCAGTTAACATTAACCATTTTGGTGACTTCAGGTTTTATATTGAACTGTGTGTATGAGTCTATGTGTTTATGTACATGCTCACTTTTTGAAACTGTTTCAGTTGAGTACCTTTTTTAGTTATTAACAACATAGTTCCTTAAAAACAAGTTGACATTTGTTATATTATTATAGCTTAGACTTCTTTCAATACACTGATATTAAAGAATATCTTTTTAAAATAATGTTGATTCACCCAAAGGAAAATGTTCTGCTTACATTTTGAGTTATTCAGGATCAATCCACTAATACTAAGATTTACTCACTAGATTTTAAATTCTAGAAGGTCAGGGACCCATTCTGTTTTGTTCTATCTTTTTATAGATTTTATAGATTTTGTGGATTGTATCTAGAACATGTAGGCCTTCAGCAAATATTTGGTGAATAAATGAATAATAGAGACATATATGTTAGTACTTTTTTTTTTTTTTTTAAAGTTGGGCTTGTAGAGACTTAAGGATGCAATCTAAGAGCCAAGAACTTCTCAGAGTATAAATTATCTCAAGTTTATAGAACCTTAATTATTATATATTTTCAAATTTTACCTGAAAATTAGGACTGACTTTCTAAAGAATCAGGGATACTACAAATATCTGATTATCTCTTTTGGAAGATATTACAAAAGTCAGATCACACTTGCACACTCTTTCATCCCCATATGAAATATTTGGCAATACAAAGCAATATTAAAATAAATGTGAAATTACTCACTTTCAATGATTATACTTCGCTACTTAATTTTGATTTTACATTTTAAACTAAAATACATTAAAATATATGAGATAGCATATAAAGAGCTCAGTATAGAAGGACATTAGAGTACTTTCTGATCTATGACTTTAAAGAACATAGGACACATAGAGTAGAGTAAACGCAGAAATGTGTATAATATGTAGTTGATTAGCAGACTTTCCAACATCAATCTGCCACCTCCTTCAATAACCTTTTTTCTGGCAAGGCTTTAGTAGGAGGGTGGGTTGGCCTTAAATCTCAGTTCTCTGCAAGAAGTAGAAATCCTTCACAGTAGCATCTCCTCTTATCTTTAAATACAGAGTTATTGACGCACTTTGATGGACACTTATGTGTGTTTCAAAATATTGAAAGGGGTCAATCTCAGCTATACCAGAATTTGCCTAATTGCTCTTGTTAACTACCCATGAGATTTTAGACAGCAACAATGTGGGACCAAGCAATATCAAGCTTTCCTAACAAGTTCTACAACTTAGTGTCCCTGCTGACAAATGACCTTTCAACACTCTACTGTCAAATACCTAAATAGGAACTTATTTCCTCAGCATAAAAAGTTGGGATCTTTAGTAGCATGAAACTTTATGGAAATCTCTAATGGGGTTTGAGTTTTCAACAAAATAAATTACCACTTAGTCAAATATCCCCTCTTCTCATACCCCATCTCCACTGCTTTAATTGTAATTTTTCTAAAACCATAATACGCAAGGTAATACCTACTTACCTAATGATTATCCTCTTTAAAATTCAATGCACATGAAATAGCTTGTCATCCTATAGCTGAAAGGTAAATGTAGCAGAAATAAACAACTGGATACTTTTAAAAGAAAAAGGTGTAATTAAAGTGATTGAAAGTTAGTACCTAAAAAGCAAAACAACACGTTTCTTCCTTTTAACTATAAAAATGTTACTAATACACAAATTCCTTCAGTCAAACATACAAATAGGACTACTATAACAATTGTAATTTGTGTGTAAAAGGTATTTCACACTCACACACATACATACACAAACACACACATATAAATAAAAATTTCACTGATTCATTCTAGTTGGAAAATTTCCCTTCAGTTAACGTAGTTAGAATTACAGAAGAGTCTCACAATAAAATTGGATTAATTAATTAATTAATTTTTAAGAGTTAGGAGGAGAAGAGGGAGAGGGAGAGAAAGAATCTTAAGCAGGTTCCATGACCAGCACAGTCTGACCAGAGAGGGGGCATGGCGCAGGGCTCAATTTCACAACACTGAGATCATGACCCGAGCCAAAATCAAGAATCGGATGCTTAACCAACTAAGCCACCAGGTGTCCGTGGATTCATTAACTTAATCCATAACAAGAATGAAAATTAACTTAACACTCTGAAAGATAGACTTCTTTAGACTCAAGAGAATACTTTTGTTCTTCCTATTTTCAAGTGGTTGCTTCTAAGATTGTGCATCCTTTTATAGTATTGTAAGTAGGTATTGCCTTGAGTATAGTATTATAGTTTATTTTTATAGTATCATTAATACTGTTAATTTGTTTAATGTATTTTATTTTTAATAAACCTATTCTGATAACATGAAAGGCTTTTGCTTCTAGTGAGCTCTCTTGACTATTTCCACAGTAACGTAAGTCCTTTTTCTTTTTTAAAGATTTTATTTATTTATTTGACAGACAGAGATCACAAGTAGGCAGAGAGGCAGGCAGAGAGAGAGAAAGGAGGAAGCAGGCTCCCCGGTGAGCAGAGAGCCCAATGCAGGGCTTGATCCCAGGACCCTGAGATCATGACCAGAGCCCAAGGCAGAGGCTTAACCCACTGAGCCACCCAGGCACCCCAACATAAGTCCTTTTAAAAGAGCTTTTATGCTGTATTTTGTTAAAATGTGATTTATTTTCTCCAAGAAATGGGTAGGATTGCTAAAGAAAGAAAAGTAATACCCTGTAAAATAGGATAAAAGAGGAAGGAAAGAAGCACTATCAACTTCTTATTTTGTAGGTAAGGAGGCATAGTACTCGATCATAGAAAATACTTGAACTACTGATTAAATATATAAATAGTTAAAGAGCAAATATATATATATGGAATTGTGGTTCTTTTACATGTATAATGTTTATGGTTTATCTTGTTTTTTCTGTTGTGTTTGTCAACAGCAAATGTAGATCCATAAAAAATTTATGACAAAATGTATTTCTGACATTTTTCAGAGAAAGATAATTACCATATGATCTCACTCATATGTGGAATTTAAGAAACAAAAGAGAGGATTATAAGGGGAGGGAAGGAAAAATAAAACAAGACAAAATCAGAGAGGGAGAAAAATCATAAGAGACTCTTAATCATAGGAAACAAACTGAGGGTTGCTGGAGGGAAGGGGGGTGGGGTAACTGGGTGACGCACATTAAGGAGAGCACCTGATGTAATGAGCACTGGGTATTATATACAATGATGAATCACTGAACTTTACCTCTGAAACTAATAATACATATATGCTAATTAATTGAATATAAATTTAAAAATGACGAAAAATATTGATAGATAAAACAATGCTGCCATGTTTGCTTCTGGAAGGTGACTTTGTGTGTATGTGTTTGTGTGTGTGTTTTTGTATCCATACATATATAAGCATATACATATATACACATATATATCCATCTGTCCATCCGTACACATACACAGGCATCCATACACATGCAATACCTATAAGTAGATAATATACATACAATAGTCTACTACTGCTTCAGTTAACCACTTATCATAAGAAACATAATGTGTATTTTAATGCAAGGTATGGATATGAGAGTTGTGGTTTAGGATTAGCTTCTCTTCAGTATCATGTGACAATACTGAAACAGTAAATTAGCGCTCAGTCTGACTTTCCTAATCACTGGCATGTATAAGAAAAAAAGGAACCCCATATTCCATGCGTCTTCTGCTTCTCTAATACCTGTCATATTTTCAAAGCATCCTTCTGTTAATTTAGAATAAATAATGATGTCAGTAAAACTGAGACATTTTCTGGCAAGGAGTTATTTCTTGCTAATTTACTGCTTCATTTCTCAAGAGTGTTATAAAGTTCTCAGGCCACTGAGCTGCTTTTACATTCCAACCAACTTTAAATTTACTGAAAGAGAGTCAAAAGGATAATCAAATCAATACGATGTTTAGCTGCTTTAATGTATTAACAAGGACTTCTGTTATACGGCAACTCTCATTGTCATTTAAAATATATTCTCCATTTGGATGTTTGTCTCCTATATGATTAAGTGAGATTTCTAAGTTTAATTATGGAAATGCAATGCATATATAAAACTGGAGATATTGAATAAAATAAAGGATGTCCAGTTAAATTGAAATTTCAGATAAACAATGAATAATTTTTTTAAAGTATAAACGTGTCTCAAGTATTGCATGGTATAGACCTATACAATAAATTGGTCCTATTGTTTATGGGAAGCTCAAGTTTAATTGGGCATCCCCCCCTTTTTTAAATTTGCTAAATGTGTCACAGTACCTCTATAAAACTGTTCTCTAGCATTTCAACCTACAGAATAAAATAAATGAGGAGAGATATTGCCCCTAAAATGTTAGGACATACTTCTCATTTAGTTATCTCAAAGGCTGGTTGATTTCAATAAAAATGACCAGAGTTCTCATTAACTAGATCATTACATTCTAATTAGGAGAAAGGTATGTGAGCAGGAGTGATTTTTAAAATATAAAAGTCTACACAAAACATCCAGTAAAAGGCTTCTCCCTCCCCCCCTTTTCTGTTTTTCTTGGTTTTCACCCTTACATAAAGATTTTGCTGAAGACTAGAGGTTGCAGGCCATTTTATCAGTGACAGATGCCTATGGCAACCATAAGAACTTCACTCCAGCCACACAGCTCCAGGCTGGGGGATGGGGACACAGACTTGAATCTGATGTGGGGAAGCCCTGAGGATGGTGCCACCAGGCTGTTCTGGCCCTTGGGTAATCCTGAGGTAGATCTGGACCAAGGTGGCATAACTATAGTTGTCTTGGTAATATTTTCTGGGTCCAGAAAGGATAAAGTCAGATCAACTACTGTCTGTCAATAGAGACTTTACAATGAATATTCATACATGGATGCGGTATCTGCCAAGCAGCCTTCCTGGTGATTAGGAGTCGAAGAGAAGGACATTTTCTATGGCAGCTGTCAGAGTTAAGCTTGGAAATTAAAAACCCCACCACAGACAGCACTCCTTTTTCACGTAGGACAGTGGATTACACTCCTGAAATGAAACCCAGAGTTAAAATTCATCCTAGTGTTGACTGAGAGTTGAAAATGAAACAGCTCAAGTCAAAGCCATCTTGAAAGACGTGCGCTCTACAGTATGAGCACAATCACTTCCTCCATTTTCCAGGTTTACTCTAAAGGGAAGAGAGAAGAGATAAATCCATCTTAAGGGACAACTGACTTTTCCCCCAGGAACTTTCAAATAAATCCTGTGATGTTTGTGATCCAGTGATTACTGAAAGTGATTATTAAAGTGGTACCTAAAGTCAGATGCCTTTTTAGATTCCACATATAAGTAAAATCATATGACATTTGTCTTTCTCTGTCTGACTTACTTCACTTAACATAGTATCTTATAGGTCCATCCCTGTTGCTGCAAATGGCAAGATTGCATTCTTTTTTATGGGTGAGTAATATTCTATTATATATCTATACCTCTTCTTTATCCATTCATCCCTCGGTGGACACTCAAGTTGCTTGCATATTTTGTTTGTTGTAAATACCGCTGCAAGAATCACAGAGGTGCATATAGTTTTGTTTTTTTTTTTTTGAATTACTATTTTGTTTCCTTTAGGTAAATACCCACATGTGAAATTACTGGGTATGGTATTTATATTTTTAGCTTTTTGAGGAACTGCCATACTGTTTTCCATTGTGGTGGCACCAATTTACATTCCTAGCAGCAGTGCACAAGGGTTCCTGTTTCTCCGCATCCATTCCAATGATTATTTCTTGTCTTTTTAACACTGGCTTTTCTGACTGGTATGAGGTGATATCTCATTGTGGTTTTGACTTGCATTTTCCTGATGATTAGTGATGTTCAGCATCTTTACATGTGTTTTTGGACTATCTGTATGTGTTCTTTGGAGAGATGTCTATTCAGGTCCTCTGCTCATTTTTAATCAGATTTTTTTTTTCTTTTTGGTGCTGAGTTATAGGAGTTATTTATATATTTTGGATATTAACCCTTTATCAGATACGTCATTTGCAAATATTTTCTCCTATTCAGTAGGTTGCCTTTTTGTTCTATTGGCTATTTTTGTTTTCACTCTGCAAGACCTTTTTAGGTTGATGTAGTCCCAGTTATTTATTTTTGCTTTTGTTTCTCTTGCCTGAAGAGATAGATCCAGAAAAATATTGCTAAGGCTAGTGCCCAAGAGATTGTTGCCTATAAATTAAAAACAAAAACAAAATTCTGCAATGCTTTACCTGGCAATATTACCTTTTATATAATATAGTGTATTGCAAATGATATTGAAAGAGAGTGCCCTTTATTTTGCTTTGATATTTGGAAACAGAGAAGTACTTTCTAGTTGCAAACTTGTTCTTATTTCATCTTGTCAATGATTTAACAGTTAAATTGAATTAAATAGAGTTTTCTTTAACAGAAGAAAATTGTGACTTTTAATATGTAAAAAAAAATGTTTAATAATGTATACAACTGAATGTGTGGTATCTCAATCCTAAAACAAAAATCTAACCAGCCACTAATGGCTGTGTGCTTGTACATATTCATTTGTTATGACTACTGATCATGAATTTGAATCACTTTAAACACCTTCCTCAAGTATTTTTGGCATTGTTATTCCCCTTATGGGAATCATGTTTTGTCTTGTTTTGCCATGTAACCTTATAATAAATTAAACTCCAGGTTGTTGTGTTTAATGGTAAAAAAAAAAAAAAAGTAATTCCCTATCCTATTGAAAGAACAGACTCAGCTCTATCATATCTCATTGTTTATATGTCAGATAAATTTATTTTTATCATTCATACATAGACCCAAGAGGAGTTTTTGGAAATTCTTCGGTTTTCTTTTGGTTTTTGGAAATTGTTTGGTTTTCTTTTCTTTTCTTTCTTTTTTCTTTTTCTTTCTTTCTTTCTTTCTTTCTTTCTTTCTTTCTTTCTTTCGGCAGAGGGAGAAAGAGAGGCAGGCTCCCTGCTGAGGAAGGAGCCCAATGTGGGGCTCTATCCCAGGACCCTGGGATCATGACCTGAGCTGAAGACAGATGCTTAACTGACTGAGCCACCAAGAAACCCAATTCTTTGGTTTTCAAAAATAAATATCAGTATCTCTTGGATGTGAAGTAAAAACAAATCAAAGTAGTCAGACAACTTCTTACCAGCTTCTTAGAGAGATAAAATGTTTCCTTCTTTGAAAAATAGTGCCTACACTTTATAAATGAAAGGAGGATGAAAATAGGGCAAGAAGAAACCATACTGTATCAGAATTGAGAAGAAGTGTGGAAATAGTGAATATGGCAGATATAGCAGCATGTTCTTTGCTGTGTTTCCCATCCAGAAGTGAAATCTACTTGTCTTCCTCTTAAAACTGAGTTGGCTTTAGTTTGATTTCTCTGACCAATAGAATGGAGCAGAAATAATGTTCTAGGGCTTCTGTAGCTATATAAGAAGCTTTAAATCTTCTCCCTTGGTCTTCTAGGGTTTTCTCTGGGAATCTGGTGTTGTCTGTAAGAAGTTCAGGTTCCCTGAGACCACCACCCTGAAGAGGTCATGTGCAGGGGCTTCGGTTGATAGTCTCAGCTGAGGCTGGCTTCCCATCATCTCCACCGAGATGCCTGGCATGTGAGACAAACTGTCTTGGACCCTCCAGAATGGTCCTACCAACTGAATATTACCAAGTGAAGCTTATGAATACAGAGTGGAATAGCAGAATCCCTCAGCCCTGCCCAAATGTCTGGCTCACAGAAATCGTAAGATCTAATAATATGGTTGTGGCTTTAAGCCACTAAGTTATGGGGTCTTTTGTCACATAGTGACAGATGACTGGGGCCGACTTCTCTACTGGAAACCAAAACTGGTTGTGAAGCAGGGCAAGTCTGTTTGTGTGAATGACACCTTAACTCTCCCACTTTTGACCTATTGTCTAGGTGTGGCTAGCCTTATTTCCAAAAATTGGAAATACTAGTAGCTATGTAAAAAGGTAGGAGCTGGGATAAACTAATACCTCTATAAAAATAATTTTTAAAATTTAAAAATGTTACTGTTTGATGTTCTATTTGCTTTGATTTCTCACCCTCTCATGCCCTTACTGGTTGTCCTTAAGTTCTAGCTGTGATTTTGGCCCTCAAAACAGTGTCTGGGTTTGCTTTGCTGCTCCCAGACACACAGATAATCTGGCTACACTATCCCATAATCCCCACTCCCTGATTAGCTTTTCCTTTGCTCGGCCTCTTTGATGGGTATGCACCAAAGCCAGAATATTGCTAAAAAACATGACAACAAAGAAGCAGAGAATCAACTTTAGAGGCTGTCTTAGTTTGCTTGAGCTGCTATGACAAAATACAATAGACTGGGTAGCTTTTAAAGGAGACAATTATTTCTCCCATTTCTGGAGTCTGGAAGTCTGAAATCAGGGTGGTAGCAGAGTTGGGTTCTGATGAGAACTTTCTTCTTGGCTTACAGACAGCCTCCTTGTTATGTGCTCACATGGCCTTTCCTAGGTGGGTGTGCAGGAACATTTCTCCTTCCTCTTGTAAGGGTACTTCTAGTCTCATCATGAGGGTAATGGCTCACGAGCTAATCTAAATAACATCACTCTGGAGGTAAAGCTTTAACATATGAATGCTGGAGGGAAGGATACAAACATTCAGTCCATAACAGATGGTATATAGAAAATACCATAGGAGTCCTGAGACTGATCTCCTTACAAAGGCCTTCTTGCAAGGTAGACCCCTGTCTGATGTCTGAGAACTTAGGTTTTGGGAGGGTTTCCACCAATCCCTAAGTGATGAGGGAAGATCATTGTACCTGGACTGTTTTGAACAAATAATGTGGTTTATGCTGAACACTGCTTTCTTTCTGGGAGTGTGGAATTTTGGTATGTGCTCAGCAAGAAGATGCCTATGCGACCAGCTTCCAAAAAAAAAAAAAAAAAGCCTTAGGTAATGAGTCTCTAAGTCTCTAATAAGCTTCCTTGGTAGACGATATTTCACATGTGTTGTCATAACTCTCTGCCAGAAGAATTAAGCATGTCTTGCATGACTCCACTGGAAGAGGGTTTTTGGAAACGTGTGCCTGGTTTCCTCCTGACTTTGTCCCTTATGCCTTTTCCCTGTGCTGATACTGCTTTGCAACCTTTCTCTGTAATATATCGTCCATGTGACTGTGTACATTGAACCCTCTGAGTCCTCTTGGTAAATCACCAGACCTGTGGTGGTATTGGGGACCTCAGACACAGATGGCAAGAACAGAAGCAAAGGAGTTTCTTTCTCTCTCTCTCTCTCTCTCTCTCTCTCTCACACACACACACACACACACACACACCAATGTTTCAGTTGAGACTGTCCTTTGAGAAAATTTTAAGATCTTTAATGAAAGGGAACTGGATTTCTATTAAGTCATACTGGTAATATGCATGTGTTAATTATTCACATGCTTGCTCAGCTGTCTTCACTTCCTATTGTCTTTCCTAGCCTCAGATCGCTCCCCAGCCTGCTTCAGTGCAATGTCCGTCCCTCTCCCTCTGCAGAGGCAACCCTGACTTAGCTCCCTCTGAGCCTCCTGCCAGCCCTCTGCCACTACATGTCCTTCATTTTACTTCCTCCTTCAGCAGCATCTCCCATACCTGAGCTCTTGCCTTGAAATCCTCTCTTGTCTTGGTTTTCAAAATATGCTGTTTCCTGAATTTCCTCTGACCCCCTATCCATTCCTTTCCAGTTTCCCTTGCTAATTTTGCCTCCTGTTTCAAAGCTTCAACTCTTGGAATGTCTTGGTGCTGAACTGCTTTCAGTTCCTTATTTAAACACGCTACTGAATCACGTGTCTTCTAGTCTCATGGCTTTAAATATCACCCTTAAGCTGAAAACGCTAAGATTTATGGCTCCACACTGATCTTTCCCTTGAGTTCCAGACTTTTATATCAAACCACTTAGACTCTGCCTAGAAGCATAAAAGCTTTTCAAATTTAGAATGCTCAAAGCAGAACCCCAGATTCTTTGTCTCAATACTCTTGTCTTTGTCCAAACCTCCTCTCCCTGTCCACCTGCCTTGATAAATGCTGTTTAACAATTCAATATCTCTCTAACTCAGAAGCTACCAACAAGTTTTTACTCCTGGAAATCAAAGTTCCACTCAAGAACATTACCAAAGAGTTTAATGACTCTAGTGGGGTTCATACGTCTATACCCTACCCTAGTAATTTCAGATAGGGACTCTTTAAACCTACATTCTTAAACTTTTTTAAGGACACAAGCCTCTTTAAGAATCTGATCATGAAAAAAAAAGAATCTGATAATGATATATCCTTCATTAAAATACACATACTCACTTAAAGTGGCATACAAATAATTTCAAATTAAATATATCTATATATTGAGAGATACATAGATACATAATAATTTCAAAGGCATAAAAACAAGATGCAGGAAAAAAATAAAAAATTATTACAGGTAATTATAAACAAGTTTACTGTAAAAGAGAAGATAGTTTAGGTATGCTAAAGTAAGATGTTAACATCAAAATCTCAGTTTTTTTTTTTTTTCTCACACATGCTACATGTCCAATGCTGTGTTTAGCACTTGTCTTTCATACTAAACCTTCAGGATATGACTAGAATCTGCTCTAAGCCTAGTCTCAGCCACCATTCTCTCTTGCTTTACTGGCAAAAGCCTTGTAACAATTGCTTTGCTTCCATTATTATCCCCATCCATAGTTATTTATTTATTTTTTTTAGTTACTGTGGGGTAACTTTTATTATTTGTGTATGCATATGATCTCTTTATCTTATGTATGTACAGTATTTATATATTTATACATCATGCCATTCTTGATATATGTTTTTTATTTCTATTTTCTTCTACTTCTGTAATTTTTATATTTTCCTTTTTAATCAATTCATGTTTACTTGCCAAAACTGAGGTGAAGATCTCAAAAAGATAGGCAGTTTTTCAACATCATTTATTGAATAATCCTGTCCTTCCCCATTTGTCAAGTCCTTGATAATGTATGTCTTTTCTGTACATGAAGCTATTTCTAACTATTCTGCTTCTTTATCTGTTCATTTTTTTACTGTTACCAGTATTTAAAAATTATAGCTTTATAAAATTTGAAAGACCTTTTCCATTGACTTTTGGGAATATAGAACACTTTTAAAAATGAAAGGATTGTGTGTGTGTGTGTGTGTGTGTGTGTGTGAAGAAATGGAATCAATGTAATGTGAAGTGTGAAGACAAGGAATTGGTAGAGTCAATTATGGACTTGCCATGATACTATGTTTCAAACACCAGTAGGGCTCTGCAAACTTTTTTCTTCAACTAATTATAACTCCCAACAGAGAAATTTATTCTGCACATTATCCATTGTGAACCTCTAAATGGAAAACCAGTAGATGAATGCACTAGGAGATACTTTTTTTTTTTAATTTTTTTTTTTTTAGGAGATACTCTTTATTCAATTTTCTTTCCACCCACCTCCTTCAGTTAGAGCTTTTGAAGAGTTAGCTACATACCAATAAGTTCCTCTAGGCTATGGCTAAGAGCTGACAATTAAAGCCATGTCCCCTGTCAATAACCCTGGAATAATTTGCAGAATTATTTATTAAATCCTTTGGGAGGACCTAGAAGATATATTTAGCATGCTGTTTCTAACTTTGAAGCATAGAATGTCAGACTTGTTTTCCCATTTCTTTTATCTCTTGGTAGCTAAGAGTTATGAGTAAACTCAGACTCCTAAATAATAGTAATTAAAATAGAGAACAGGAAACAGGGGAGAAAATGAGCAAATTGATTATTTTGGATTTGATATGCAATTCTTTTTGTGAAAAATAATCATTTCTCTCTTTAAATGAATACTTCTAAATAGCCAGATTTTAGTGTCAGTACAAGAAATATTTGCTTAGGCTCCACTTCTCCATTAATAAAAAATGTGTAAAATTCAAATTTTGATAATTTAAACACATTTTCACTGATTCGTCACTAATCATTTTGGCATCTTAGGAAGACAACTTTAAAACTGATGACAAAACAAAAGTGTTAATATTAACTGCCAAGTGTTTGGGCCAATAGCTTTTGGATCTTGAAAAGGGACTTGATTTTAAGGCTTTTGAGACTTAAGGATTTTAAGTCTTTAGTAACTAGTGGGAGGAGTATGGTAGTGTTTCCTTTCTTCTTCACTCTGTTTCTCTTGATCATTTTGTTTAAAGGACCTGGATGTATTCAAGGGATCTGTTCAGTCCTCTGCAAAATCAGAATAGCTTTTGATGTACTAGTACATTAGGATATTGCTGGAGAATTCATGCATATTAGTGAAACCCAAGGCCCATCTTATACATATCCCACTGAAAAGCAAAATATACACCACAGCAAAAGAGGACTTGCTCTTGTCAAGAATCCAGGTAGATGTGTGCTTGTGGCTGAATTGGAGAGGAAAAGGGAAGAAAGGGTATCATAAAAAAAGGAGAAGATAGGAATAAGAGGGTCTTTTGGATGCTTATGAGAAAGAACCTTGGCATAATCAAAGAACAGCCAACTGGAAAATAAAAAATATTTGTCATGCACTAGGTTCCAACAGTATCCGTAATCGCCTCTTCAGTAAGATGAGGTCCTTTTTCATAGAGCCTAAGCCTGTGCACCTTACTTACCCTTACAGACATTAAAGTAGAAATTATATTTTGTACATGTCTTACTTCTTTAGGGGGGTAAGCCTGAACTTGGAGATGGAAGCATCCATATGTTCGGGTTTGAGAAGCTTATAACACAAGTGAAGATTGTTAAATGACAAATGGAGTTTAAAACATTTGTCAGTTAGATGGGGCGCCTGGGTGGCTCAGTGGGTTACGCCTCTGCCTTCAGTTCAGGTCATGACCTCAGGGTCCTGGGATCAAGCCCCGCATCAGACTCTCTGCTCAGCGGGGAGCCTGCTTCCCCCTGCCTCTCTGCCTACTTGTGATCTCTCTGTCAAATAAATAAATAAAATCTTAAAAAAAATCTGTCAATTAGGAAGTTAAGCTGAACTAGATATTCTGTCAACGAAAATAAATACAGTTGATTGACTAGTTTCTCCATTGGAAATGTTCCTCTGGCAAACTGGAGGCATTGTCTCCAGTGCCAGAATAAATAACACATGTAAAGGAGTACTTTCAAGCTTTTACCATGAGAAGTGTCTTCCTGATTAAGGATGTAATACTAGCATGATGGTAGACAGTTTGAAGAACTCACAGAAGAGTTTTGGTCGGAATGACTGTGATGGACTCTTCCCGTGCATTTTCAATGGAAACAACTCATATTCTCAACTTCTGCCTAGTAGATAAACCACAGGGGATAATTATCTAAAATTATATTACTGCATCATGAAAAAAAAATGTGCCATCACATCTCTAATCCATGTATTAGAGCACTGTGTGGGTGCATTCCTGAGATTTTTATTTTGTTTTGATAAGAGTAATGCAGATTTAATATATTTTTCTCCATCACCAAAGAGTCACTGGGGACAATGTAAGCCTCAGTTACCTATCTTGACAATTTTTTTTTTTTTTTTTGCAAACAGATTTCTAATTAGAAAAATAGCCTCCTCTCTGTTTCATGAAAAACAGTGTTTCTTAGATTTATATAATAATGCGTATGGTCATTCTCTGATAAAGTGCAGCTTCACCATGGTTATCGGGTTCTTTTAATATGCTTATGCAAAGTTCTAGTCCAGATTACCAGTAATCCTGATGTGTCTATCTACTATAAAGGATAAAAGCTGGTTTCAAAATGGGACATGTAGCCAAAATCTGATACTGACATAGAACACATTTTAATTTATACCCTTATTTTAAAACAGGAATGTGTAAAAATATTATGAAAGATAAAATATTCTAAAATAGAAAACAATGAAAAATTTTTTTCACTCCTCATAGCTTTAGTAAAGATTTAAAATCAGCATCAAATACATTTTTTAAGCCATAACTATTAGTAAGACTAAGATATATTAAATAGCTTTGCTAATAATTTTTTTTTCCTGTAATGCAGAAACAGCAGACAGTAGAGCTCATGGAATATTCCTTATGCTATCCTACCTTTCCCAACTTCCCTTGAAGTCTGGCTGGGGCCATACCACTAGTTGTAGAAACAGAGTGATAGGTTCAGTCCAAAATACTTCAAGGCATGTGTGAGGTCTCCCCACCCTGTTCCTCTACTTCGATTTTGAAGGTCAGGAGCTTCAAAGTGTATAGCGGACGATGGAAACTGTGGATCCCTGTTTCAACCCTTGGAAGGGAGCTGCTCTGGAGAGTCACCAGGTCCACGATGATTTCAAATGACAAATACATTCTTATGTAATGTGTCACTATGATTTTGGGGTTTGCCATCACAACATTGTATAGCCTATTCTAACCAACACATTGGTTAAACAAGGAGCCACTGGTTTGTTTACTAATGCATTAGGACTTTTCACATGTACTTCTGCACATTGTTATCTATATTTTACAGAGAAAGGCTTTACAAAGATGTATCCAAAAATACGTAATTCATAGAGAAGAACTAGAATTTAAGTGTACCATACAGAGAGTTGAGGGACTGCTTCCATTAAGTAGTAAATGGGAAATTTTTGTACTAGTATTACAATTAACCTGTACCCCTGAAACAAATAATCATTATGTGTTAGTAAAAAAATAAAAATATAAAAATGGAGAATTAAAGAAATAAATTAGAAATTTTTAAAAAAAGTATCACGTAAGACGGCACACCAAGCCTTCATGCAATTGTCACTGAATACACAAAAACTACCCATGAGGTAGATATTGCTGTTCTTATTTTTACTATTTTCAGATAGAGAAACTGAAACTCAAAGAAGATAAATAACCTTCACCCATTAATAGATCTCATTGCCAAGACGGAAGCTCAGTCACTAGTCTATGCTGCCTTTAGTCTTTGTATTATTTCTTATTTAGATTGATACAAATGAAATCTTCCTTCTGATAGGAAGTGATTTTGTTACTCAGTAAATAAGAGCTCCTCCTGTTGTTTCATTTAAAGCAACGTACAGTTCTCAGCATGTTTACAGAAAAGATACTTGAAAATCCACTTTTAGAGAAATGAAAGAAAATATATTTTACTAAATATACTTTATATATTTTAGTAAAATAACACACGACTGTGGATTTTTAAAATCTATCTTAAAGAAGAGATCCAGAAAAATGATTGAAACATACTTATCTTTATTAAGTTGTACTTTTTAGGTTAAGACGTTAAATGATAGTAAAGCATTCCCATTTGTAGCATCAAATATTTAACAGCATTTTCTTTTTCCTTTCAACAGTGTTCCAGAATTTATGTTAAAACTGCCAATATATTCCAAGTCATGTATCAACTTGGCATCTTAGTCTTTGTGAATTTTGTTTAAATTATGTGGAAAATACAATTTGATCCTAAGCAAAGACTGAATACATACTTTTTCATGTGTTAATTTTCTTCCTGATTTATATTTCTTTTTTTTAAAAGAGATTTTGCTTTTTCAAATTGCAGAATCCTTTGGACTGTTCACTTATTCACAAGGAGCTTCTGGGATCCTATAAAAATATTTATAGATTTGACTATTTTAAATAAAATATAAAGAAATTAATGCTACAATCTCTCAATATGCATTAGGTATATGATTTTAGTTCTGAAATTGATCTAAAGTGTAGAGAGATCTTTCTGCTTGTATGTTACAAAAGTTATATAGCAAAAGCATGACGTAAGTATGCTACATTAAATCTGTATTGTAAATCATAGTTCATCATAACATAAACTAGATATTAAGGTTACTAAAGCCATTTTGCATAATAAGAAGAGGGTTTCATTCAAAGGTTTGATATTATTATTCACTATATTTGAGTAAGGCTTTACTATATAAAAATACCACCTTCCCAAAAAAATACATATGAGCAGATCTCAAACTCACAAAGATGAGGCCATAATTTTGCCTCCAACCTGCTTGCCTTTAGACAATTTAAAATTCCCTGCACTAGGAAACCTAATCTGCCTTATATACCTTATTTCAGCATAACAGAACAGAGAAAGAATAAGGTTTCTCTCACCACATTTAAGACTGATGTCATCCCATAAAAACCATTTGGTTCTTCTCATTATTTTCATGATACTACCTCCAACTGCTTTTATTCTTTTATGGCTAGTGTGCCACTTTCAGGCTATAAATAACCATAAATTCCCTCAGGGCCAAGTTTTTAAAGAATTTTTCTACCTGAATTCTTAGAAGGTTCCATATGGCTAACTTTTGATGAGCTATTTTAATTCTATCGGAGGAAATTAATATTACTGTGAAAAATATATTTAAGCTTATATAACTATATCTCATGGTCAGTTTGGTTGGTTATTGATTTCTGCTACCTCCATTCCCTGTGGTTATGCTCAGGAGTCAGAGATGGGGGAAGCGAGAGATACAGAAAGAGTGAGAAGGACAGAGAAAGAGGGAGACCCCTGAATGACTAGCTGAAGGAATTCTGCTATTATACATTTCCTTAAAGTTGGATTGAAGGTCATTATTTTGAACTAATAATTGCCCTTGCTCTCTCAAACTCCATTAAGCTTAATGGTCTGATTTAATTTGCTTGGCTGGTCTTTACTCTAAAAATATCTCCTGCTCCTCCTACATTTCCTTTTCTGATAGGAACAGACAAAGTCTGGTTTTAATCCACACTACATAAAATTACCAAAAGGAACCAATGAACATTCTAGTAGTGAAAAAGATTTATGGTAATTTCCCCTTACACCGCATCAAAGCACATGATTGCTTGACACAGGCAGAGTGGGCAGACAGATTTTAATGATGTAATCACCAAAGTTTCTCTCTCTGGCTAGTGTAAAAACTGGGCTCTTAGGAGTTAAATGTCCTTTCTACAGGAGTAAGTGGTGGATTTTTGAATGCCAGCCTTTTCCTTACTGAGCAACTAGATGTTTACTGACATGGTCTAAACCCTTGTTTGACTCTTGCAAAGGTTCTCACAGATACTATTTTATGATATGTCTGTATAACAGTTTTTCATCAGTAAAGTTCACATGCATGAGGAAGAGAAGCACAGGGGACAAGAACATTAACTTGATATCTGTCATCATTATAAAAAATCTGGTTTGAGTTCTAAACCTAGAAACTCTGGCTTTCACCAAAAATAGAAAGTAGGCTTTCAATTGAATAAACCCATGTTTTGAAGAGAATGGGAAAAGGAAAATGAAAGCATCTTTCAGTTTACTTTTTATTTTTACATTATTATGAATTTGTTTTATTTTTGTAATTTCCAGATTAGTTATAAACTTTGGTATTGATTTTTTAAAACTCAGTACTGTTAAACATTCACCACTCATTTCTTTTCAACACATTAACGAAAAAAGTATGGTTTTCTTATTTTAAAGATTCTTATTTGCTAAAAGAATCCAGATTTTGAAAGTAATATTTCCCTAGAGAGTTGAAAATCTAGAAATTACTGGCTTTCAAACTGTTCAGGTAAGTTCATACCTGAAAGACATACGATACAATATAAATATTTCCCTTGGGTTTTTGTTTGTTGTCTTGCTGTATTTTGCATTCCAAACTTGTCCAATTCTCCTTTGTACTATAGGCAGGAAATATGAATGTTTGCTAGGAGCACTAGTGTATGCACAAGGACTCCTGTAGGTGGCGCTGTAATCCTGTGAGAATAAGAGAGCCATCAACAGCCCTCCATTATGGTTTACCCAGACATTGATTTGGGATTCCTTCAGAAAATGGAAATGCTAATAAAAAATTAGTAGCAGTGACTTGTTCAATTTCAGAAAAAAAGAAGAAGTTATGTTAAACAAACTTGGAGATAGATAGAAGCATGTACAACACATTTAAAATATCAACACTAAATTCTCCCCCATCCCTACCCAATTTATCCTTTCTAGAACTCTTGGGTACCATTGAAAAACAACCGTAGAATCAAAAGACTGTGTTAACTTCCTCAACCAAATTTTCAAAAGCAGTAATTATTTGGCAGTAATATAAAAAAATGAAGCCTTTCAAAGCAAGTCACTAAACAGACCTTGCAGTGAAATTATTGTATTTGCAAAGAAGCAGAAACAAGTTCCCCAAGGGATCACCTTAAAGATTTTCAGTTCTTTATATATTCAAGACTGATATATGGGGCACCTGGGTGGCTCCGTTGGTTAAGCATCTGCCTTGGGCTCAGGTCATGATCTCAGGGTCCTGGGAATGAGTCCCACATTGGGCTCTCTGCTCAGCAGGGAGTCTGTCTCTCCCTCTCATGTTCTACTTTTGTCCCTTCTCTTTCTCTCTTGCTCTGTCAAACAAATAAATAATTAAAATCTCTCGAAAAACCAAGACTGATAGAATGCAACAGAAAAATAAAAAGGAATTATACTAGTTGAATAGAATTTTTAAGTTCATGATTTGTAGGGAGAGGAGGTAGAGAAAAGCACCCTTTAACTTTATCATAGACCTGATACTGAAGCAAGTGACAACTTGCATGTGCTCTTTCCAGAAGGTTTTCTGAGTCTTGGAATTACCGCCATTTGGGGTAGGATTATCCTTTGTCCTGGGGGAGGGGGGTGCTGTCCTGTGCATGGTAGGACATTCAGTAGCATCCCTGACCTCTACTCATGAGATGCCAGTAGAACTTCTCCCACACTGTGCCCACCCCCAAATCTGTGACAACTAAAATTTTTCCAGACATTGCCAAATGTTCCTTGCATGACAAAATCAGCCCTGATTGAGTAGAATCAAGTGTTTTTTTTTTAATACACATAAGGAAAAATAAGTTTGCGGAATACCCTGATTATTAGCTGTTTATAAAAGTAGTAGATATGATTTGGTTTTCTAAATAATTAGTGTCTCAGAACACTTAGACACCCTGTGCCTTTGTCATCAGAGACATGGTAATTCATCTCTACCACCTGAATTCAGCCAAACCTGCACATATTCCTACATTGTCTCCACGAAATTTAAATGAATGATGTTACTCTGTTTGAAACAAAGCATATTACGCTTTAAAGGCTTATCAGACAATTAAATGGTTAACAAAGTTCCCATTCTACAAAAATATTACAGTTAAACAAATTGTGCTCTTTTAGAAGATAACTTATAAGAGAGCTCTCAAATAATGAATTTGTTAGAGTCTCTTTCTTTTAGGTATTTTGTTTAGAAAAAACATTGGAATCATTCACCCTCTTCTTCAGTTTGAAGATGAAGGATACCCTGATGGAATGTGACAAAAATACACTATTCTTGAAGATGAGTTATTTTAAATAACTAAAAATATGACACATAAATTTATATCAGATGTCTGGGGCGTCCTTTTACTAGAATGTCAGAATTAGAAGAGATCTTAGAAAGAGTCTTAGGTCTTATCACTTGAATGGTATAGAAACTGAGGCTTAGGGAGATTTGTTTTTGTTTTTTGTTTTTTTTTTTTTAAAGATTTTTATTTATTTATTTGACGGAGAGAGATCACAAGCAGGCAGAGAGGCAGGCAGAGAGAGAGGAGGAAGCATGCTCCCCGCTGAGCAGAGAGCCCGATGTTGGGCTTGATCCCAGGACCCTGAGATCATGACCTGAGCCAATGGCAGAGGCTTTAACCCACTGAGCCACCCAGGCACCCCGGGAGGTTCGGTTTTATACTCAAAATAATACAATGCGGGAGAGTGCCAAGACCAGGGTCCCAAGGGCCCCTCCAGTGGCCTCCCCACTACATCATGCCAGCAGTGGGAGGATCGCACCTCCTATTCCTATATTTAATCATTAAAAAAAGAACAAGAGAAAGAGAACATACTGATAGGTACATCAGCATTATAGTAATGTTTTATTACAATTGAGTAATTGTTTTTAAATTTTAAATTTTGAGCCTTCTTTAAAGATATCCTTTGACTATTTTTTCTACTAATATTAAAAATTAATCCTATATATTGAACATGAATAAAACATCAATATGACAGTAACTTTTTCTTTCATGTATGTGACATTTTCTAAATTTTATTTGCTTTTAATTTTGTTAGAAGTGTTTATATTCCTAATTTAATTAATCAACTAATTAATTAAATTTAAAAAGATTATATATTTATTTGACAGGCAGAGATCACAAGTAAGCAGAGAGGTAGGCAGAGAGAGGAGAAAGCAGGCTCCCCGATGAGCAGAGAGCCCGATGCGGGGCTCAATCCCAGGATCCTGGGATCCTGATCAGATCATGACCTGAGCCGAAGGCAGAGGCTTAACCCACTGAGCCACCCAGGTGCCCCAATTTAATTTATTTTTAAAAGTTAAAGCATTGAGTAAATAATCACATGAAATTATGTACTTCTTCACGCAAACATGGTTGTAATTTTTACAGTCTCTTCTGGTTCACTAGTGATCACGTAACCATAACATAACTCATATTTATGTTAGCCTTGCATAATTTTATATTTAAAACATGAACTCTTTGGAGAAATTAATTCAAACACATAAACATACAGGCTCACATGCAAAATGAGAGTGTAAATTTATAAGCTCCCAAACTTCTCTACTGAAAGATTTTTCTGCCTAAGCTTAAAAATTAATATAAAATTGTTTATAAGGCTTGAATTGTGATAAATTATTTAACTTCTTTATAATCTTTCATTTTAAGCCAATAGTTCATCACTTTGTATGACAGCTAAAGGAGATAAAATCGGTGAAATAAATACAAATAAATAATAAAAGACAAAACTATATATACATATATACTCATATACATATTCTTATGGCATAGGTGGAAAAGACTGGAAAGAAAAAATCTTCCAACCTTAGGGCTGTCTGTGGTAAGTAGTTGTTACCAAGTCTAGATTTCACACTGTGATACTCTCACTTACAGCATGCACCCAATTGCTACTTGCTTTTAAAGAAATTATGAGCACAATATGATGGAAATAATTTATTAATAAATCAAAGAAGAAAACAGATTTAAAGAAGGCCTGAAACTCCATCTCAATGAAAAAAGAAAAGGAAATCATGCTTTGATAAAACTATCAAAATTTAAATATATGTACTAGAATTCTATATCTGTTTTAGTTTAAAGAGGGACTTTTGAGCTGGAAAAATATGACAAGATTTGAAGAGAAAAACCAAAAGCTATCTGGATCTTGTCTCCCTTTTATAAAGTGTGGTTTTGTCGTGTCACTCAGGAATGTTTTATTCCAACTAATACAGAACAGAAAATTGATTAATGCTGACATTGCTTTCCTATGTCTCTGTGCTGTATTTACCTGAAATACAAACCACAATTTCAATAAATGGACTTGTCACATAAGAATAAAAACATTAAATCTGTCTGAAAATTCTGAATAAAAATATAAGTAGTCTGGTTGAACTCTCTTCTTACTGGAAAAAATATGTATATAAAAGGGAATATTAAAAATAATTAAGAGGAAATGACCAAATGGCCAGTAGTTTATAAAATAAAGAACAAAACTAGCCTTTACTGCCAAAACCCCTTTTTCTCCTACTCCTTAACTCAAACTAATACTCCATTTAGGGAACATTTTCCTTTTCCCCATGCATAGTTTTGATTCCATTTTTTCCCCTGATTCAAAAGTGCTGGATATTTAAAGCAGATGCAACTCTATGAAGCTCTCATTCCCCTACTTTCCTACTAAAGGCTATGATCCAAATTGTCTCCTTAAGTTTTCATGAAGCCATTTATATCCATGTCATTAACACTTACCTTGAACTTTGCATATTGCTATTTGATGTACTTTTCTTGGAGCCCATGTTCTAGATAAGGTTTCTTTATAATGAGGTTCTTTTGGAAATAAAACTGCCCTGAAAATGGGAGTTTTATTATGGGGCACGTTTTCCTTATGCCTCTAAAGCTAATCCAAATTTTCAATTAAAAACTTATGGTTTCCTATGAGCCAAAGCCAAAGCCAAAAAAAAAAAAAAAATCTGCTTATGCTTTATGAGTTTCAACTCAAAAAAGATGATCTTAATAGAATACCTGTGACAGATATTTACTTAAAACAATTTCTTAGAGTAATCAGAAATAGAGGAGGACAGCTGTATACACCTGAAGAATCAAAATATGCATACTAACCACCAACTCTATGATTTTCTGTGACAAGAAATTGGCTCTATCAATAATCCTCTAAATTATGGTCTCTGTATGGTTATGGATTCAGAGCATGGCTGGTGATGGTTGGGAGTCCATATTTATAGTATGAAGAGTATTTACCTAAGACAGACAAAGCTTTTGATTTTTGCAATATATGCAAGAAAGTAGTAGAAATTTAATTTTTAGTAAGATTTTTTTAGTGATGTGCACATCCCTGGATTAATTAAATTGTGTTCTGAGGAAAAATCTGTGAGTATATTCATGATGAAGCCAATAGCTTTTGACAATGTGAGTCTTATTTTTAAATCTTTTTATAAGAAGTCAGTAATGAGACAAATTGTGGATTTGTTTTTGGTTCTTTGCAATTAGATAGATAATGATCTGAGATGCTGCATGTTCTGGCTGACAGATATAACAAACACATGCCCTGTGGCTATATTTGAGTAAAATGACATCTTATGAGGTTCTTTAAATGGTAGTAAAGCCAAGAGTATAACTCATCAACAGTGTTATTCACCTAAAAATTTTCAATTATGCTCTATATTTCCTTCTTTATTCTCTTTGTCTGTCTTTATCTCCATTTCTCTCTCTGATATCTCTTAAGAAAACTGCCTTTCCTTTTTTTCTTATTTCATTTAAGAAATTGATTTAAACTCTGTTAATAAGTTTCTACTATGAACCAAGTACTGAATCTCATGCTGGGTACAGATTGATGACTGAAATAGTGTTTTTTCTAAAGGAACTGTCAGTAGCTAAAGGGTGTCATATATTAAAAACTGATAGTTTCTTCTGCTTCTAGACAACATGGTGAACTACCACAGTCCTCTGTATTCCTTCACAGAGCCAACTACAGAACAGTGAGGGAGGTTAATGAATTCAGAATCATTGCAAAATTCTGGTGAGCACTGTTCCACATTATGTTCTCAGGGAGGGACATCTCACTGGGGGACACAGTGCAATAGGAATGATGCTCTCTGGAATATGTAAAGCATCAGTCACAGAAACTCTATTCAACCACTCATCAATCAAACAAACACACAAAACTAAAAAAACAAAACAACAAAAAAAAAAAAACCCAAAAACAAACAAAAAAACCCCAACAAACTTTGGAGAGACCAAAGATGGTTGGATCTTGATGGAACAAGATAGTGGGAATTGCAAATTAGAGAAGGCCAGGAGCCTTAGATGAGGCATAAGTTGAACTAGATTTCCTATTTATGTCCCTTCCTTTTCCCAAGCCTTCATTTGCATAGGGCAGGAATATAGAAGCACCAGCTCCACTGTCACCCACATAGGGTAGAATAATGAGGAGGGGAATTGGAGTCTGTCTGTGGTGGAGATGCTCTATCAACGAGTGTACATAGCCTGGGGAGCATCTGAACTTTCCTGTATCTCCACCTTCATTCTTGCTGCATGAATTGATTAGAACGGGAGGTAAGGGTTTAGGATGAAATCAATGGTGGGACAGGGTTACTAGAAGTTTCCTAGACATAGATCAGGGCTGGAAGAGCTATCAGTCTAGAATGAGTAATAGAATTTCCAGTCATAAACCAAGGTGGACTCAAGTTAGAGACCAAGCTTTTGTAACTCTTCTCTAGTAACCAATATTAATGAAAGTAATGGACATATCCATTAAAATACAAATTCTCAGTTACTGAGAAGCTCAAACACTATGCAATAAAAATCATTAATAGAAAAATCATTACCTCAAAAAGCAAAACTAATGCAAAAGAATGACAGATATTTAAACTGAATATTATAAATATATTCAACAGGTAGGGGAAAATTTTAAAACATGAAACAAGAGAGAAGTTTTAATGAAAACATGCAGGTACTATGGAGAAAAATCCAAAATGTGGAAATTTAAAAAAAGAACATATATATATACATGCATATATATATATATACATATATATATAAATGAATATTTGAATAACAAAATATGTATAATAGGAGAATGAATTAGGAAGTAAAATTCATGAAAGTATAGGTGTATGTGTAATGGCTCCTCTACAAAGATGGAAAAAATCTCAGACAGTGTTCAGATTTTTAATGTCAGTAATGAAGGTAACAACATGTAAGAAGGGTTGCAGATGGGGCTAGGGACACATGTTGGTTTGGAGCTTCCCACAAGGTAAAGAAGTGGTCAGCAAGGCGTCTTGTAAGGAATTAAAAATATAGTGTGGAACTCTGAAGCAAGATCTGGGCCAAAGCTAAAGATTAGGTAGTCAACTCTGTTTGACATGGTGTGCTTGGGAGTTTTTGAGGGTGGTATTTCGAGCATGAAACAAAAATGGCAGAGGAAAACATTCAAGGGAACACTTATGGGTTAGGCAAAAGAAAAGAAGCCTATTAAAATGCACAGTACGCCTCAGTAGACCCTCTTCATGAAATTAAGTAGGTTTTCATTTGGGAAGCTGTGTGTGTGCGTGTGTGTGTATGTCGTGCTTGCGTTTCCTACCGTTTTAAACATCAACATCTATTAATATTTAAATTAAAAAGCATTCCATGGAGTGATTTAGGAAGGATGTTACATCTTATCTTCATAGATGTGATTTTACACATTTCTCTAAAAAACTTCAGTTTGGGCCTCTATTTCAGCTGGTGATGGAAAGCCTAATATCACCAGTTCATAAAACCAGTCACTCCCCTGAAGCATTCCAAATACATTAAATCTTCCCCTTCTTCTCTGTGTTCCTCTCTTCTCCCTGAAAGTAATCTAATAGTGATGTGGAGGAGGAGTCATGTAATAAATATATGCTAATATCAGGAGAAGGTTGTCGGCAATGGGGATCACCCTCTATTTTCAACAGCTTCACAGCAGTGTCCCTACCTTGCCTTGCATAGGCTTCTATTCTCACTTGCCCAGTTTTTGTCTCTAGTGGACAAGTCCATGCCTGCTATGAGGTCCTTGTCCTTGCTCTCAGACCCTACAGATTTGTCAGCCCACCCAATACTTTAGAACTCACAGATGCTTTTCCAACAATGAGTCTCCATGAATGCACTAAGCACCTCCACCAGTGTTGTTCTTCCACCATTTCAACCTCTTGCTGCACTGGGGCTTCTCTCTGTGGCTCCCAGATCCCTCAAGATTGTATATCCCTCTACTTCTCATAGACAGAGGCAGTATCTCCTCAAAATCCCTCCATCCTCCTCCTTCCTTCAGTCATCATACTTTTTTTCCTTCTAGGCAAGAAAATGATAGCATATTATCATGCATCTTTCACTGCTCTATGATACACTGTACATAGTATATATCCTGAACCTTACAACTTTGCTCTTGAGATGCAAAGGCCAGGTTTCATAATTCCAAGAGAAATATGTTTTGTTTTGTTTTGTTTTTGTTTGTTTGTTTTTTTTTTTCAGTAAAGCCTGAGTATTGCACATCAAGACACATTGGCTTTCAAACTGATATGGGCACATAGTAAGATTTACAAAATCTACTTGGTGGCTCAAAAATAGCTTTTTGTTCAAGGCCACCAACACAGAAAGAGAGAGAAGCTACCTGAATTATTAGGGAAAGGAAAGAGCTAGAAAACAGTAAGCTCTCTTATATCACAATATTATTTTTATTATTATTTGATACAAATTTCTACGTTAACCAAAACAGGTTATCAACTGAATAGAGAGCTCCAAAAATCTAAGACAATAAAGATTCATTTTTTGCTCACTTCCCAGGACAATGCAAGAAGGCGGGGATTGGTAAGAGTAAGTGATGTTATACTCATTCCAGGACCTATGGTCCTTCTATCTGGTGGCCCCACTATCTTTCAAGACCTCAGAATCTTCAACTAGATATCTTCATCTTGCAGCAGATAGGGAAGAGAAAGTGAGTAGAAGGTCTTGTGGGATATTTTATGGGTTAGCTAGTGTGGTAGGCAGAATTCTAAGATGCTCTAGAGGATTCTCTGCCCCCTAGTGTCCACATCCTATGAAAGTAAGGGATTTCACTCCTATGATTAGGGTTGTTACATGGCACAGCTGATTTTTAAAAAGGAGCATTATCTGGCTGGCTTGGATGTAATCATGTGGCACCTGGGTCTAGAGGTGTAAGAATGATAACCAGAGACCCAAAATGAGAGCAACTCAATGCACAACAAATGTTCTGTTGTGAGCTTGGAAGAAGGAGGGAGCCACGTGACCAGCACCTGAGAGCAGTTGTCATTGGATAGTAGGAAAATGGGGATCTCAGCCTACTGCAGGAAGAACTTTGTAGATATGTTTCCAAGGATGCTTATAATCTGTCCTTATACATTTTCATCTTGATCTCTTGCTCTAACCACGGGAGATAATTCTTACCCAGCTTTAAAGAAGTTCTTGCAGTTTCCTAAGAGAGACATGCTCCCTTATACTTTCATGTGGTGTTTTCTTTACCTGTAACATCTTTACAGATCTTGTCAACCTACTTAAATAATACTCGTTATAAAGACTGTTCAAATATTACCTTTTATTTGGATCAGGTCAGGTGCCTTCGGAAATTTTGTGACTGTGAGCATCTGCCATGCACACTTGCCCAGTAAGTTGTTATTGTCAATTCCTGAATGCCTCCAACAGTTGCTGGAAGTTCTTTGGGGGTGGACTCTATAACCTGTTTTTATTTATTTATTTGTTTATTTATTTACTTACTTATTTATCTATTTGACAGAGAGCACAAGCAGGCAGAGCAGCAGCATGGGGCGAGGGAGAAGCAGGCTCTCCGCTGAGCAGGGAGCCTGACGCAGGACTCCATTCCAGGAACCCGGGATCATGACCTGAGGTGAAGGCGGATACTTAACTGACTGAACCACCCAGGTGCCCCTATAACCTGTTTTAATCTCTGTGCTTCAAGAACATCGTCTAGCACTGGAAACATGGGGGACACTCGAAAAAGTATTCTATGAATGAACAAATGCATGAAATGCAAGGAGGAAATTACTTTGAGAGGAAACTATGGGATAGAATTCAAAAGACATAGTAAGGGAATGTTTGAGAAAAAAATTGTAGGGGTTTAACCTACTTTATTTTTTTGGTATTTATTGGTAGGATAAATGTTTCCTTCTTTATAATCCCCCAGAGAAAATATATAATTGACAATATTATGCTGCGCAATCAAACTGCAAAATTATTATATCTTAATATAAAAAATAAAAGATTCATTCAAATATTAGCCTGTTATGAATTACAATTTGAATTTTTATGTAATTTCTATTTGGACTCATAAATAAAAGGAGGAGTAAGAAAGACAAGTAATTTCTTATCATACAATGGAACAAAATATTTTAAGTATACTTTTAAGAATAATCATCAACATCTTTCTTCTAAAATGCCTTTAAAAAGTAAAATTAGCAGTGCAATTCTCCAAGAGGGCCTTTTCCCCCTTATATATTTAATTACATCCAGGAAGATATGATAAATTATTGTTAGATCCAGTTGAATTTTATAAATGGACTTTTGCAGAAAGACATTAGAGTAAGCCTGTATTTCAATTCTGGGAATTGGTTCACTGAATGGAGTAGTTTATAACAGTAAAGTTTTATCTGAAGTTCAAATTTCTACCAAACTCAACCCTCTGTAACAGTCCCCAAAACAAACAAGAGGGAAAAAATTATTGGCACTTGAAATAGGTGTGCAAGTTCCAGGCAGTAATGCTTTGCACTTGAATCAATTTGCCTGAAAGCTATGTAGTTTAAATAGTCCTAAGATTCATCAGGTAGGTAATTAGAAAAAGAGAAAAAGGCTAACATTATCAATGTACATGTACATATGTGTTTGTGCATCATTGCCTTACTTTTGCATGAAGAATCCATAAAGCTGCACTTTTTGTTTTCGTGAGTTCTTTAATCGTGCATCCTATTAAAATTTAGCTTTTTCCCCTTTCTTTCCTTTTCCCTTCTGTATTTAGAATTTGAGCTGCAAAGAAGTGAAATTTGGTCCAGGGATTAACCAATTAAATATTCATATGCTCCATCTGAACTGATTCAACATATTGGAATTGGGAGAGGCTTGGGAAACCCTTGGTGGCTTTATTATTATTTTAGGCCTTTTGATTTTATAAGCTCTGGATTTTTTAATCTTAGCTTTAAATATAAAGAGCAACTTACTCTCATGATCTGCCATGTGAAATACCATGTATGTTTTCCTTCCCTGTGCCTCATTTTCCTGCATTCCTAGTGTATGATGAATCCTGTTCTCAGTTTACAGGTATGTGGACTATTTCAGGTCATGTCCAAGCATTTAACATTCTAGAAGAGGCAGCAGTGTCTTAAAGGGCCTCTTCATCATCAGAAAATCTCTGAGATCTTAGAGCCACACAAAAATGAAAATTATTCTCAAAGTAAATTATTTTATATTGTACTTCTCATTTATCTAAAGTTGACATTCACCTCTAAAAACATGATTTTTAAATTCCTTGAATTTAGAAAAATATGCTTTATGGCCTCTCCACCAAATGAACATGTTTAAGTTATATATTATATATGTGAATGCACATAAACAAGGTTCTAATACTCATTACAAGTAGTATTTCTGTTAAGCTATTCCCATATTATATAACTTTAAAAAATTATTAGTGACAAATTGTTCCTCATTATGTACTGAATTTTTCCAACTGTGGAGTGGTAGTTTTTTTTCTTTCTAATCATGCCAAGAAGTGCAATATTTTTGGTGCATATTTTATATAAAGTTTCTTTATTTACATATTCCATCTGTGTAATTTGGCACTTGGGTGGAGAAGTGTGTTAAGGGAGTGGGAGATCAACAATTCTTTGATCTTCATGAGGTTTGCTGGTAAACTAATGGATGTTAAAAATATTACCATGACTCTTGCATAACCTCCAAGCAGAAAAAGAATGTCAACACTGAAGGAAAGAGAGATTTACTTTAAGGAAATAAACATACTTCAATGTTACTAAGTTTTTCATGTTAAAAGGCTGGGCAGTTGGTAAACTATTACATAGCTCTAGTAACATTCTTAACAAATAACCTTAGGAGACAATGGATATTAAATGAACACCTCTGCACTTGGCACTGACCAAGATACTATAGAGTTCCCACATAGCTAATAGTCGCTGCCCACAGTGAAGTTCAAGTCCATTTGGTGAGGCAACATATATACACATGGAAACATCGTTGTATATGGCAGTGATACCCAAAGGTATTATTTGGTACCCAAGGTAAAGGTATGATACACTATTTGGCATGGAAAAATAGAGAGCAGAGCTGCAAGAGATAGAACAACATAGGTAGTAAGATTACAAAGTGCAAATAAAGTGCAATAAAAGGATATTTTCATCAACAACAGGAGTAAATTGTTATGAAATGAAAATGAATTTGGATTTTCAAATAGCTCTGTCTAAGAAATGCATGTTTACTTTGGTACTAAATCATAGGATATTTCAACATTAAAGTGAGAAGCATATACCTTGGTTGTAATTTGCCAAGCATCATTCCTCAGTTTCTGTAGCTTACCTTTAAAAAAGAAATAATAATACTTATATCACTGAATTGTCTTCAGAAATAATTAGGTGATAATATATTGGAAATTTCTGGTGAAATACCTGGGAATGGCTACTACTCTGTAAATGAATACTTTTGTTAATAACTTGTGTATAATTTTGAAAATAAAATTTTTATATGTGTGTCCAGATTAATGCAAGATTAAGAGTGATTAATACTAACACAAATTCACATTCATATGTATATGTGCCCATATGTGGGTCTATATAAATATGTGTATGCACTTATACATATAGATGAACTTATTTACTTATTCTCTTTCTTCAATACTAAAGCCATTAAACTGCATTAAACTAATTACTTCTATTCAGACATATATATGAAAATTTCTTTTTGATGGACACGTTCTCTACCTGATCTTAATTTTAGTATGATTTCTTACCTTGTGATATAAATAAAAGGAAGGGAGAAATGTATTTGTTTTTGTAATAATTTAGAGATGCAAAGGTGGATAACTTACATGAAGTCTAAGTAAATGTGCTAAATGTGATCATTTAATGCATATAATGATGTTGTAACTCAAAATATTTGACTTAGTCAAACACTCCAGATACTTAAGGACCATTCAAAGCATGTAGACTGTATCCCTAGTATCAGAATCTTCAGGAGCAATTATCAGCATGTTAAATGGGTGGTAAAAGCAATGTTGCCTCTAGTGATAACAGGTGCTGGCTTATTCTTTAAGAATGAAGAAGCAGTGCCAACATTCTTCTATCAGTCTCTTTTAGTAAAAACATTTTCATAACTGTGGACACAAAATGATACCGATCGGTCCTTTCCAATTGTTAATACACTCTTTAAGTAAACAAACTTAAAATGGCATGCAATTTTTTTCCTTAGGCATTTCTTGAAATAGAATTATCAGTGAATGACCATCCTCCCTCCCTGTCTTCCTTCCTTCCTTTCTCAAATGCCTACATAATGCTTATTATGTACCAACTATTTTGCAAGGATAAACTTACACAATCTTAAACACAAGCTTACGACATAGGTAATATAATCTTTATTTGAGAGACTGCATAGTTTTTGTTTTTTTGTTTTAATTATTTTGGGTAAAACATAGTAACTAAATTTTTAAAGGAAATATAAATTGCTTATGATTCTGAGAAGCTCTTTGATTCCATATAGACAAATGTCATCTACAAAAAAAAGTTCCCTCATAATGTCCCTGTACTTTCTTTTTTTGTCTTAAAATAATAGACTTGTTTACAAACCTTCTTTCCTTCCTCTCTTCCTCCCTCCCTCTTTCCTTCCCTTTCTTTCTCTCACTCTGTCTCTCTCTTTCTCTCTTGCTTTGCTACTTTTTGCTTTAGAAAGTCAGTTTTATTTTAAATCAAAATTAATGTAATATAAGATACAACCAGACAGAATTGTAATTTTGACTTCTGATTACATTACTTATGGTATATTCATTAAAAAATATTTGCACCATGAACACTAGGTTTATATAATTTTTGTATAATGCAGAACAACTTTATAGACTTCATGAAATATATTTTGAGAAAGGGATAGTATGTATATAGTTAATAAAAGATATTTATGTAATTGTTCTTCTTTAGGGTGGATTCCATTTCTTTGCTAAAAAAATCATTTAATGCAGATTTTGTTTCTAAAATTAGTATGCATTACTTTTGTTATAAAAATTGCAACTAACAGTTTGAATATTACATATTAAAATAATTTTAAATAATATTTTGTAATTATATCAAATAGTGTTCATGGTGAAAATTAAACTTAAAAAGGCAGGTTAAAAATTGGATCTATACTCTAATTAACAGTATGCAAATAAAAGAAAGGGAAAAAATCGTGTGTTCATTCTGTCAGTTCTTTCCCCAAAATACCAATAATCCATTTCCAGGTTTCTCTATATTCATTGCCATGCCTTATCAAAGCTCCCATCTTTGCTTCCCTGGATAATCACAATATTCTCCTGACCAATATCTCTGGGATTTGTCTCAATTTACTTCAACATGATCTTAGAAAAATATATACCTTATCACCCTCCTTATTTACTTATTACTTATTTTTTTTAGAGAGAGAAAGAGAGGGTAGGGGGAGGAGGAGATGCATAGGGAGAGGGAGGAGAAAATCTTAAGGCATGGAGCCCCACACGGGGTTTGATCTCATAACCCTGAAACCCTAACCTGAGCTGACATCAAGAGTCAGATGCTTAACCAACTGAACCATCCAGGGGCCCCTTGTATCATCTTCTTAATTAAATTTTTGGGAGTTTTTCAATACCCTTAAAGTTCAAATTTGTAGCACTGAAAAATCTACCATTCCATTTCTACCCACTTCTCTAATAATCTTCTGCTCACTCTCTATGCAACAATCATACTGGGCATTGTTTTATTTTCCTGTTTCAGAGTTGGGGAAAATAATGTTTTCTTTTTCTAATATTCTTGACCCTACAAAATAAAATTAGATTTCACATTATAACTAATTTATACTCATACGCCTATTTTACTGAGATAATTTATTTTTTAACAAATAACACACCCCTTTTAGCTATGACATGTTGTAATGTTTTCTGTCCTTTTTTTCTATCTTAGTTTTTTCTATTCTTTTCTACAGCAAAAAAAAAAAAAAAAAAAAAATAGAGCGGTTAAGGTTTCATGATTTAAAGTTGACAAAAATGGATTCATATTTTGAATTGACCATTGGCTGAGGGGTAAACTTTGGAACATTACTATATTTCCAAATATCAATTTCTTCATCTAAAGCAAGATGGATTCACACAGAATTTTCTTTATGTTTTTGATATAAAGACTAAATGACATAATAAATATAAAGTTCTTAGAACAATTCCTGTGATATGAAAATGATTGTTATTGCTATAATTTTTCATAATAAATTTATTTACTATAAATACAGGTTTTTAAAAAAAATTAGAATGCTCTTTTTCATTATCCCAAATTTTGTGACTAATTCTATTTCATTCTTTGAGTCTTACACCTGGGATGTTTTCTTTGACTTGTAAGCTCTAGGGTCCCAATTCAGTTGCCTTCAGGAACCAAGTAAGCAATTTAAATGTGTGAAGTCATGTCATGTGATACAATGGAGTAATCACAGCTGGAAGAAAATAAGGACATAGGCAAATACCTACACACACACACACACACACACACACACACACACACACACAACTATGCTAATTTGAAGTCCTTGCCTGACATTAGATTCCTTTTCTCTAGCCTCACATAACAGCCTATAATTCACTTTTTATAATAATCATTAATACTGTAAACATTTGCCTGCCATCTGCCTCTCCCCTACATGATAGACTCTAAGCTCCATGTGAGTAGAGCTATAACTGATTTATTTACTTTAGTATGCTTTGCTCTAGGCACAGTGCATATGGTACTCCCGAGTGGAAAACAACAGAATGGAGGGAAATATACCCATATTAGTGCCATAGCATAAACCTACATTGGTCTTACTGGTGATGTTCAATTGGCCTCATCTCTTGTGAAAGATTGCCTGGCAACAGTCCCCTAAAGTGGCACAGAAGAGTTTCAAAGACAACGGGCCAAGGTGCAACGAAGGGTGTACTTTAGAGTATAAAACAGGTAGTGATGATAACTACCATGGTCCCCAGTGCCATCGCCAACACTATTACCTTCTGGATTTATACTTAATCTTGAAAGAAGAATCTAAAATCCTAGCCCTTTTACTAAAATCTCGGAGAGTTTGGAAATGTAGGTCGGTCCTGGTGGATTTAGCAAAGGTGGTGCCGGAAACTGAGAACTGATAGGGCATCGGCATTGTCAGCTGTATAAGGAGGCCATAGTCTGCTTCGGTTACTGCTAGCTCAATGGCAATAACATCAAGGTGGGGAGGAAATGCGGATCTCTAAAGCAGCATGACAACACAGGTCAGAGAAGGAACCACTGAGTCTATGGGATCCCCCTGGTTACCTAAGTTCTGAGTCTGAGAATATTTGTGAGATTTTCTGAATGGTTCCAAAGATAAGTTGGAAAGGCTTTAGAAGTTGAAATTGGGCTAAAATCTTAGGAAATGCAGATGCAGGCCCAGAATAATAAATACAGCTTGGAGACACGCTGAGATCTGAGTTTTATCCTGGGCTAGGGAAACATACAAATGATAATAATAGTAGTTAGTTCACATTATAAGTAATTCCTTTCTGTCTTTTCAGAAATTTTTGTCATATGGTTTAACATTTCCAGAATGGAAAAGTGTTTTTAAAAGAAAGTAACAATATTAGTTAAAGTGATAATAATTCATGTCTGTTAACAAATTTGATGCTATATGTGGGACTTATTTATATATAATTGGAATTTATATATATATGTGTGTAAATATAAATTATATATATAACTTATGGATATGTATAATTTATATATATTATGTTTTGCAAATCTATTAGAGTTCAAGATATATGATTAAGCCAAAGAGTTGCTAAATTTGCGTCATAAAAGAGGAACTTGAAACTTGTGATTTGCCTACATTTCCCCATAAAAATAGGAATCAGGTGAGGAATACTATCATATAAAAGTATGACTTAGCCTTGGAGGACTGGATCTTTCAAATTAGGTAGAAAAAAAATGAAATCCTCAACATAGGAAGAGGATAGTATGTTTTTTTGTTTTTGTTTTTTTCTGAGACAGTGAGAGGCTGAAACTAATTCTTAAGCTGGTGGGGGGCAGAAAGGGAATGCTAGAAAAACAGCAGCTAAAATAACAGGGTATACAGTAACCTTTACCTCCCCTCTCCTGTTTTGTAATTATGTTGCTTTTCACTTTCTCTACAATTCTTGCTTGGTAACAAGCAAACATTATCAGCATCATTTTATGTCGCCCTAACTGTTAGAAAAGAAAAATGCATATGTAACCTAGAAACCTCAGGGAGATGAAGGAGATAATGTCCACAGAGGCATCAGCCTAACTTAGCAAATGTTTTCCCAGTTAAAAGGGAATTAAGGTGCTTATTTACCTCAGTGAAGTTAAGCCATAAATCTGGTTAATAGCAATTTTGTGAAATGTTCAAACTATGTCCAGTTTTGTAAAAGAGTGCTTTAGCGAATCCTCCTGCCTCTGTTTTTGCTAAGGAAGGCTTGTGCATGCTCCCAGAGATGCCAACAGAAGAACCTCATCACAATAGAGAAAAAGTGCTGGGGCTTTAAATTCAGTATCAAAAATTGTTTTGGCCCTGAGACTGAAAAACTCTTTGTGTTGGTTAAAGGTATTGACAAGGGTAAAAATAGAATCTGAAAATGGTTATAATTCTGTGTGTATTTATGCGTATATACAGTAATCTATAATAGTTATCTATTGTATCAACTCTCAGAGGGAAGGTAAAACAAATGATACATCAATAAAGCTGGTTAAAATAATATCAGCCTGGAATATGCAATAATGATAATTTCTGTGGATGGATGTGATATGTCTCCCAAAGAATAGCCTCCAAACCCAGGCAGCCAACTGTTGGAAAAATTAGCGTCATGCTCCGTAAGATATCAGCCATTAGTTCCTGCTCATGTGTCATTTTGCCATTCCTTTGGGGTATGCAGAGCAGTAATGCTGAGTGTACTCATTGATTCTAGCTCTTTAAATCCTTTTTGTTGCAAACTCATCACACTTCTGTCTGACTCTGAAAAATAGCAGCTAGGTTCAGGGTTGGCGTTGGGAAGGAAGTATGCTTAAGTGCTTCTCGACTACAAAGAATGTGCAAAATCATGCTCGAGTGTGCACAAAATCTATGTTTTACTGGAGTATTAACAAAAAAGTAGCAAACAAATAAGCTACTATAAACTACAGAGGACTAATTCAATTTTTTTGCTTGCAAATACAATCCATAAGAGAAGATATTTTGAGTATGCAGTGTGCTTTCCACCTGTATGTGTTAGTAATAAAAAATGCTGTATCATGTGTAATAAAAAGACTGAACATAAAGGTTCAAGTATCACACCTCTTAAAGGGCTTGCCCCAAAATATAAACAGAAAAGAGTGTTGCACAAGAGAATATGTACTTTTTAATACTGTAGTGCCTGGCAGCCATTTGAAAAATCAAGAATTGTTTCAACATATTAAATGTAATTTAATACTGTATTAATTGTGTAGGTCTTTAAAAATCAACAGCATTATGTGGCTTGTACACATGTATTTGATCAATCCTATTCAATATGTATTCTTCTTCTTTTGAGATGAAGAGATCAATTAATAGAGAGCTTAAAGCACTTGCCTACAATTGCATAGCCAGCAGCAGGAGACAAGGCTTGGGGTTGAGAGCTTCTCATTTGAGAGCATGACCCTGCACTTAGTCTCTGGTCTTTGGGGCCAAAGGACAGAGGGCCTCAGCTTTTAGGATCTTTAGGCCATAAAGATGCTTTGAATCCATTTTATCTCAAATGGTTGACTTATCCAATTCCAGTGTTGTCATTGCCTTGTAGTTGTCTGTACATGGTATTACACATGGTTGTTGAGACGTGAGGGACATTTTGGAATAGCAGAGTACAGTAAAATATGTGAGTTTTTAAAAATTAAAATAATCTCTTAAAATTCTTCACTTCATTCAACTACCTGGAGACTTGAGGCAAATCCTTTTCCTTTTTTGTGAGATTCATGAATGGATGATTGCTCAGTCCTTCAGAGCACACACTTAACAGCATCTCCTCCACACAGAAGTGGGGCAGGCCATTTCTTTTTAAAAACTGCTGTGAGAGTCACTTCCCAGGAGTATTTGCATTACTTCCTAGACAAAGCAGACTTGCACCATCCAGCCTACTATATTCTCCATTTGTCTATAGGTAAGGATTTTTGGAAGGCAGGCATATTCCTTAGGTCCCTGTTGCTTCACTTTGGAGGTATAAAAAGCTGGAAACATTTTTTGATGCATCCCCAAATATTCCCTAGGAATTACAGTTATGCTGGGCTACTTAGAAAGTGGTCTTTCATTTCCAGATCCCAAAGAATTTTTGGAGATAACTTTTATTCTCTCTTCCTAGGTATTTATTAAATTTTTCCTCTATTTACATATATCTGTAGGCTTTTGAAATTCTGGAACTATAATGTCTCTCTCTTCCTTACTCTTCCTCACTCAAAAATGTGAATCTTTTGAGTGCTGGCTCCAATTCCTATCTTTTCTTGAAAAAAAAAAAATCTAGCTTGAAGCAATTTCCCTATTTCCCAGGTACCAATGTATTATACAAGTTTTTCAAAAAAACCTAAATAAATAAACATATTTTTGTACTTTCCATAGTCTCCATATATTAACTTTTTCTCACATATTTTGACTTTTTTAAAGATTTTGTTTATTTGACAGAGAGAGACATGGGGAGAGAGGGAACACAAGCAAGGGTAGTAGAAGAGAGGGAAGCAGGCTTCCCACCAAGCAGGGACCCTGATGCAGGGCTCGATCCCAGGATCAGGACCTGAGCCAAAGGAAGACACTTAATGACCAAGCCACCCAGGTGCTCCTATTTTTACTTTTCTTGATTTTTAAGGGGGTATCGGATACAAGTGAATGTAAACAAATGAACTCTAAACAAATTGTAGTTCCAAACCTTAGTGTGAAGAAATATTAACAATATCAAGGCTATTGTTAAAAAAGCAAATTCCAATTCCTGGGCCCCAGAAAGTTTGATTCAGTAGGTCTAAGTTGAGTCCAAGAAATGGTTTTGGAAGCATGTATCCCTGGGTATCAATTTTTAATGAAATAATGACCTGGAAGAAAATGTTTATGCCTCCCTTCTTTATATATTCATAGAAAGGGAATTCCACAGCTGACACTATGTTGTCCTACAAGAATGTCATGGAGGTCCATGATGGTATGCAGGGTATGCAGAACTACAATCCATGACAGCTTAAATTCTGGGATCTGGTCATTGAGAAGATGGAACCTGCAGAGTTGGAGGTAAGCTCAGCTGAAGCCCATGTGGTCTGGTTTCCTAGCTCACTGGTCAGAGACTGTGTGCAGATGACAGCTTCCTTGGCCAAGACATCACGGAGCCCTGCCTTTTCATCATGGCTGCCACCCAGAAGCAGACATATATCTGTCTTGATACCCTTACACACCATAACCTAATTGGCTCCATCCCCCAATAAGCCACATAGCTTTGGGAGAAAACAAAAACAAAAACAAAACACCTCAAAGGATAAAATTTAAAAATTCCTGGCCCGTCCTATTTCTGGGCTGCTACCTCTCTGGCCCCCAGAAAGTCAGAAGCCAGAAGCTAGAATATCAGGTTGTGAATTTGGACATGCTGAATGAATGAGAAATTGATGAGAAGAAGGAAGGTGAAAATGCAAGCTGAAAACAGCATTGAGAGGGAGGGAGGTGGTGGAGAATATATCATGTTACATACCATAGTACTAGTGTAAAGTACATTTAGACCAGGTTTATTGAGCTTCAGGTAGGTTCGGAATTCAGCTGAAATATAAGGGGGCAAAAGGAAGCCAAGGAGTGTCTTAGTGGTAAGAAACAGCCTACAGATTAAAAACTAACTACAAACAATTCATGTTTTAGAATCATCTATATATCATATCATATCATATCATCATATCATATCATATCATAACATATCATAACATATCATAATATGAGATGTTAATGGCATAAAACAATTAACAAAGTAATTTAGTGAAGTGATAGATTATATTCCATTTCCATGGATTCCTATTTCAATTATTTTTATTTAAAGAAAATAAAACACAACCAAGCAGTAACATCAGGTCTAATTTTCCTCCAATATATTTGAATTTCACAATCTTATCTTTGTAGTAACAGCAGTTCTGACTCAATCAACATTTCTGTGTGCACTGTTGCATTAAATGCAGTCAGTTTTACCCAAAATTAAAAAATATATACATTTATAGTTTTATAATGAGCTATCTAAATGATTGAATTAGAAAATGTACTTATTTGTAATCAGTCTTGTAGACAGATATTCAGTGCTATCTTTATAAATGTACATATATAGGCAAACACACAAAGAAATGGTAGGAGGAATTGCAAAGTGTAATAGCTTCTATATTTAGATGCATTGCAAATCTAATATACTATGCTCTTGCACAATAGCTAAGGTCAAATATATGGCCGCTATGATCCTAATCCTACCTGTCTCTAAAATGCTCTTCAGTTGTTGTTAGCTTTAGCAATGCTGGCCAGCCTTCTGTCCTTCCCTAGAGGATGCGTGCCCTGTCTCTGCACCATGTACTTTCTATTCCTCTGGCAACACTGTTCCTCTGATCTTTCTGTGGTTTGTCCTTTCCCTGATGATCCTTTCTAAAGTAGGTCCCTCCAGTTATTCCTTTGACAGCAACCTTTCTATTTCCTTCTTGGCACTTGCTGGAAGCTGCACTTATATAGGTTATTTGCTTAACTATATATTGTCTGTTTCTCTAATTGGGATGTAAATTCTTTAAGCAGAATCATCTGGAATATCTTGTTCACAGTGAATTTAATTCAGAACTGAATGTTCAGCAATTTTTTTAAGTTAACGAATGAAAGAACACACTTATTTCACAACTATTGTTTTCTTTTGTTTCGTATTCTTGGAAACACATACAAATTTCTCAAACCCTTTGGGTTCTAAGCTTGATTCACACACACAGATTCATAAGACTATAAAGAGTCATCTTAGTTCTATTCTTCCTGGAGCCCTTATCTGCATTTACTGTGTAATATTTTAAAGTATTTTAGATGTTTATTAATAAACATTTTAAAACCATCAAAAACATTGTTAAGCATAAGTATTACAACAAATACCTACCTATAGGCATAGGAAAAGAATTTAGAAGGAATTGTGCAAAATGTTGAAAGTGTTTATGCAAGGGTGACAGGGAATAGGCAATTTTAATTTTCTTTATATTTTTCAGTATTTCCAATTTCTATAAAAAATGCATGCACTTATCTTTACATTAAAAAGAAAATATCCAGAAAGCCACTGAACAATGAGAAAATAAATTGCCTTTAATTGCAAGATAAAGCTGCAGAGAGTACAGTAATTAATTTCTTTCATAACTACTGATTTGGAGTTGTGTATGTTCCTATAATTGTTGCAGAATGTGTCAGATTTTCAAAAAGAAATGAATTCTAGTTTTTACTCTTAACTATGTAAGTCATGTTTACAATGAAATGTAATTAAAAATGAAATGTTGTAAATTATTATGAAGACTGTGAGATGGAGAGATGGGAAAGTTATTGACTGAGGGGAGATTAGAGAGTATTTCACAGGAATGACCATGAAGACCCACAAGCATGTTGAGTGTGAGAGGAAGACAGATCAAGAGAATAACATCCAGAAAGGGGACCAGGCTGACTGACATGGAACTCTTTTGGGAAAGAGAAGTAGAGAGATTCGTGTGGAACAGGAAGTATTTTTTTTTAAAGAGTTCAATAAATGAAAAACATGGAAAGATCCATGGGCCCTACTTATGGAGTCACTAGAAAAGTTACCTAAGGAGTAAACCTAGGGTTATTGAAGAATTTCATATGATAGAAGATGACCAGTTAGAAAGGGCATGACCTGAGTTGGGGAAGTAACACATGTACTTTTTAAAAAGCTGGGTTTGAGTATCTTTGTATTTCATTTGAGACATGTGCTTTAAATTGTGAGAGAGATGAGTACGAAGAAAAGAGATTCAGGCTGCACGTAAAATGTATGAGTTTTCTTTACAGAACTAGAAAAAACAATCCTAAAATTTGTATACAAAAGACCTTGAATAGTCAAAACAATTTGAAAAAGAAAAAACAAAACTGGAGGTATCTCAATTCCAGACTTCTAGTTATATTACAAAGTAGTAATAAGTAAAACAGTATGGTACTGGCATAAAACAACAGGATGGAATTAAAAACCATGAAGTAAACCCACAATTTTATGGTCAATTAATCTTTGACAAAGGAGGAATGAATATTCAATGGGGAAAAGACAGTCTCTTCAACAAATGGTGTTGAGAAATCTGGGCAACTGCATGCCAAAGAATGAAACTAGACCACTTTCTTTCACCACATGCAAAAATAAACTCAAAATAGATCAATACCTAAGTGTGAGACATCAGACCATAGCAATTCTTCAAGAGATTACAGACAGCAATTTCTCTGACATCAGTTGTAGCAACATTTTTCTAGATATGTCTCCTGAGACAAGGGAGATAAAGCAAAAATAAACTTTGGGACTACATCAAAATAAAAAAGCTTCTACACCGTAAAGGAAACAATCAACAAAACTAAAGAATGGGAGAAGATATTTGCAATTGACGTATCTAATAAAGGATTAGTATCCAGAATATATATAAAGAACTTATAAAACTCAACACCCAAAAAGAAAACAATACAATTAAAAAATGGAGGAAGATATGAATAGACATTTCTCCAAAGAAGACATACAGATGGCCAACAGACACATGAAAAGATCATTTATCACCAGGGAAATGTAAACCAAACTACAATGAGGTATCAACTCACACTTGTCAGAATGGCTAGAATCAAAAACACAAGAAACAACAGATGTTGGTGAGGATGTAGAGAAAAAGTAACCCTCTTGCACTGTTAGTGGGAATGAAAACTGGTGTAGCCACTGTGGAAAACAGTATGGTGGTTCCTCAAAAAAATTAAAAATGGAACTACTCTATGATCCAAGAATCACACTAATGGGCATTGACTCCAAAAATACAAAAACACTAATTCAAAAGGATACGTGAACCTCTATGTTCATTGCAGCACTATTTACTATAGCCAAACTATGGAAGTAGGCCAAGTGTCTATCAATAGACCAATGGATTAATGTATGATATTATACATATACATTAGACATATACATATGATATTATATACATTGTATATTTTATACATACACATATAATTTTATACATATATACACACACATATATAATGGAATAGTATTCAGCCATTAAAAATGAAATCTTGTCATTTGCAATGAAGCAATTAGGTTTCACCTAATTATATTTTTCACTCATCTAATTATATTTTTTAATATTTTTATATTGTGTTTGTATCAAATTTTCACTGTCCTTCATAAATTTTTCTTTTCTTTCTCCTTACTTTTTTAGATGCTAAGAATTAGTCTATAAAACCTAGACAAAGTATTTTAAACATGTTTCTCTGTCAAGACATCTGGAATACTGAATATATATTCCAAGGCATTTCTTTTTCAAGATTCATTTTATAAGACGTGAGTAGTTCAACTTTGGTAGAAAGTTATTACTGTATGGAGACCTTTATGAACACAGGCATTCATGTGTGTGTGTGTGTGTGTGTGTGTCTGTGTGTGTGTCTGTGTGTGTTTATCACATTTGTTAATGATAATTGAAATACTATTGGAGGGCTTATGTACCTCTCTTCCATCAATATGTTTTGCATATGCTATTTAATGCTTGTAGATAGTTGGCATTTAGAAGAAACTATACATGTCTACATTAGAGGAAAATTTCTAGAACGTAAACTATAAATTGTAATTTTCTTTCTCTGACACGTTTTTGAAAAGATTTCATTTCTGTATTTTGAGAGAGAGCACAAGCAGGGAGGGGCCTCAGAGGGAGAGGATCTCAAACCAACTCCCTGATGAGCACAGAGCCCAGAGCAGGGCTCCAGCTCATGACCCACCTTGAGATCATGACCTGAGCCAAAATCAAGGGTTGGTCTTTTCATCGACTGAGCCACCTATGAGACCCTTCCTGATAAGTTTATAATAATCTTGAGTGAAATGAGAAATTGGAAAAGGGGAAAGTTTTGATTCTTAAGAGAGTATGTGCCACATGTAGTGACATTTCTTTTCTTTTACAATGAATAGTTCCAATCAACTTATGATCACTTAAGAAAATAGAAGATGAAGTGTATCCATTATATTCAAAACTTAAACTTACAACAAGAAGAAAAAAATGTGTGCTGTCTTTGTAAAGGTAGTGATTGAAATCACTGGAATGGGTGAGACTGTCTGTGTAGTCAATTTAGATCAAGGGCTGTGGCTTTACTAGCCTGGGTATTTTAATAGCCAAATAGAGAAAGTGGAGAAAAGGGAACAGGTCAGGAGGCTCCTATGAAAGTTAGGGCAGGTGCCCATGACAGTCAGATGTGGCATCATGACAGGAGAAATGGGAAGGAACAGGAAAATATTAGGGACCTCTATTTTTGTTTTATGTTTCTTTTGACAGCAAATATAATTAGCTAATATAAGCAGTGTTATTTTAGATAAGCCAGAGACGTCCAAACCTGGGCACATGTCAGAATCACTGACAGAACTGTCTAATAATTTAATATACATGATACACGCAAACTGAGTAAATGAATAAATTTGTGCCTAACATATATCTTAAACCATCATTACCAATACACTCTTCATTCATTTTAACTTATGGCCTTAGAAAACAAGAAGTTTGACATTAGGTCTACCAGAATCCAATGTGCATTATGGTCCATAATTATTGTATTTTGTGTGAATTTAACATTCAAAAACATAGAATAATATTTCAATGCATCAGTAGTTAGAGAGATTAAGAATGTACCAAATTCATACAATTAAAGGTTCTTAATGTCACTTATTTGGCACTCTCCTTTCCTGTGCTGGCCAAGCGACTTTTTGGTGGCTGTGAAAAGAGTCATAATATAGCCATGATGTTATAGTCAATTAAATATTGACTCAAATTTAACTCATTTTATATTTCCCTGATTTTACACCTAGACTTGGATTTTTTGCCGTACAAAATGCAAAAGCATAATGCCTCCTTGTCTTTCTAAATAAAGGTACTAGCAACAAATGAGCTGGTTTTTTTTTTCTTCCTTTCACCACTAAAAGTTATTGAGTCCCCCTTTCATTCCTTCCCACTGAATTTAAAAATTAATATTTACTTAAAGGAGAAAAAAAAAAAAACAATCACCCCCTCCGCACCCCTGCAAACAAAAAAAGAAAAAAAAAGATATATCCAGAGCCCAAATGTTCATGATTATACTTTCTAATTAAATGAGGAAAAAAATGTTTCTTTGAAATAAATTAGGAAGACTGTGCCAATAGCTAATAAAAATTCATCAAGCTCAACATCTGTACATGTTTCCATAAGCATAATCATTCTTAAAATAAATCAGTGCAGAGAAACTGTCAGATGGCTAACTCTAAAATAAGAAACATTAAATTGTAATTTAATTGTATTTAATTGTAATATTAAATAGTAAATTTTTTTACCATGACATAAATACACTTTGATATGTAATTAGTAATGGCTAGAATCATTGCTCTATATTTGCCGCCAATATCCAATTACAGTTTTCCCACTTCTATACTTACTAATTTTCAATTATACTATTGTGCTCTTATGACATGATTATTATTACAATTTTATTTTGCTCCCAAACGGTATATGTTATATGTTTAATATCATGGAACTGTTATCAAATTCTTAGGAGAGGAGCTTTAAAATTGACAAGGAGATCCGCAAAGAGAAGAATTTTAAAGTCAAGGCACCTCTTCCATCATATCCTATTTTCCTCACACATATCCTGTTTCTCTTTCCGTATCAGCTCACTCTGTGTGGGTTTAATCCTGAAGAATCCCAAAACTTTGGAATCTGAAGGAACTTCAGAAAGTATTTAAATCAAGCCCTTTAGCCTATTCATGTATAATTCTTTTCTGCAATATTGCTGTAAATAGTAACTGAGTTGGGATTTGACTCCATCTTATAATAGTATGTTTTATTGCTTGGCAATTCTGAATTGTCAAGAAGTGGTTTCCCATAAGCAGACAGAGTATCTTCTCCTGTCTCTTCCCATCACTGGTTTTAATTATACCTTCCAGAGTCATGTGAAATGAGATAAAGAATAAGATAAAGCATATCTGATTTAACCAATTTTGACCAACTTTACCCAATTCAAACAGCACACACACACACACACACACACACACACACACACACACCCATAAGGATTGGTGTGTCTTAGGCTTATCTATGATTTACCAGCTGTTTTGTATTGCTGGAAACTTTTGAAGTAGTTATGATAATTCCTTATATTCTGGCACATAATAAAAATTCATTCTCTGAGTATAGGAACCCATATCAGAAGTTGTAGAATAGACATATAGAAGTAGTATAGAAGTATGTGTAGAATTTTGTCATTAATATTTTGTGTTTTTGCAAAGTGATGCTGTGAAATCAATGGTGAGAATACAGAGGGACATTATTTATAGGGCAAAGAGCTCCATTTACAAGATTAAGGGGTTGGAGCCAGGTTGGAATAAACTTTCTAGGTGCTATGGTTTCTTCAGTGAGGAAGGAAACTGGTCTTAGAACCCGATGGTTGATATCAAGACTGGACTAGACTGCCACAGTTTATCTAGACAAACTTCAGCAAGTTGAACTCCTTGTGCTGCAGCTATAGTCATACACTCCATGTAAAACTACCATGGAAACTCTAAATGAGGTGCCTTAGTCATAGCATCAGGGTCCTTGGCACATAGCCCATGCAATATAGTGATTAAAAGTGGTCTTTGGACCAAAGTTGGGTTACAACTGTAGCTTTTCATTGACTGCCCATGGTCAAGTTATTTGACTTCTGAGTTTGGGTTTCCTCATTTGTAAAACAGGAAACATGGGCTTCACAATTGGTTTCCAATTTTTCTGAAAAATTTTAAATATACCTAAAATTCATGATAGCATAATAAATCTATATATTGCTATCACCTAAATTTATGTTATCCTATTTTCATTTATCTTTGTTATCTTTATGAGGGCTAAATAAGATAAAATGCATGTAATGTTTAGTATAGTTCCTGGTACAGAGTAAATACACAATCATTTGATTATATGCAGTTTCCCTTTAAAGTTATTCATCTCTAAAATAGGGACACTATTACCTAACAAGAGTATTCTTTCAAAGATCAAATTCTGAAAAAGTGAAGTGATAGTTCTTTTTAATCTGAGAAATGAAATAAAATTGTAAAGACAATTTATATGGTCAAAGGGGATCACTATTACTTGCAAAAAAGAAGAAGCAAGTATTACCATATCCAGATGCGTACAAAAACAAGAGGGATGCTCTATAACTAATGCATGGGGGGGGGGGGTAAAAAAGAAAGAAACCTAACAAATAAGCTTAGAAATCCCCAAAGACAAATTACCCATAGTGTATTGTTGAGTACAGTTGACCCTAAGAGACAGAACTTGCTGTGTCCCAGCTCCTAGGCCAGATAAATGCTATGAGGATACCACTGGGAAATATATGCAGGACCCAAGGTTTGACTCTGACTTTCCTTCCCCTTTCCCTTTACTCTACTACCTGGAGAAGGTCAGCCAGTTGAAGACTGTTGTGTCGTTGCCTTTCATATCCTGATTATCATCTTAAAATATCAATTCTGGGGGCGCCTGGGTGGCTCAGTGGGTTGGGCCGCTGCCTTCGGCTCGGGTCGTGATCTCGGGGTCCTGGGATCGAGCCCTGCATCGGGCTCTCTGCTCGGCAGGGAGCCTGCTTCCTCCTCTCTCTCTGCCTGCCTCTCTGCCTGCTTGTGATCTCTGTCTGTCAAATTAAAAAAAAAAAATCTTAAAAATATCAATTCTGTAATTTATTATTTTAAGTGATCCATAAGAATATTGGATATTCTTCTTGTGTTTTATCCTGATGCTGAATGGGACAGAAGAACCTTGGTCTTGTTGTCTTCTTAGGTTACGTTTCTCGATTCAGCAAATAAAATGTCAAATGAAGTTAATTTGGAATTTCAAATAAACTTTTTTTTCACATAAAAGTATTCCAAATATTTCACAGGACACACACTAAAAAATAACTTGCTTTTTTTTTTTAATCTGAAATTCAAATTTAACCTGATGTCCTGTATTTTATCAGGAAATATTATTTTAAACAGGTCATGTAATCTGTATTTCATAAGACCCTCTCCATAGGAGTAGTATAAGATTTCCTATACATTGGTCAGAGGCCCAATATACTTCTTTTTTCTTTATGAACATGTACCAAAAAAAAAAAAAAAAAAAGATAAGAGACACTTACTTAGGAATTTCAACTCAAAAAAAAAAAAAACAAAACAATAAGGCTGACATTCAGGTGTTCTCTGGCTCATGGCTTGACATTGAATAGGCCAAGATATCTTTTTTCAAGTCATATAATATGAGTTTAGAAACCTCAATTCTGTTTGGAAGATGGACCCTTAAGTATATGCTACCTTAAGTCAGTGTTGGGGTATTTTAATTAATAACAGATGGCATTTATTATTATCTATAAAAGTACTTAAAATACATTAGTTAATTTAAGCCTTGCAACAATCTTATTATTAAGTACTATATTTTACTACTAATTTGTAGTCAAGAAAATATAGAAACAGAGAAATTGAGTAGCTGATCAGCGGTTCACACAGCTAATGAGAGGTAGAGCTGCAATTTGAACTCAGACTGTCTGATTTAATTTTTTTTCTCTTGACAACTATTCTATTCCACTTCTGAGCCTTGAGGTAAAAATCACAAAGACGTTCCATGAAATGTATCTACACAAAATAGGCCTGAAAGCTACAGGTGGCTTTTACATTTCACAATAAATTACAGGGATTTTCTTAGTACAGAAAAAGGGGAAGAAAGAATGTAACCATCAGCTAGGTCAACAGACGGTTGAAGCTCAATATTTCCCAGTTCTCCTTCACCCTCCGTGTTCCCTGACCTGTGAAAGCAAGTTAAGAACGACAAAGATCCCAAAAAGACTTCTACCTCTTCTCATGCTATGGGTTTGAAATAAGGCCTCTGAAGCTTTGGTTAAAAGCAGTAAGCGCTAAATAAGGTCATCTTACTTGAACTGATATTCACTGGTTAACACAGGAGTCAGCACCCGGATTGTCTCCTTTCAGTTCCTTTCAGACGCAGACCAGGACTTCCCGTCCCAGCCAGTCTCCAGCCCAGTCAGCTCCTGGGGGAGTGTCATTTCTCAGACAGTTTCACCGTCAAACCATATTATAGATCCGCATAGGAAATGACAAAATACCCTTTCTCTGCCCAGGAGATACAAGGAGGTATACAAATAGTTTCATGTTGCCTAGCTACTTTATGTAAAATACAACTATTTCTCTTGGTGGACCTTGGTCAAAGGTAACACTGACTCATAAAAAGCAACATCTCTGTTTAACAAAAGAATACATGTTATCAGAAAAACTGTCTTAAGCTGGTGATTCAGCCCTTTCTTGGTTAGAGTGGGAATGAACTGTTGGACAGTATGTTGCAAAGCAGGAACCAGCAGACCTGTCTACTTGGTAGCACCCAGACAGGAATTAGGTTTTCCTATTTGCATTAAAATAATAATCAAAAGAAATTTAAACCTTGCGTTAAACCTTTTTGCTTAACTATTATTTTCAGTATGCTCTAGTCATATCTAGTTTACATAGCTAGTAGATTTCATAGCTTATAAAAATCAAGTTGCAAGACTAAAGTGATGAATCTCTTTCAATTCCTTTTCTTAAGAAAGTGACTTATTTCTACAATATGCCCTATAATTAGACCTGCCTACTGGAGTTGCTGAGTATGCAGAATGATTATTTATAATGCAAAAGTGAGAGAACAATTATAGAGATTATCATAGAACATTTTCATTCAGTATTTCCCACAGGTTCATGAAGAATATAGAAGGTAAGGAAAAGCCTGAGAAATAGTTGAAAATGACATCTTGATTATTTTCACAGAAACCTTTTAAGAAGAAGGAAGTGTTGTATCCTTAAAAGGCTTTAGAGAAATAGTTCCCACTTTACTCAGCATCGTCTGGTATGGTTATTGAGAACATGTAGCAACAACCATCTATAAATAGAATTCTACTTTAAGAATCGTGATATCCAAATACCCAGTGGCTTAAAATGGAACCTAAAAATTATAACTAACTTAAACAAGTAGCTTCTAATAATGTATTTATTTGTTTGTGCACCTTATATATATCAAGCACGGACCTAAATGATGTATATATGTCATATCTAATCTTCAAAGCAACTTTTTCTAGATTATCTCCATTTTACACGTGGGAAAATTTAGGCTTATTGAGTTGAAAACTTTTTCAAGGCTACTTGATACAAGTGGCATAAATAGAATTTAAAACTCAGACCTGTTTCATTTCAAGCACCTTCTAGAAATGATTACTGTTATAAAAATATTAGTTGAGCTTACAATTTAAAAAATTTTAATTTACATTCAGAGAAGTTGGGAAACTTATGGTTTGCAAATAGCAAAAACTATTTTAAAAGGTCCCAAAATTTTTTGAGGAAAATATTCTTATTATTGAGACTAGGGAAAAGTGTAGCCTCAGACAACAAACTTGAAAGACCATCCCTCAGATGTGATGCTATTTGGATAAACTGAAATAAGACCCTGAAAGCTAATGCCTCATATTTTTCCTCAAATGGGTAATTAAAAGAATAACGCCTAAGAGTTTCCATTAATGTAGCTTAATGTGAATGTCAGAGGATGGGTACAACATCAGAAAACTGAAAAATGGTTATTTAGAGCTCTTTCATTACTGCTTATCAGTACTCCAAAGCTAGAGCCAGAGAGCTGGATGGAAAGTTATCTTGAAATTGGCTTTCTTGTAGGCGTCCAGTATATTTCCCCTATTGAAGGTAGTCCCTGACCTGGAAAAGTTAGGCATGAGTACCTGAGAAAAGAAAAAGGAAGAGGAGGAGAATGGAGGATGGAAGAGGTAAGGGAAGGAGTAAAGAAGGAGACAAAAGTTCAAGGAATATTTTTTTTTTTTTGGCAACTGATTTTATTGGCAACTGTAGTAGTCACACCAAACAGAAAGCTCTCTTTTCTTCCTGACTTTTCTTCAGAGTAATTGGTTTATCTAGACAAAGAATGATGACCGAAGGTCACCCTCACAATTGAGAAAGAACATATTCCATGTTCAGCAAAACCAACCCCTGAAAAAGAGCATGCGACAAATACAGTCAGAAGCCATGCCGAGGTTAACTTCCTAAATGGCAAATGCTCATAGCCTTGGCATTTTCTCTCCCCTCTCAGGGACCTGAATGGCTAAATAGATAATATTGATGTCACATCTTCCCACTCAAGTGTTGAAGAAAGAAATAAAACATTGCCTATGTATGTGGAGGGAGCAAATTTAAGCAGAATGTGTCCACCTTATTTCGAAGCCAGTTGGAGCTACAAAAGGGATTAACATCCAAATTCAGCACCTAACATTAAGAAAATATAGCATAAGAAAACTACTGACAAGCATATTTTGGAAGAATATTTTCCCAGGAAAATAGAAGAAATCTTACTTTGCCTTCTCAAGAAAATTATATACATGTATATATATATATATATATATATATATATATATATATATATGCATTTATGCATTTATATATATATACTTATATGTGAAGAAGAGAGGGTGAAAAGGAGAAAACACATATATAGTTTGAAGAAGGATAAAAAATAGCTTCAGTGTTCTTGTTATTGATAGAAAAACAAAGCCACAGAGGTTTATTTACTACAAGGTAATCTTGTCTTATTCCAATTTGTCATTTCCTTTTTTTGTTGCTGTTAAGATTTTAACTAATCTCTACATCTGATGTGGGGCTCAACATCACAACCAAAAAATCAAAAGTCACATGCTCTACTGGCTGAGCTGCCAGGTGTCCCCCCTACAACCAGTCCTTTCTTGAGCAAGAGACATGTGATGGGGATTTTTATATTATCTAAATACAAGTAAGGAAATATCTAACAACCTTGAGATTTAAATGAATAAAGAAGGGATAAAGGTTAAAAAAAAATTATGGGCAACACTATCTCCAAAGGGGACCTGAAGAAAGGCATAGGAAGGAGTCAGACGAAACTGGAGGGCTTCCCTGCTCATACAGCTGCAAATTCAGGTGTGCAAAAATATATCTACCTTCTCTTTTTTCTTTAACTTAGTTGAATCTTTACTTTGAGCTATTATTATATTTGATACAGAAAACTTAATTTTTTCAACTCTAGGCAGACTTACTCACCCAAGAGTATCATCCATCATTTCAGGCTTAAGTTCACTCACTCAACTTCAGATTTCCCTTTTCCTGTGTCTTATTCTTAGGGGAATATTCTAGGTGCCTTCATATCATGGCACAGGGAAGATACTGGCTTTACCATGGCCATCTTCTATCACAGTAGCAGCTACTGAGCTGTAACTTATGCTATCCAGCCCTTGGGTGTGGTCTTCATCCAAACTTCTGTCAAAAGGCCTGTGTTCCCATGGGTGTGGGGTGGGCATCTGCATCTTGCCCAGCTGGCTATGAAGCCCCTCCATGTCTGCTTTCTCATGACATTCTAGGGTCATGGAGAGTTAGTGGCACTTCTCTGGTTTTTTTTTCTGTCCAAGATATTCCATGACCATCTCTTCTCCTTGCCCTACCATGGTAGTAGACCCTTTCTTGAGAATGTTATTTCCTAAATCCTGTTGGGAAGAGAACACAGTTTCTCTTTTCAAAACAACTAGAGTTGCTTTCACTGCCCTTCCCTTCAAACTCACTTCCGGGATAGAAGAGAGATTATAGGATCTCTTTCTCAGAAATTTATCCAAACTTGAATCCTCCTCCAGTTGTCACCAATGTCCTGTATTTATCAGAGTTGGCCATGCCAGAGCCAATATGTTTCAAACACCTTAATTGTATAGTCTGGTTTTCATGGATAAGGGGCCATGAGATTAAAAAAGGGAAAGGGCATAATTTAGAACAAAAAAACACATTAGTGATTATATCAAAATATTATCTCACGTCCTACAACTTTAACTTTGTCTTTTTCTCAGCTCAGTGTCTTTTCGGCAGTGTTATTGAGATGGGTTCCATAGACTTCCCTGAATTCCTTTCCCTTTTTGTTTTCTTTTCTTCTTTCTGTGTCTCTGTCTCTCTCTTCCTTTTTTTTTTCTTTCTTTCAGAAAGAGAATTATTTGCAGTTTGCATTGTACATAGGCAGTATGTGGAAGATATTATCTCTATATAACTTTTACTTTTCATAATGAAACATCTCTGCTAGAGTTTTCTTATGTGTTTTATGCTTTCAGTATATGAATGATATCTTGATTGATTGTTTGTTTGATTGATTGATTCATTCATTCATGTATCCATGCACTCCTTCCAGAAGTGTTTGTTAAATGCCAGGCATTATGATTGACGTTAAGGATTTGGTGGCAACTTGATAGATCTCTGTGCTTATGGCCTTTGTTGGTAGTAGGGTAGAGGTGGAGGGAATGAGATACACATGAAATAAAATAATTAAATAATTAATTTTATGTATCATTACTCTGAGTTCTATGAAATAATGAAGCAGGGTACTCTGAGGGCCTATGTCAGAATATTTTCTTTGAAGAAATGACTTTTCAATCTATATCTGAAGGGTAGACTTTGGTACATGTGCATATCAAATTTAAGAGTTAACTTTTAAAAAAGGCTAGAAATAGAATGTATAACATGTAAATCTGGAAAGCAAAGATAAATTTTTCTTAAAAATAAGAGATGGAAAAGAGGAAAGCAAAACAGGAGTGGGAAGCTAGTGAAGAGATTTAAGTGGGTTAGTGACAATCCCATTTGCATTTTTCAACATTCACTCAAATTGCAACAGGGAGCCCAGGAAGTAGGTGTGCAAAAATGTACACTGGGAGGTTTCTGAGATGCAAACAGTTGTGTACTAGGCTGATATGTAAGGAGACAAAGGGAAATAGCAGTGGTGAGACCAACTTGATAGAGCAGTATATGGAGAGTGAAAGAGAGGGAGAGGGAGGTGTCAAGTCTTAGGACCAGGAATTGTCTTGCAGAAAGACTTCCACAAACCTATGCTACTTCCGATAGCAAATAAGAAGATGAATAATATTGGACAGCATCTTCCTTCACATATCTATATTGTACAGCTGCTATCAGCATAGCTCCACTTACAACACTAAGTTACATGTGATACACGCTGTGTCCACTGTAAAGCAAAGAAAGGACTGCAAATTATTTTTGCATCATTCAAATAATGTCATGATATCGTACTTCACATAAAATGTAACTTGAAACTGTAACTGAGTTGTTTCAACTGTTTCCTGGAGAGGGGCCTGGCATAGTGTTTGAATTCTCTAGCACGAAGATACCTTCTAGAATGCCAAGTTGGGAGTTGATTGCCAAGGCTCTGCTGTATGCTTTGATGAACATAAACCACCACTTCTCACCAGTGAAAACTCAGATCATGGTGCTTTAAGTAGGTTTTGTCACAAAATGCCAAGTGGCCAGCAGCAACTGTTAGTGCCTGTTCATGAACCAGTTTATCACAGAACAGAACAATGTACATATTGATGAAGACGTCTTTGCTGTAATTATGCCATAATTCGTAATTACTACGAATCATGATGTTCTTCAACACTTTCTATGTGATGCTTTAAAGTTGTGTGAATGATATGCTTTCTTAAACCTTAATTTCATACCCTAGTTAATAGTTTATTCCTTTAATTATCAAGTTATTTATGAGATTTTGACTAGGTGCTTATATGTACACGATAGCTGCCAGTCTTGAAAAAATCCATGACTACTGTAAATTCTGAGATGATGTTGCCTTCTCAGCAAGACCTACTCTGTCTAATCTTTTCAAAATTGCAGCCAGCCCTCTGTTTTCTTATTTTTCACGTCACTTATCACTTTCTAATATACCATATACATTGCTTATCACATTTATTTTTAATTGTCTATTTCCCTCCACTAAGGTAAGAACAGAGATCTCATTTTTGTTCACTAACATATCCCAAATATCTGGCACCTCGCTTGTACTTATTAATATCTGTTGAATTAGCAAATTTGCTAGGAGATATCCTCTCCGATAAAGTTGCAGGATTAATTGTGGAGTACAATTATATCATTCCCTCTTTGAAAAATACTTTAATGATATCCCATCATCTATGAAATTTTGTTCAACTCTTTGGTTTCATTATTGAGGCTTAAACTGTGTCTTTCCATTCCAATTTTTCTCTTATAGTCACCCAGTGCCTGATCATAGCAAAGGAATAGCCATGATCTTCACACAGTATTCCCATTACTGAGCAGGACTTTTCCTTTCTGTTTTTCAGCAATGTGTCAGTAATAAGGCATAACAAGTTTTGCTTTAAAAACCAGTGCAGTGGCTTAAAGCAACACACATTTTAGTTTTCATCTTATTATTGTGTAGAACAGCTCTGTTTCAGGCAAGGCCTGGCTTAGATCTGCTGGCCTTGGTTCCAGACTGTAAGTTGGCATTAGATCTGCTCCATGTTTCTTCGTTTTCCTTGGACCAGCAGCTATCTACAGTATGTTCTTTTTCTGGCAGATAAGTGAATACAAGGGGCCACACCAAATCATACTAGCATATTTAAGGACTCTGCATGCATCATGACTTCTGACTTCCTCTGGCTAAGGCAATACACGTGATCAATCCCAATATCAATATGGTGCAGAGATATGCTCCATCCAAAAGGAGTGATGTGGAACAGTGAATATTTTCTGATCCACTCCTGTCTGTCACACTCTCTCTTGCTGAACTATCCATCAAAACCAATCACAAATGTTTACCTTCCCCGATTCAGTAGGTAGTTAGATTTTCCCGTTTCTGTGATCTAGGGGAACTCCACTGATACCTATATCATTATAATGTTTGCATGTCTGATTCCCTTACTAGACTTCATGTTTCTAAAGGGAAGAGACAATCTATGAAGATTTCTATTCCCAATATCTACCATAGAGCCTCATAAATTATAAGCTAAATAGATATTATTTTCATATAAGTGGAGGGGATGACCTCATTAAAAAAAAATCTATTTAGATGCCATTAATGTTAGTTTTCTGTCCACTTGGGATGGGTTCTTAGGTTCATACCACGTTTTGCTCTACATGCCGCAGATCTAGGAAGTGTTCCCATTTAAAACTGACTAGAAACAGATGAGCTGAAATTAAATTTCATTATGAAAACATCATATCATTAAGGTATTCAATATAATTCTCTAAGGGTTTCTCTACAGGAAGTGATGAAAATATTCTTGGCCAAGGATTTATATTGAATATTTAGGACACTGACAGAAAGGAATTCTTAATAGTTAAGAGGATAGACTATTCTTAGTTTTCTCTCAAACTTCTACTACAAAAATCTCAGTTTTTTCAATGACATATATAATGTTAATTGACAAATGTCTGCATTTGTTCTAGATGATTAATTACTGAATAACTAAAGTGCTCCCACCTCACTTAAAGCCATTCCAGTTCAGTAGATTATATCAGCCAAATAAAGCAGCCTAGAATGCCCATTGTGAGTCTCCTGCTCCAGAGACTGAGACTCTGAAGTAAGGGAGAACTAAACAATAGAAAAATCTCTTGGAAGGGTGTGCAGACATATGATATGTGGTGTAAACCAAGTTCTCTCACACCAGGGTATACCTTTAGATTTCCCACATTAGAGGTTCATTTGCTTAAGGCTTAATGTCTTATACAAATATAAATAATATTGAACTACAAAATTAGTCATGATTCCCTGAGCTGTAGGAGGTCCAATTAAAATTCCCATTAAAAAAATAAAAAGGACTTTTTTTTTTTTGTCTTATAGACTCTTCAGGAATTCACTGAAAGAAGAGAAAAAAGACTTACAAGCAGCATCAAGGACTGGAATTGGGATTCAGTGCTATCAGGATATTTTCTCTTTTGTTCTCCACCCACCCCCCTATATTCTCTCTATTCATTTATCTCTCATTTTATTTGAATGTTGTCTCATGCTCTCATGCAAACTGGGCTTCCAAACCTCTCCTCTAGTAACCTCAGCCAGCAACATTCATGAAAGAGTGATTTGTTTTCTTTTCTTTTCTTCCTTGTTTTTTTTTTTTTTTTTGAGCATGATTTGTTTTCTTTTATTCATATATTAATCCCAGGAAGTAATATAATTTACTTGATTTGAGTTACATACACTCTCCATGGGCCAATAACTATTATCTGGATTATGATTTACCATGATTGACCGAGATGATTAGGCATAGATCTTATGCTCAATCCACTGACCCAAGGAGAGGGTTCATTCCAAGAGGAAGAGAGATAGCATAAACAGCAGGAGATTCAGACTATATATTAGTTAAATCTGTTGATGCTGAAGTCAGATTTCTTATACTGGAATTGCAAGGGTACATGTACTAGATTTTGTGACCTTGGGCAACTTCCTTAAACTTCCTAAAGCTCAGTTTCCCCTTCTTTGAAATGTGCATAGCCTTTAAAATCTGTATGTCTTTACTGTAAAATGGTAATATCAGGATTCTTGGCACTTAGCACAACATAAGCACTCACTAAACAATGGATAAATAATTGAATAAATGCATGGATAAACAAAGGATACTTAAATCATAAGATTATTTTAGAGATTGTGCTTAGCACAGAGAAAGGCGTGTGTCAGACCTTCAATAAACAGTACTGATAAAGCTCTAATGCTTTGATAAGTGAAAGGAGAAGGAAGGAAATCCTACTAGAAGTCCAAACAAACAAATAAAAAAAAATAGAACGCTAAACCTTGACGGTCAAAGGGTGGGCTTTGTGATATTATTCCTTCAAAGTTAAATACAATGGCCATGGCACTGAAGCTTCTGTTCATTTACATTTTTAATCATCTGCATAATTAGAGTATATTCCCTAAATTCACAGACCTAGAAAATTACAAAATGAAAAAAAAAAGTTGTTATTTGGTCTTAGCTACATATTGCCATCCAAGCTTTAAGTCCCATATGTTAGCTGTGCTAGTGTCACTGAAACACAGTGATGAAAGTTAAAAAATATTCAGAGAAACTGCTGGATATTCCCAAACATCTGGTTATTTGTCATCATGGAGGCAAAACATCCATATATTCTCATGAAAAAGCTTTGAGATTAAGCAGCAATCTATAATGAATATCTAAAAGGAATTTTTATTTTAATTTCTCTCTTGTGATCATATGGTTTCAGCTAAGCAGAACTCAAAAAGTTTGTTTTGCTATTGGATATAAAGATATCATGTGTTGTGAATATACACCATAAAAGTTCCATAAAGTTGAGATTAATTTATGTTGCTCTATCCAAGTGCCTCTGTGGTGAAGAGTGTACATTGCCAAGATGGCACCCATGGAGGAACAATGAGGCTACCAACTGGCAAAACAAAGATTGCCACTGCGTCAGGAGCTCTATAACTTAAGTTTTAATACCTGACTTAACATTAGTTGAGAGAAATATATTATCTTAAGGAGCCATATATAGACGAATGAGTTCATAAATACAACGGTTTTGCTTGCCTTGGATATTCCTCCTTGTGATAAAACTAAATGTTAAATTTTCCTGCTAAGATTTTAGTTTATAGTTCTCATTTAACAAGAAAGTTCTTAAAAAAACATTTTTATAAGAACCTGCCCACTTCAGCATGGATATACAATTACGTTTGAATAAATACATTTGATTGTTGGATCCGTTTGAAAAACAATTTTTGCCACTCCTGGTCTTCCTTGCTTTCAGGTCCATTCTCTGCATTCCCCTCTGTCAAGCTCTGTGTCATAGAATGCTGCAAACTGTGCCTCCCAGCCTCTGGATGCAGCTAGATTTTTCTTGTTTTTGCCCAACAGAAGTTACTGGTGGGAGATTGGCAGATGGTAGTCAAGGAGAAACTAGAAATTTCTTCTCTTACCTTCCTGTCTTGGGCAGCTTTCCAAAAGCTATATTTTCTTTGTGACTCCATCTACTATTAGGACAAAAAGAGTTTATCACAATTCCAACTTCTTTTGGGTAATTCCAGTTCCTGGACTTCAGTAAAATCTCTTATTTCTTCTAGCCTATAGGAGTGGGGGTTTCTTGTTATTGCTAATCTCTTTGTGGCCTCACCAAACTGACCTATTAGTTTTTCTGTCATCAATTTGTTACATTAAATTCTTTCTGTTTTAAATGGTTTCTACTTTCCTGGGTGGACCTAGACCAAAACTCCATTATCATCATTGGCCTAGTTCTTAAGTAGAGAATATGCCATTTCTACACAAGCAACTATAAACATTCAGAGTAGTCACTGGTCATTAAAAATAATGATTTATATCAACCTAGTTAGATGAAAATGGGGAAATGTAGTTTCAAATGCCATCATATGGCCTGTAGCCGTAATAATGGTCCCACTAAATGATTCTGCTCCCTGGATTTAACTAAGATGCCCTGGAATGAAAATGGCACTGTGCGTAAATGTATAAAGGAGATGAAGTGTGGGCTTGTGACTAACAGGGACACTTTCACCCCCATCCTCAGGGATGAATAAACCATTCAATGGTCTAATGAAATACAAAGGGATGTTCTTTTCTGGGGATTTTGCACAAACCAAGTAAAGGCGGGCACAGGAGGGTTTAACTGGAAAACTGCCCCAAAAGAAATGCAATGATAAAGAAACAAAACGCAAAAACTTCGAACTCACTTACATTGCTTCGGTTTCTTCAATATCTCCTTAAGTGAGCAGTAAGTAGGGGTACATCTAGATTGGCATTTTCTACTTAAATCTGCTTAATCATGCCACTTTAACCTCCTTTCCCTCTAGTACTTTGGAGTGTTGACGTAACAACTGATACTTTCTCTTCTGTATAGAGAAATTCTTATTCTAGTGGTATCTGGAAAATATTCCGCAGAAGATTCGTCGCTAAATCAATGCGGAGAATAAACCAGGAGACAGCTCTAGGCTAACTTATGGCTTGGTTAATTTAGCCTCTGTTATGCCTTTGATAAGCCGCAGTGCAATGAATAACTGCTCTCAGGAAAATGCAGACATGGACAATTCAAATATGTGGGCACGTTTTCTAAAAACCAACTGGCCAATGCGCGCGTGCACACACACAAACACATATACACACCCCAAACCCTTCTAAGTTGGGAATGTAATTACTAGTAAATGACATGTGTTTCACATTATTAAAAAGATGTACTTATATTTATCCAATCTGACCTACATAATGATTCTGAGTATGTATCTTTATTTTTAAATTTTTTTCCATTTTATTTTATTTTATTTCTTTTCAGTGTTCCAAAATTCATTGTTTATGCATCACACCCAGTGCTCCATGCAACACGTGCCCTCCATAACACCTATCACCAGGCTAGAGCAAAAGGTCATGCGTGGGGAGCACAGGGAGTCAAAATAAAGAGAAATATGGAATGAAATAAACATTCAGGGAAGGACCAGGTTTTATTTGGCTTATAGCTCATCGTAAGACTTCAGTTTTATTCTAAGGGTTTTGCAAGCTGACTGGAGTATTTTAAGGAAGGCAACTGTATTATACAATTTTTACTTTTAAAAGATCATTTTGATGACCCTGTGGTAAGTAGATTATGGAGAAAGCATGGAAGCCCTGACTAGGCATTTGCCATAATCTCACATCATATTATTTGCCATCATATCACATCATGATAGTGACTGCAGACTAGAAGCCAGAAGAGGATAAGGAGAGAAGTGCTTAGATTGTTTTATGAGCCAAACATTTGGGTAAAACTTGCGGCAGAGTACCTGGAACAATAACAGTGATGATGATAATAGAAATTTTAATAATAATTAATAGTAATGATAATACTTAACAACCAGTTTAGCCTTTAGAGTTTAGCTTTTTATACTTCATCTCTCCCTTTCAGCTTATGCACAATGAATATATATTTTTTAAGATTTTATTTATTTATTTGACAGATCACAAGTAGGCAGAGAGGCAGGCAGAGAGAGAGAGAGGAAGGGAAGCAGGCTCCCTGCTGAGCAGAGAGCCCGATGCAGGGCTTGATCCCAGGACCCTGGGATCATGATCTGAGCCAAAGGCAGAGGCTTTAACCCACTGAGCCACCCAGGCGCCCCCACAATGAACATTTGAACAGTATCTCATTAATATTTTTTTCTGGGTCATTAATAAAGTTTTTAACTTCTAATCTAAGAGCAAATACTTTTATCTCCTATCTCTGGGTACCCATTAAAATAATGTTAAATATATAGTCCTACCTTATAGGATTATAGTGATATAATTTTACAACCATAAACCTAATAGAAAGTGGGATATCAGCTGAGCAAGGTTTCTAAAACACCACTGGAAGATGGAAAACAGATGGGCCGATGAACCCAGAAGGGCTGAAGCCCAGGAGAAGATACAGCTGCCCCTGACAACAAGGCAAGTAACTTTGGAGAGTTGGAGGGAAAAGAGGGACTGAAAGAGAAAGAATGATTGAGTTCCTATATCTGCAGTCATCTTCCTTTGTCCCTTTACCCAGAAGCTAGGTGGTAACACCCCAAGCAAAGGCACACAATAAAATAAACAAAGCTCATTTATTATCTAAGCAAATTAATCTTCCCAGAGAGAAATGGAGAAACTGGTGTATTTTGGCATTGTAGAGAAGTCTACACACAATGACTGATACCCAATTCTGTTTACCATTTGGCAAAAGCTGTTTGTTAATAAAACCCATTTTTGAATGGAGTGGTATCAGCCAACCATTGTACTGCATCATTTTGAAATATGAAAAGAAACAGAGGCAAGGCAAGAAATGGAAAGATAATTTATCCTTAGAAAGATTTGTGTATATGGGTGTATAATATACACACATATATCATTCGTAAAATGATATCATGGTATCATGAATTGTCAAAGTAAAGATCACAGGAAAAGAAATTATCATTCAAAGTTTAAAATACTTCTGATAAAATACAAAGAATCTAAAGTTAGAAAAAAGATAAAGTCAAAGCAATTCCTCAACCATATATTAAAACACATAATCATAGGAAATAGGAGAGAAAAGATAATTATGCAGTATCTATTTGAAATTGTATTGAACTAATTAGAGTTCTGAGAAGGAAGCTCAGAGGAAGTTTGGAGAGAAATTATTTTTAAAAAATGATAGATTATTTCCAGAGCTAAGAGAGATGTGTTCAAACTAAAAGAGTTTGACAAATATTGAGTAAAACTAACAATCATTTTAAAAATCTTTTTTACATCTACCATGGTAAAATTTTAGCAAGTATGACTGTGCCATGCATCTAATGGTACATGATAAACCACCTCAAAACTTAGTAGCTTCAAACAACTACAACACTGATTTATTCATAAATCTGAGTCTGGGCAGGGCATAGCTCATCTCTGTTCTCCTTACCTATGGAAGCTGCTCAAAGACCAGAATTGTACTCGTTTGATGGGCCACCCATTCATATGTCCAAAAGAGTGGGAAGACAGACATCTGGGCTGAAACATTTGGGTCTCTGGGGCATCTCTCTGTGTGTTTATCTTTCCACTTTATCCTTCCAGCAGTGTGGCTTTAGGATGATTAGGTTTCCATGGTAGTGCAGGGTTCCCAAGGCCTGTCCTGAGAAAGAGAGGCAGAAACTCTATTGATTTTTTTTTTCCAACAAATGTTTTGTTCCAGTATGTAGATTTACATAAAAGTTGCGAAGATAGTAAGAAGAGGCCCATATACTCTGCAGCCAGTCTCCCATATTGTTAACATCTTGCATCAATCTGTTACATTTGTCATAACTCATCAAACAATATTGACATATTATGATCAACAAAACTCCATACATTCTTCAGATTTCATTCATTTTCCTTAATATCTTTTGAGGATTATTGGGCAGGTATGACCTTTCACTTAAATTTGGCTGATGTTTTTGTCACGGTAGGAGTGGGATTACGTTTGTTGGAGGTGGAAGATTACCGAGATGATCTGCCATTCTGAATACAACAGAGCAAGGGAATGTGACATCACCAGTGTGGTTAGCCTCATTCCCCTGTGTAAGGTACTGTGTGTCCAGTTGTTCTACTGTAAATGTGCTGGGGATGGCCCAGCAATCTCTGTAGCAACAGATGAAAGATTACTCCAAACTTTGCTGTGAAAGAGAGGAGAAGGCCAGGGGGTCAATGGCTCAGAGACAAAGACACTTTGCTTTTCTTTGCTTCTGCTTTTATTGGTCTTTCAGGATACTCACAAATCCTCATCACTGTTTCTCAAGCACATGATGTATGACAAGGGGTCTTACCGAAACTAGGGGGATCTGTTTATGAGAAAGATATGATATGCTAATCTGCATGTTCTATGAGGTCTGCTAAACATAGCCTATAGGACAATGCATACATCTCTTAGATCCCAGGGTGGCTGTTTGGGCTAAGAAAGCTTTGGGTAAGGCAACTCCCCATGGCATTCCAGCAGCAGAGTGGTCACCCAGGCCTTGGCATTCCAAAGGCCCACACCCTTCTCCCAAACCTTCCATTGCCCCAGCAGCGTCTGCGTTACATTTTAGCAAGTCAGGTATTATGGCTGAGTTCATATCCTACATTAACCCCAACATAAATGCATTTTACTTCCCTCTTTTCTATATTATTTGGAAGCAAGTTACTAAGCACACTCCATACACGAAGGATGAGAAGTTACGCTCTACCCCCTTGAGAGAACAGTAACTATATACATTATATGGAATTCTTCTGTGTGGAAGATTTGTCTCTTCTCTCCTATGTAATTTTCGATCATTTCAGTCTGAACTCATGAATATTTATTTTATACTTTAGGTTATAATTCAATACTGCATTATTTATTTTATTGCTCAAATTGTTTCAGCTTTGACTATCAGGAGTTTTTTCAGTTGGTTCCACATTCCTTCTGATATTGCAAGAAGCTCTAGGCCCTTCTTAAATTTCCCACCACAGCCCTAGAATCAGCCGTTTCTCAAAAGAGCCTTGCTTACTTTCATTGGAAAATGGGGTTAGAAACTAAGATCTGGACTCTGGGAATGCTCGTTGCTTTTAGGTCCTCTCAGCAACTAGAGCAAAGAACTACATGTATGTATATAAACACATGCATGTATACCTATCTTGATGTGTTCAGATATCCATCTGTGTTTATACTAAGCTGACCTTGACTTCAAACTGATACCTGTAATTGTTAAGTATCTCATGATTCATTCTAGCCTTCCCCTCTTGCTTCTCTGTAACTTCCCACTCCTGCCTCTTGAGAATCCTGACTCCTACCCCCTACCAACTATTCACTTATTGTTTGAGTAAACATGTGCCGTACTTTCAGAGTTGTTAACCTGTACTTCCATGAGAGACACATTTACCACCCAGAGTACAATACTTACATATAGTTCCTTTTCTTTAGCCTTACATTGTCCAGTCATTTCCCGCGTTATTTAGATCAAGACTCCTTTTTCTCCACCCTTTTCAGAGAGGTTACATCATATATTTGTACTAGATTCTTTTGTCACAGTCTGCATTCAATTCCGAGATCCCTTGCCTTCCTGGCTGATTTTTTTAAATTTCCATATATTTGATATTTACTCTTTATGCTGTAAAGTTCAATGGGATTTGACAAGTGAATAGTGTCAAACAGTCTCCCAAGAATAGTTTCTCAGCTCTAAAATATCTTGGGTCCTTTACTTAGTCCTAGTCACACACTACACCCCCAAACCCAACTACAAGCCCTGGAACCATGGGTCTATTTTCTACCTCTGTCGTTTCTCCTTTTCCAGAATGTCCTATGATGCAATCATGCAGCAGACAGTCTCATAAGACTGATTTCTTTCACTCAGGGATTTGTGTTTAAGATTCATCCTTGTTGTTATATGGATTCATAGCTTGTGTCTTTTAATCACTGAATAATATTCTGTAGTGTCAATTTGTTTATTCATTATCCTACTGAAGAACATCTTGGATGCTTCCAGTTTGGGACATTTATCACTTTTTTCAACCTAGCCTGGGAAGTCATACAGCATGACATATTCTATATACATCCTATCCATTAAAAGTAAGTCATCAGCCATATTCAAGTGGAGAGAATTAAACTACACATTTCGTAGGAGTGTCACTGTGTGTATGGGCATGCTGTAAAACTACTTCAAAATAATACAGAAAAACTGCCCTTGGGGATTTATTGACCCTCAAAATTCAGTTGATAAATGTTGCATTCATTTTCTATTGCCATTTAACAAATTATCACAAACTTAGCTGCTTAAAACAATAGCAACTTATTAGCTCAGCATTTATTATCTCACAGTCAGGTCAGAAGTCTGGCACACTATGAATAGGTTCTCTGCCCAGGGTCTCATGAGGCTGAGATCCAAATTTCAGGTGTTGGCAGGACTAAGTTTTTATCTGAAGGATGTGGGAAAGAATCCCTTTCTAAGCTCATTCTGGACTTTGGCTGGGTTTGTTCCCTGTGCCTATAGGACTGAGGTCGCAGTTGTCTTGCTAGCTGCTAGCAGGGGACTGCTGTCAATTTCTACAGCATATCCTCCCTGCCCCCACTATTAGCATTTCACAATGTAGGTGTTTACTTTTTTCCAAGTCTGCAGGACTGCCTTTCTCTGACTTCATGCTCTGCTTCTTCTGTATCTAAAATTAGTACAAGATTTAAAGGGCTCATGTGATAAAGTTAGGTTTACACAAGTAATTTCCCTTTCTTAAAGTCAAGTGCCATATAACATAACCTATTCATAGGACTAGAATCCATCATATTCACACTATGGGGATTAAGCAAGGTTTGTATACCAGGATGAAGATATGGGAGGGCCATCATAGAATTCTGCCTACTGCACTCATGGACTAAATTTAAAATAAGTGACATATTTGATCAGGTGTTGCGGTGTGGTAAGAGAATCCATTTGAGTATGCTTCTTGAATAGCAGAGTAGAAATCTCATTGACCTATTGAGATATGCATGGGGTACTATGCACAGGATCACAGTAATGTGAAAACTTTGATTTTTGATTTTTAGTCTCAATTCACAGATAAAACATGGAAGCTTTGTCATAATGGCAGAATCTAATTTAAATATCATCGTCTTGAAAATGTAAATGTCGAAGGAGAGCTCCTACAAGTTGGTGGATGGAAGAGGGATGAGGGGGAAAGGAATGATTATGGGTGTTGATATACTTCTCTAACAATGAAGGAATTCAGTTCATACTGTCTATGAGAAATAAACAAATAAGCAAATAAACAAATAACCATGGGTTGGAAATTTTGTTTTCTTTTTCTTTTCTTTTTTTTTTTTTTTTTGAAATTTTGTTTTCTTTAGGGGACATAGTAAATAGACTGTAGGTCATATGCTCTCTTGAAACTATTCATTGGGTATTGTGTTATGAAAGCAACCACAGACAATCATAAAGAAATGGATATGGCTGTGTTCCAAAAAAACTGTATTTACAAAAAAAGGTGGTGAGACTCTTAATGATAGAGAACAAACTGAGGGGTGCCAAAGGGGAGGTAGGTGGGGAATGGATTAACTGGGTGATGGGTATTAAGAAGGGCACTTGTGATGAGCACTGGGTGTTACAGGTAAGTAGTGAATCACTAAATTCTATTCCTGAAACCAATGTAACCCTATATGTTAACTAACTAGAATTCAAATACAAATTTGAATTAATTAATTAATTAAAAACTTGGCAATTTGGATTTGGTCTACAGACCACAGTCTGTCAATCCTTGGTTTAAAGTATACTCTTTAGGGGTGCCTGGGTGGCTCAGTGAGTTAAGCCTCTGTCTTCCGGCTCAGGTCATGATCTCAGGGTGTTGGGATCAAGTCCCACATCGGGCTCTCTGCTCAGCAGGGAGTCTGCTTCCCTTCTCTCTGCCTGCCTCTGCCTACTTGTGATTTCTCTCTCTGTCAAATAAATAAATAAAAATCTTTAAAAAAATAAAAAAAATAAAGTATATTCTTTAAAACATAAAGAGAAAAGTAGTATTATAACTATGAGAAGAGGTGAGAATAAAGGAGATTTTTAAGTAAGCTAAATTTTCTAAGTCATGGTATTACTACTTCTTGATTTATCTAGAATAGACATTATTTTTATTGCCTATTCTAGATAAATCAAGAAATAGTAATATTAACATATCATTTAGAGAAAATATTAATATACACATTTAGAGTAATATTAACATATCATTTAGAGGAGGCAACTAAGTTTATCTAAGCATAGAAATCACTAATGATTGCTTCTGTGGGTGTAACTGGGGTGATAAAAGAGAAGGTAAGGACCATGGCTTTTTCTTTTTTTTTTTTAAGGACCATGGCTTTTAAGCATACAGTACTCTGTACTATGAGATTTAAAAATATTTGTATATTACTTTCATAAAAGTTAAAAAAATAAACTAGTGAATGAAACAGATTTGAAGACACATCCTTTGCTAAACTGACTCATTAACATTATTATTATTATTACAACTTAAATCTATATTAATGTTCCCAACTGCATTATTTTTAGGAACATAATATTTTGTACTATTCAAAAGCCATAGCTAGAATTCTTAAATTCCATGCTAAGATTTCAAGATAATATGAAATAATATTGGTAGAATTTCCCTGAATGACCAGCTTTTATCTTACTTTAAAAACAGAAACAAAACAAAACAAAACAAAACAAAACTAGTAAGCAATGGCTTGCTCTTTGGGAAAATACGCAGGTTTTTCTTTTAAGAACTCAACACCCATTCTCTGAATGCAACATTATAGACTATATCAATGTTTATTTCAATTTCATGGAGAAAAAGTCTTATTGTAACTGCTAGCCTTCAAGATTTATAGTGATTTTTTTGTTCTATAGTTTCCTTAGCTGGATCACGCTAAGAATCTCTATTTCACCTGTGAATTTCCCTGAGACTTTGGTAGTTTACCATGACATCACTTGTCCTGGTCAGAGACTACATTGTAATTCAACAGCCTGTTTTCTTTTAATATCCTTACTGTTAAGAACTTCCATTCCTTTTTATTAATGCTTACCGTTCCACTTTTTAAAATGAAGACAATTCTTCTTCATATAGGAAATAGAATGAAAATATGAGAGGAGTAGTTTCATTTTGTCTTTGACATTTATTAATATGATTGGCTGTAGGCAATGGATCAACACTTTCTTTTTGTACATCCAAACATACATGAAACACAAATTCCACAAAACTATTTTGTTGAATTTGAAGGTACCACATAATTTCAAAGCATTATTTTTATAAAATTACAAACTGTGAGTTACTATCCATTGGGGAGTATTTTATTAAAAACCATTAATAATAAAATCAGCGCATCATCAAATTAACAATTTTTATGAGTACCATTAATTTGGTTAACACTCAAATTGTTCTTTCTATGACCATATGATTATGAGAAATAAAAACATAATAAATGTACTCATGGGAATTAGAAAACTGGTTCAAATTAACCTATTACAGTTCTGTTTTTACAAGTGTTTTCACTATTTGGAGAAGTATAATATGTCACTCATTTTAAGCAAACCCAAACCAATGTTAATCTCCAAATGAAAATGAAAAGTGCTCTTTCTTAAGGATGCCAGTTTAAACAGTATCTGAAACAGTAAACTTAAGTTTCCCTATTTATTTGACTTGAAATACACAGTAATATTTGTGACAGTAATTGTAGCGAAACTATCATAAATGACATGCCTACCATTTGCCAAGCACTATACTAAGTGCTTTACATATGTTGCGTTTCCTTTAATTGACTCAACACCCGATGAGTAGGTGTTATCTTTTTAAAATGCAGCAGAAAACTTGGGTTGGAGGTATTAAATATTATACCATACAGTATAAATGTTTGAACAAAAATCAGGCTCAGCACTCACTAAATTTGAAACTAAAAGTTTGTGCCTATTCCTGTGGGTAAAGACATTGAGGAGCAGAGAGAGAAGACTTATTCCTGAAAGAAACATGTAGCAAAATGGGCAGGCAAGGGGGAAATGTTTGGAGGAAGGCTTTACCTGTTGAGATAAAGAAGAGAGGTCTGTTAGCGTTATGGGTAGCTGAAAGTTTGAATATCAGAGGTAGGGAGAAGATGTCTATTCTCTAAATTAATATTGAATTACTAAGAAAGGAGAATCAGAAGAAATCTGGAAGAGAGGAATTTGAAGCTAATTCTTTGAAAGAGTTTAGATATTAGACTTGGCAGTAATGAAAGTTGCTGCTAAAAAAGAAAAGGTGAAACAACAGAGTGATGTGGGGGATTGGAAGAAATAAGAACTTTCCCATACACAGGTGGTTCTGTGTTACTACACAGGCTATCATAGATACAGGATGAAATAATGAGGAAATGCCTCTTGGGATGGGATATATGTGGAGATTTCAATCTATCAAAACCATATACACTGTAGAAAACAAAAAAGAAACAGAAATCATGAAACCACTGAACCACATTTTAATATAATGTCATGTGTTATTCCTACACCCTCCCAAATAAGTGTGTGCATGCATACACACTCATACCCAAATGCTTCTAGATCTGCATTCTGTCTGTAACGATGCCACCATGTATCCAGTTGCCCAACAAATAAATCTAAGAGTCATTTCATGCCCCCACTCCCCTTCCTTTTCTGCCCTCACAATTCAATCTTCTAAACATCTCTAACAGCTGACTCCTGGATAACTGGGGTATCTTCGGTCGTGACTCACCCTGCACATTGTCTGTTCATCCTTGCAGTCCCCCTACCTGTCCTTGAACTGCCTCTAAGGTGATATTTCTAAAACACATTATACTTACACAAACTGATGGCATAATTTCTATATTCACAGTTCTTCAGGAACTATCTATTGCCTATGGGATCAGTCCTTTGAAATGGAATGCTTTTCAGGACCTGGTGTCATTTCCACCCTTTCCAGCCTCATTTCATGCCACCACCACATCCTCCCATAGTTGTACTTTTTAACTTCAAATAAGTTGCCCTAATTTCAGTTGTTAATATGCACATTGCTTTTTCCTACCTTTACAAATTGCTATTTCGTTTGCCTGCAATATTTCTCACCTCTGCATGGACTTGTCCACCTGGAGATCTCCTGGAAGTTATAGTCACTTGTTCCTCCTTAGAGCTTTGACCTGAGGGAGGTTCCTGTGCTTATCCATTGTTCTTTCTCCATGTGCTTTGGGCATCTCCCTTCTCTTGCAGCCATACAAGTTATAATTTGTTGTTTTTTTTTACATATCCTCCTCTCCCACTCTACCTTGAAAGCAGAACTAAGTCTTTAAATTTTGTAATTCCTATGTTAGCATAGTGCCTGGGTTTTAACAATAGTTTTATAAACAAAATATTTGTGAGTATTAAATGAATGAAAGCAATTTATTTTAAATTAAAACTACTTTCCTCTAGTGATGATCTCTAGCTAGGGACCTAAATATTTGATACTTTTCTGTGTGTGCATAGTTTGGAGATGTTAGTTACTGTCTATTCTAAATTTATTTGAAAACATTTCTAGCGAAAATGACTGCATTCACATTTCTCCCAGCACCTGAAATAAAGCATGCTTTGCAAGATACATTTTTATCTTGCTCCTGGCAATCACATAAAAAGCTATAGGGAAATACAAACAGAATCTGTACTTGATGCTGTGGGGAATGGAAGCAAAAGGCAGTGCTGAAAGGATGATTTCTTCATATCATAGATGCTTTTTTTAAAGTGAGAATATTTTAGGTTGAAAACAATGTATCTCCTTATGCCACCTAAAACAATGTTTTAATATGGAAGGAAGTGTTCTTGATATTCCACTTTTTCTAATATTTTTAAATGGCCATTGAACAGAAGGAAATGTCTTTAATACTTTTTAACAAATCAGTGTAAATTGAGCTATTAAATAAGCTTGTTATCATGCAAATATTATAAGAATATATATCTTAAAATAGTATTGTTCTTTGCAGAATACATTTTTTGCAATAGAAAAACTGTGATCTAAGGGTTTATGGAAACTGAAACAATCATGGAAAAATATATTCCTTTTAGCAAGTGTTCAATTCAATAATTTTTGAGTATACACATATTAAATATTTCTTTCTAAAAGAAAAATATATGACACATCCATATTCTGAGTGCTAATTATGCAACAGATAGTATAGAAGTTAACATCATAGGATGCATAATGCCAAATACATGAAACAAATAAGAAGAGGAATTAAAGGTAGAATAATTTGTTTTTTTACATTAATTAATTAATTAATTATTTTTAAAATTTTTCATTATTATGTTCAATTGGCTAGCATATAGTACATCATTAGTTTTTGATGTAGTGTTCAATGATTCATTAGTTGCATAAAATGCCCAGTGCTTATCACAACATGTGCCTTCCTTAATACCCATCATTCGGTTTCTCTGTCCTCCAGCCCCTCCCTTCTGTAACCTCATTTTGTTTCCCAGAGTCCAGAGTCTCTTATGATTCATCTCCCTCTCTGATTTCTTCCTATTCAGTTTTCCCTCCCTTCCTCTATGGTCCTCTGTTAAAGTTTCTGTACGTTAGACATTCTATATGTCATCAAGACTTTGTTTGTGTGACTGGCACCAGAGGTAATGGAACTTTTGGTGGCCTAACAGTGAAGATGAGTAGGGTTAGTGCCTCCCCTTTGGAGAGGAGCAGAAGTCTCTCTCCTTCTCTGAACAGGTCTAGCAATAGATTTCTTTTTTTTTTTTTTTTTTTTTTTAAAGATTTTTTTTTTTTTTTTGTCAGAGAGAGAGAGGGAGAGAGAGCAAGCACAGGCAGACAGAATGGCAGGCAGAGGCAGAGGGAGAAGCAGGCTCCCTGATGAGCAAGGAGCCCGATGTGGGACTCGATCCCAGGACGCTGGGATCATGACCTGAGCCGAAGGCAGCTGCTTAACCAACTGAGCCACCCAGGCGTCCCAAGATTTCTTTTTTTAATATAGGTGATTGAGTTGAAGTGGAAGAAGGATGAATGTTATGGTTGGAGGAATCTGTGGAAGAGGAGAGAAAAAGGAATCCCCAAAAGCATAAGTGGTTCTTAAAATTATATTCTGTTATTGAAATGTTTGTATAGAATTTTTCTATTTCTAGTTTTCTAAAAGAAAACATGTTCCCTGAAAAGAACATGTGGTTAGAATTTAAAATGTGCACCCATGTGAGCGGTGCCTCTAAGAATGTTTGTGTTACTGAGTTATGTATCACAAAAATCATCTGTGAACTGAATAAGTGGGATCTTCAAAGATAAGTTTTAAAGAGATATGTAGAAAAAGAAAGGGATCTAACTCAAGAAAAGGGATAAACAGTTTATCTGGCCCATACACCATTCATAATATGGGAATTTCAAAGCTTTGGAAGAATATTTGTCTGAGGGAATTTGAATTCCAAAACAAAAATCTTAATTATTAAATGAATTAGCATTTTATTAGTAAGGTGCTATAGAGATAATCAACTTTATTTATTTATTTATTTTTTCCAAAATCTTTTTTTTTTAAGATCTTATTTATTTATTTGACAGAGAGAGAGAGAGAGAGAGAGGGAGAGAGCACAAGCAAGGGGAGTGGCAGAGGGAGACTGAGAAGCAGTCTCCCCACTGAGCATGGAGCCCATTCTAGGTCCTTGAAATGCACAGTTAAAATATATGGCCAAAGAATCCTTTTTTTTCCTTAAATATTTTATTTATTTATTTGACAGAGAGAGATCACAAGTAGGCAGAGAGGCAGGCAGAGAGAAAGAGGGAAGTAGGCTCCCTGCTGAGCAGAGAGTCCGACTCGGGGCTCGATCCCAGCACCCTGGGATCATGACCTGAGCCGAAGGCAGAGGCTTTCACCCACTGAGACACCCAGGTGCCCCAATGCTAAAGAATTCTGCCTCATATAGTAAACTTCCAAACTGTAGATTTCTGGTAGAAAGAGGAGAACTTACTAATTACAATGCAATTCATTAGGCAAACAGTTTTAAGCTCTGATAATCTTAACTTCTGTTGCACATTCAGGAAGAAACTATGGTGTTTGAGATAAATAGTAGAGGTTATGAAAATATAAGATGCAAAGTCATATCTTCAAGGAACCTGCAGTTTCTATAGGCAGGTAAATCACGTATACACATAACTTGTATTAGATACCATTGAGAACCACGTTAGATCCCCTGAGTATCACCTGTTTCTAGGGCCTGTGTTTGCCTCTGATTCCCAGCTGCCACTGGCTTGGACAGCTCTCAATAGGCTCAGACCAACCTCATGTGAACAGAACTTGACAGCTGCTTTGCTTCATGTCCTCACTGTCCTTCTCTTCTCTCTCACCCCAGAGATTTGCTGTCCATGCTGAGGCTTAAGTTGCAGGCAGGATAGCTCAAGTACAACTGGGAAGAGAGGGGAAGTTAACCTACCAGAATACTAAGTTTTATCAATGAAGACAAGAGCCAGCAGATAATTATTTCTTCCTTCTTCACTCTGGAGAGGTTGTTCTGAAATGCAGGTGTTCATATGGACTCCATGAAGATGGTTCATCAAGAATAACCAATTAGTTGTACTTGATCCCAAGCAGTATCCATGTCAAGAATTCACCCTCTTGAAATTAATTTCTTTTCTCCCTCCATGGCTTGCTCTCTTCTCCCTTTACTTCTGCTTCTTTGTGATCACACTCACTAATTAATTATTAGCATATAAAGTTTTGTTTCAATCTCTATTTTCTAGAACACTTAATTATTATACATGGAAAATGTGACAATGAGTGCAAGAGGATTGTCAATGATGTGATATGAAGGTATAGAAAAAAAGGAGGTTTTGTTTTGTTTTGTTTTGTTTTGTTTCCCTCTACATGTGGTTTCTAAGCATGTCAGAAAAGTGACAAGAAGAAGGGAGAGGTTTTGTGTTTTATTTTGAAAAATGAATATAATTCTAACAGATAAAGTTAGATACCACTAGTGTTCCAAGTCAAGTAATGGTAAACAAAAGTGTGCCCAAGAGCAGTAATCTAGGAAAGATTCTTTAGGAGATAACTGGAGGTAAGGCTAACAAATCAGGTAATTGAAAATCTTGACTACTATAGACTCTCAGTACTGAAGATTTTATACTTATTTTTTGCTCTTACCACATTTGATGCTGTATCAACAGGAAGCCAGAACTCCCAGGAAGGAAGAGCATTCTGGACTCTATCCTTAGATATCCTGATTCAGTAGGTATGGTGACACCTCGAGTCTTCATCTCTACTAGTTCCCAGATATTGCTGACACATCTATTTAGGGGACACTCTTTGAGCAGCACTGGTTTAGAGAAGATTTGTCCTTTCTATATACCATTCTTAAATAGAGGTAGCTTGGACCTGTGTATTTCTAAACATGGAATGTGGCCTTTTTATCCATCCTTTAAGTGCTTTCTGGGTACATTTGCATTTTAGGTGGGTTAAGACATTTATTATGAGCAATTTATGAATGTGCTGGATTTGTGCACAACTCTGTGGCTGATGCTGACATAAAAACATTGCCCGCTAAGCCTGGAATTAAACTTTTCTAATTAACTCAACACCAATACTTTTTCTGCAGAGAAGATCAGGTTCCTGCTGGGATAGGGCACAGAAAAGGAAGTTTTGATGGATGAGAAATACCCAGATTCTCATGAGAAAGATCATACTATGAGTAATTAACAAGGGCCTCAAATAAAGAAGATTGAGAGGTAAGGCTTCAGAGTTCATCTCAACCCCCTGTTGTAATTTTCCTTCTCTGCCACTAGGTATTAATTAGCCAAGGAGAGTGATCAGTCTTTGAGTAGATTTCAAATATAAACAGGAGGTAGGGCATAGAGTATGTGATTTAAAATTTATACCCTGATCTCACAGATTCCAGAGTTTCTTGCTGAGTGCCACACCTCCAGAGGAAACAGGATGGATAAAGCAAGCCATGTAGTATGGGATACCATTGAGATTACTGGGGATGTTTGTCTTGAAAAAGAGATGCCTTGTGCTAAAGGTTGTTGGATATGACAAATTTTATTTTCCCAAAAGCTGCCATATAAAATACTGGGAGAAAGAGCAACTAAAGAAGAGTAATGAATGGAAGTTAGAATGAAATAATCTAGATTCAACATTATAAAATCTGTCCACCAAAAAAAAAAAAAAAAAAAAATCTGTCCACATGGAATGTGCAGCTTGGAGAATGTGCAGCTCCATGACTAGAGCTGTTCAAAGTTAAGTCAGGTTAGCAGACTATTAGAAGAGCATTTTGTAAAGACTTGGAAAAATTCCTTGTCATTAAATCCAAAATGACAGAGAAAAAAATAATATATATATACATATATATTTCTAACTGAATAAATGATATAATATAAAAAGTTATATATATAATTTTTCTAACCAAATATTTGCATGAATTTTATAAGACCTGCACTTGTGGGTGAGTGTTTCATTTTGTTCATAATACTAGAGACCCCACAGATCATTGATCTAAAAGCTAATATGGAAACAAAAAGGGCATCCTCCCAATAGGGTACTGGATCTACATTAAACACAACAGGGGCCTGTGAACACTTAAAGCCCTCAGTGGGAAGTGATCATCTCATTGCTCTCTAGGTTTGATTGAAGTTATTGGGTCCTTTTTATGCTGTGTCCTGGAGTGTAAAGAGAAATTAAATGATCGTCTAATAAGTGAGAGCTGAAAAAGAAGTCTTCTTTGCTGTGCTCAGTGAAGAATAGAGTTTTATTTTTCTTGTAGTGTCCATTAAATTATATTCATAAAGAGCACTATCAAGTTTTCTTAGAATGTGAACTATTTAGAAAGACTATAGCTGGTGACCTCAGTAGAATAAAATCATTTTACCTTGTTACTACTGAGAATTTTTCACATAGTATTCTCAATAGCATAAATTTTAATAAAGATTACTTTACTAAGGAATTATGGCAACTAGTATAGAAAGGGAGAAACACATTGCACAGTTTTATTTATATCTTTATTTTTGAGAGGCAGAGAGAGAAAAGGAAGGGAGGGAAAGAGAAAGGAGGGAGAAAACAACAAATTTCAACACTTAGCCAAAAGGAAAGCACATAAAATAACAATCATGAAAGATCAATGGAGTTCTCTTTAAAATGTTTCCTATGGGGGCACCTGGGTGGCTAGTTTGGTTAAGCACCTGTCTTCAGCTCAGGTCATGATCCCAGGGTCCTGGGATTGAGCCTTCGGGCTCCCTGCTCAGCGGGGAGACTGCTTCTCTCTCTCCCTCTGTCACTACCTCCCTCTCTCAAATAAATAAATAATCTTAATTTTTTTAAAGTCTCTTAGTGACTTTTTAATGTGAAGTTTGAGAGTCTGAATGTAGAAGCAGAGACATAATATGTAGCAAAATATGGGACTCATTTCTTTTCAGTTATAAAAGGAATAAATGTCTTATTCCCCCATTTAAGTATTATTTATTTATCACACCACAGATTCAGATCTCAGAGAACACCAAGCAAAATAAATAAATAAATAAATCTATGCCTAGTCATGTCTTCAGAAAGCCAAAGAAAAGAGAAAATCTTGAAAGAAGATAGAGAAAAAAAGCAGACTTTACCTCTAAAGGAACTTGTCTTCAAATATCATGCAAGCAAGGAATAGAGAGAAATATTTAAAATGTTGAAAGAAAAATCTACCAACCCAGAATCCTACATATACGGTGAAACGATTTTTCAAAAGTAAAAAAGTAATAAAGACTTACTTAGTCAAAAATTGAAGGAATTTGTGGCTAGGAGACCTGCCTTGTAAAAAATGTTAAATGAAGTTCTTCAGAAGCTCCAAATCATGTGCCTGAGGTCATGCTCTAGCAAAGATAAGTATTTGGAATGAAAACTACAAGTGTGGTTACTACAGGAATAGTTTGCTTCATAGGAAGCTTTAGAGTTGAAATCAGCTTTTAGAGATGCCCCAAGTTGGCTAAGTCTTTACTGTCCTGCATCAGTTATTGGATGAGAGCTGCCCCAGAAAGGAGTTTAACCTGGTGTGAGGTTGTTCTATGCAGCTGAGGCAGTCCTAGAAGAGGTTAATATCACAAAGCTCCCTTGAGAGAAGAGACAGGTCAGACCCAGTGGCAGAGAGTCAGGAAAGTTACAACAGGGAGAAGAGATTATCTCTGATATCTTACCTCTCTTAATCTTTATTTGAGGCCCTCATTACTTATTCATAGCGTGTTCTTTCTTCTGAGAATCTGGATAGTTCTCATCCATCAAAACTAAGGATAGGGTCCAGAATGCTCTCTCTTCCTCCTGCTGGCATGCAGTTTCGTTATGATACTGTGTTAAAAAAAAAAAAAAAATACATGGGAATGGAAACCAAGGATTAGAAGTGAGAATGGCCCACTTGAGGGAATTTGTACATAGAGATATGGGCTCTACTAGTTTAAATACTCCAGTTCCCAAAGAAGGGAACAGAACTGTCAGTGATAAGGGTCTGATTTATGTAACTAGAAAAGCCACCGAGTCCAGACGTCCTAGCTGCAGAGTGGGACTCTACAATGGGTAGTAAAGGAGTGCTATAATGAGTATCAGTCCTGGCCCTGAGATGCTGTATTGATGAGAACTATTTTTCCTTGTTATCCTTCTTTTATGTTTAGCCTCAGGAAGAGATATCCATCAGAACCTGCTAGAACAGCTCCAGAACATACATGAAGAAGTGGGTCAGAGTGATATAATAGGTGGACTGTGGTGGGTGCTGTAGTGTGCTGTCCAGATTCTTTTTGTTTCATTTTTTAAAAATATTTTATTGATTTATTTAACAGAGAGAGACAGAGAGATCACAAGTAGGCAGAGAGGCAGGCAGAGAGAGGGGGGACGCAGGCTCCCCACAGAGCAGAGAGCCCGATGTGGGGCTCGATCCCAGGACCCTGAGATCATGACCTGAGCTGAAGGCAGAGGTTTAACCCAGTGAGCCACCCAGGTGCCCCCAGATTCTTTTTCAATGAGCATTTCTTTGTCCCAGCTTTTGGGAGTACTGTTAGCAAATAGCCTTCATATGTCAACCATTTCAAGAATTGACTGCTGAAGATGGCTTCCTCAACCAAGATTCTACTCCTTCTTAAGGCTAGCCACATCAAATGACTGATCAATAGTAATCCTACAAAATCCTGGCTATCTTGGTTCAACTCAAACTATTCCAGATCTAAAGCTCCCCACAGGCTCTTCCAAGACTGTAGTTGAGACCGGATCCTTGTTTAATGTCTCCCTCTTTCCAATCCATATATCTCCCATTTCCTTCCCACAGCTGTTAATCTTAAGAGAAGTCTTTATTCAAAAATCTACATACTAAATTTTGATTCTGAGTCAGTTTATTTTAAAAGTTATGTCTCTTAAAAGCATTGTGATTAATATTATATATTTATGTAGTCAATTTTTATTTATGTCTACCCACATGTTTACCTTTTACTTGCTCTTTATTCTTTCCTGTATTTCCGCATTTCTGACATTAATTTTTCCTTTTTTTTTTCTTTTTTTTTAGAGAATACCTTTAAGTATATCTTTCAATGAAAGTGTATTGGGATAGATTTTTTTCCCCAGAATTTTGTGTTTGTTTTTTAAGATGCTATTACTACAGCTTCATTTTAGGAAATTCTCATAGGATACAGAATTCTTGAGTCGTGATTTTTGTCATTCTTGCTGCTGTAACTTTCTGAATACAACCTCATGGTATTTTGTTTTGACTTACAACTTTTCATTGAGAAGCCAGCTATCAGACTAATTGAACTTTTGAATATAACCTAAGATTTTAAGGAATTTTAATATAAAAACATTAGATCTTGAATCAATAGTTTAATTTCTTTCATTAACTTTAGAAATCCTCTGCCATTATCTCACTGAATATTGCTTCTCACCTGTTCTCTCTCTCTCCTTTCCTTCTCCTGGGATTCTCAATACTCATATGTCAGTCTTTCTATTCCTTTTATCTTCTGTCCTTTCGTCACTTGTCTCTCTCAGCTTCATTTTGGGTATTCACTTTTAAGTCCTTCCATTCACTAATTATTTCCTGTATCTGTCTAATCAGCTAGCAAACCCATCCACTTAATTCCTAATTAGTGTTTTTTTTTTTAAATTATCGAATTCTGTTAGTTCTTTTATATATATTTCCAGTTTCCTTTTAGATTCTTGTTCTGTTTTTTTTTTAAATTTTTTGACCATACCATGCATGTTTATTTTAACATTTGTATCTGACAACCTATTTACCTATGTACTCTATGGGTCTGTTTCTACTATGTTTGCCTGAATAAATTTGCAATCATATTGTTTTATCTCCTTTTGTGTCAGGTAATTTTGGAATAATTACCAGAAGTCGTATATAAAAATTGTAGATTTTACTTGAGATAGATCTATCATATGTAGATCTATCATAATGTCTTCTCCCAGAAAGAGAAGAATATTTTGTGCAGACAGGTAGAGGTATTAGCTGTGTCTTTAATTAAATTTCAGGTATTGAGCTTATTACCTAGATCTCATTCCTTTGGGTGACTGTTTACTTTTGTTTATCCTCAGTTTCGGAGTTTATTCCTTTAGAATCCCAGCCATCTTGGGGAAGTTATTAGGGTCTTCACTATGACTCAGAAATCCTATTTCTGGTGCCTTAACCCCAAAAGACTGTTAAAGCTCTGCTTTAATCCAGAGTGGGCAGATGTCCCTAGAGAAAAAGCATCCCCCAATGCTGATCTCAATCTTCTGGGATTTCATCTCATTATGTATCTTGACCCATAAGTCTTCATTGCCTTGTCAGCAGCTTGGTTATTTCATTAAACATTTTAAAAGTATTTTATCTAGTTATTCTAGTTGCTCTCAGTAACAGATTTGGTTTGAATTACCCAGGCTCCCATTACCAGCTACAAAAGTCCAGTGATGACCATTTCTTAAGTAGACTTCCAAAATTTTTCAAGGTGCACTGTACCTGAAAACTCTGTTATGTTCATTCATGTTTGCATTGGTTTCCATTTATTTTATCCTTTTAACTCTATATCCTCCTATCTAAGTTGCCTAGCCATAACTAATGATACAGTTAGGAGAATATAGATCATCTCCTGACACATTAGCTGCTACAATTTAATTAGAAGGCAGACATTCCTAACTCAAGCCACCCCTCCCCCTTTTTATAAAAACCAGTGAACACTTGGACTTACATAAAGGACATTTCTGATTTGATGGAAATCTTAAAGGAAAAGTAACCAGTCAAATGATCAATGTTCTAATCTTAAAAGTACTAAGGTCTCAAAATTAGGCAACAATGAAGCATTGAATATTTAGAAGTTATTCCTATATTATATGCATTCTATTTACATAGTCCAGTATCTTAGGTTGAGGTTCCCAAAGTTAAACACTGAAATGAAGAACAATGTAGAAGTAAAACTAAAAAGGGTTCTGAGGAAAAATCAGTAAAGGATTGGAGAATTCGGACAGAGAAGTGGGGAGCCCCTGAAGTATGAAATCCAGGAAAGTCCCATGGGTAATTCTGAGCCAGTTTTCCAGGGAATTCTTGAGAGTGGAAGTCATAAATGAGTCATATCCATCAATGTGGAACTCCTATGTGCTAAAGGGGACGTGGGATGGCTGAATGCAAGGGAAAGAAGCACAGTGGGAGGAGGAACATATATAAAGAGGTCAGAACACATTCCAAACAAATTTTATTACACTACTATATGATTTGATAAAGACCTTTAAGTGCCTTTGAAACCAAGTGCCATTGAAAGTCTGCTCTTGTTAAGGTCTCAGATGAATGTCACAAATTACTGGTCACAATTACTGGTCACAAATTTATTTTATTTATTTATTTATTTATTTATTTTTTTAAGATTTTTTATTTATTTGACAGATCACAAGTAGGCAGAGAGGCCGGCAGAGAGAGAGAGAGGAGGAGGAGGCAGGCTCCCCGCTGAGCAGAGAGCCCGATGTGAGGCTCGATCCCAGGACCCTGGGATCATGACCCGAGCCAAAGGCAGAGTCTTTAACCACTGAGCCACCCAGGCGCCCCTGGTCCTAGTTTTAGGTTGGAGACATTTCTATTGCTTCAGCCTTCTGGGCATTTCCCTCACCTTTGCTTTTGAACGTCCTCTAATTTGTTGATCTATAAATAATCTACATTGCTTTTCTGGGTTATTTTCTTAGTAACACATTAACAACTAAAGATCGTGCTGTCTTCTGAGCAATAAAATTAATGTAGTATTGTGGTAGCAATGATACTATATGGGTCCTATACTTATGTGATTTTTAAGGATAAGGCCAAAGTTGGAGCACTTACACAGATGTCTGTAAGTAAGTTCAAATGCCACTGAAGTGATGTCTATTACTTTGTTCCCATTCAATAAATAATTAAACAAACATAGCTTTCTGATTGAAAAGTCAATTTAATCGATTAATTTATTAATAGGAACTTACCTTGTTCATGTAACTTTGTTAGGAGTTGCAGGGTATATAAAACCTTTAAGTTGTTGTTAATGGGTGTTTAGTTGCATGTGTTGAGAAACAATAAATATTACATTTCTTCACCCTCTACAATTCCAACCAAAATTTTAAAATTAAATGTGGTATCCATATAAATGTATTGCCTTTAATTTTCATAAGACTATCCTGGAGAATCTGTTTTAGATGTGAGGAAACAATCTGACATTTGATGCTCCTGTCCCCTAGAACTTGAGATAATCCACCTGAGGGAGAATTGTGTCTGTAGAGCAGATAACACTGATCCAGAATTCCTGCTTCATATTCAAGGGATCCAGGCAGCAGAACAGAGTGAGATGTCCTCCAGGTCTGTCTCTGAAAGGCATGCCTGGAGCAGAGAACCAAACACCCTGCTGACAGGAAGAGTTAAATGGAACAGACTCCCCAATCCCATGAATCAGGTCAGCTACCTCTCTTCTTTGGTGGGGGTGGGAGCATGGGGAGGAGAGAGATTTAAGAAAAAACATGGATACCCACTTTCCATTTCTTACTGATGCACTTCCCTGTTTTACAGTCCAAGATAGGAAAGTAGGGAATAGTACTCCCTTGATTAAGTGTTGTCACTGCACCAGCTGCCTCCTACACACTTGGGATCTCCTGAGAGGAAGGGCCCTTACACAGTCTTCAGGAAGAACATTTCCAAGGGCAATAGCCCCAAGAGGAACCTCCATGGGGACAGAGGCCTTGTCTTACAGAGCTTTGTGCCACTCATAGTGCTTTGGGCAAAGAGGAGGCTCAGTAAGAAATTGTGAATTTTGTTCTATTTTACTTTGCTCAATTTTGCTTAGGAGCACAGGATTTGAATTTAAAAGACCGCACATTTAATTACAGTGGAAAAGAAGGGAATCAGAAAACCACTTTAGTTTCCAATCTCAAAACAAATGCTAGTGCATTAAAGGTACCATTAGAAATCCATTGGTAGCACAATGGAGTCCAGGCAACATTTTAGCAAATTTAACAATCAATTGATATTTGTCTGAAAATTCAAGGTAGCAATTTCCTTTGGTGGCACAATATGTAGATAAGATTCTAAATGAAAGCTGTACTGGAGATATTGGTAATCACAACATGTGCACAATTAATTTCGAAGTACCATATATTATTTTGTGGGCTAAATCACATGTCTCAAATACTTGCACATGTGTGTACATACACTTCCTCAGAATAAATGCCAATGTACATATTCCTGGACTTTGTGACTATTCATCAATCTCACCAAGACTCCCTTAGCTTACATGAAAATAGGACCAATTTTAAGAGTAAATCTGTAAAATTATATGAATAGAAAGAGATGTGCTGTGATTTTATGTGTTTTATTGCAAACACTACTGCTGAGACAAAATACCTATCCATGTGAATATGAATGAAGTTTATTCTGCTTTTAAAATGCATAAACATGACATACACTGTAATACTTTTTTTCTGCTAAGAGTGGTCAAATTGTTAGTTTGGGGTCATATTTTTCTGTTCTCTAAGCTTATATTTACAGCTTCACAGAATCCTTAATTTTAACTTATACTTTGACTCTAGTGATAAGGTGATAGATAGACTTATGTGTTAAGAAATAGTACATGTATGTGCTTTAGCGTTTATTTTGTCTATTTAACCTTAAAATTATTAGCTAGCAAAGTAATCCATATTAAAAAACAAAGAGCAACAATATTAGTAAAAACCACATACACTTTCAGACACAGACCACCTTAGAATATGACTGAAAAAGAAAAAAGAAAAAGTTCAACACAAGGCTGAAAACAGTTTCTAGAATACCTCCCACTTTCTCCATATTACATTTGTTGAAAGATAATTCTAGTGAAATAGGGACGCATATTTTTGGCTATACCCTGGTGAAAACATGCAGTATCAAAGGCACTTAATGTATTTTTTTTCCTCAGAAAAAAGAGAAAAACACACTTATTACTCATCTAAGATATGGTTTTAATTTATGAATATCTGCCCTATGGGTGTGAGCAAGATGATATGGGACTATATTTTTCAAAATGGCTACGCAACAGAAAATCACCTTAAATGAAATGACTATTTAACCTGTCACTGATTTTTTAAAAAATAACCTTACTGCCTTTATGCTTAAGGGTCAAAATCATCACTCTATTTCTGAGTTTACAGTGCCAACTATGTCACAAAGGGCTGTGCATATGTGGTCCTGAAGCGCACCATTCTGACATATTCACACAAGCCTCAGGTGAATCGGCCATCCCCACCAACTGCATTTCCTTTGCCATTTCTGGCTATATTCTTCAGCTTTCTTCCTCTTTCTCCCACTTTGATTGAAAGCTACTATTTATTTTATGTCCCTTTTATGCTTTCTTATGATATTGTATTTTATTTATATTGAAAACAAATATTGTATGTAAGAAGTCCCAAATAAACAATAAAAATCTTGGAAGGTTCCAACCGATCTGATAGTAAATACACTTTTTTGATCACATAAAAGCAAGGAATTAAGTACATATATAAGTGCATAATTAAGTGCTACTATGATAAATATCTTTTGGTAAATTCAATGATAATTGCTTTTCTAGATGTAATTAGTTATTATTATTAACCTTTTAATAATTATAAGACTGCAACTGAATACAGTGGTATCACTTTTTTTCTCAAAGTAGAGTGATTTGTTTTTATTTTATCAGGCAAATGGAATTTGAATTCTTGAGAGACCATGTATTATGTTGGAAGTTTCATTCAAATTAAAATTCCCTTGAACCTAAGGATGGAGTCACTCTTGGCAAAATACTGTTAAACTTTACTGGGCAATAACACAACCCATGGCATTACAGAAAACACAGAAGAGTGCACATATTACCTCTAATTAGAACTTACTGAAATTGCTGTCAACTAACTTCTCCCTAAGTTTCGAAATTACTTCGCTTCCCAAGCCATCTGTCATTTCACCCATGCATGCTGGAATAAATTTAATGTATCAGGCAAATCATCACCCTTTAGATGACGCTAGTCTAAGCACAGGTGGCACCTGCACAGGTATTAGAGCATAGCCACAACTGGCAGTTAGAGCACATTCCTACCTCCAGGGTGGTCAATATAGGCATGCTCGTATTGTCCAATTGCAGTTGAACTCTTTCAGGCCTTTAATTTCCTGCCTGAACAACTACACATTTATTGAATGTTTTTGTGACCTTTCTTAAAGCTAGTGAGTCGTTTAAAAAAAACGTGTTCCATGTTGTATTCTCTGTTTTCTCTTGTGTCCTATTCTTCTAAAAATGTCTGTGTTTTTGCTCTTAATTTTGCATTTCTTAAAATAAAATCCACAGAAGCATTCAACATAAGTCTACCATCCAGAGTACTACTTTACTAAAATGTGTTCTCTGTTCTTACAACATAAAACCTTCCCAAAAAATGAATAGCTAAATAAAGTGAGGCTAAAACTTCAGTTACCTCAAGAGACAACAGAATGCCATGACATTGTAAATCACTGTTTTTGTTGGCCTTTCTGCTTGCCTCTTGATGGCAAGAACTGATGGTCTCTACATATGTTTGATAATTCCCCAGTGGGTCAATTTCCCAGAGGCATCATACACTTCTGTCTCTTAGGAAGATACTTGATTACTCCTTGAGGAAACGCCTATGTCCTCATGGAGAATGAGCAGTGCGGCTGAAGTAGGGGTAAATGTTCTCTGCAGTTGCCTGTCCTGAAAAACCAACTGTTGCAAAGGAAGTGTATTGTTTTTAGTCCTTTTTCATCATTACTTAAACCAAAAATCAGTTCTTTCAAATTTCCTCCTAAAATCCTTTTGCTATTCAGGAAGGTCTTGAAATTGTAGAACTTTCCAAGATTCCAGATGACAAGCATCCCCTAGTTCCTCTCTTACCTGACACATTTAAGTTAAATGCTCCTGTGGATAGGTCAGATGTTAAGTTTCTTCCTTTTTAGAGAGGTGTTTTGAAAGGGCAGGAGATCTGAGTTTCCCTAGCTGAAAATTCTGACTGGGTCTTAACTGTAGAGCAGAAATACCCACTGAATCCATATAAATACAATGACTTTGTATTCCTGACAGGACTTAAGCCTCATTGCTATGGTATTAACTGGGACACTACAGCAACCATAAACTAGTAACTATAACTCTATCTGAAAACAGCTGCCATGGAGCTGTAGAATATTTTCCTTAGACTTCAAAGCCTTGACATTTCAAGGAAAACCCAGCATTCTTGGCACAGTAAAGCTTACTCAACTAAAATGTCTTATATAAACTATTTGCACACAAGAAAATGTCTATAAATGTGAAGAAATGTATTATTGTAAATGACTCATACCTTCAAAAATGATATAATTTTATATGATTCATATTACATACTAAAGATTATGGTAACTATAAAGGACCAATACCTTATGTGAAATATTTAAAATTTTATGATATAAAACTAATTGGCCATAATCCTATCTGCTGGGTCACTCAGCCAAAAATATCCAGGAAAGAGTACCAGGCTAGGAATCAGGATCACTGGAACATGGTGCTGACTCTGATTTAACAACTATGTCATTTTGGGTTGATCCAAGTGGAAAGCTGTTGTTCAAGATGGGTGGAATTCCACTGTGGATGCTAGTGCTCCAAACTGGATACTCTCTTCATTCAAATATCTCAGGAAAGGCAGCTTGCTGATGTACTCTACTGGAGTTACACACAAAGCTCTGAGAGACATTCAGTGAATGTTTATTGGAGAGGTAATTGAGAAAAAAAATAATGTCTAATATTCATAAAAATATGTGAGATTATATTTCATTCATACAACAATAATTGAAACTCTGTAAAATTCCATGAGGTCAGGAGTTTTTTCAATTAAAAAGAAATATGATGATTAACACAAAACTTTCAAAGGTCTGAAAATAAAACTGAGAAGGCTATTCACACAGATAGCTAAAGGGAGAGAAAAATGGTTAAAAATTTAAAAGACACAAAGGATTAATACAGTAGGTACAATATTCAAGAAATAGGAAAGTGAGGGGAAAAAGAGATAATGGAAGGGAATAGCACATCAAAACAAAAAAGAAATATGTGAATAGTTAGCAAAACTTAGTAAAGATATAGTCGTTAGATTAACTCTACTAATTATCAATAGGATAAATAAAAACAAATTCCCACCAAACAAATTCCCACCTAGATGTACTCTTACAAAATTCCATAAAATATAAGAAGAAGATTCTTGAAATTTCTAGTTGGAAAAAAAATCATCTACAAAGTATCATAAGGCCACTGGGCTTTTCATTAGCAATGCCTTAATGGTAGAATACAATAAAACAATGTCTTAAAGTTCAAAGAAAAAGCTATTTTGAACCTTCAGTTATATACCCAGCTGAACTATGATCAAGCACAAAGACTAGATAACATTTTCAGAGATACAAGCACTAACAAAGTTTACTTGATATGTACTGTTTCTGCACTTGTTATTGTCATATCCAGGCAAAATATAGGCTCTAAGAAAGAGTAAACTCAAAGGATCAGTGAAAGGAACTTTTAGGATGACAGTTGGTTTGTAGGTCTAGAACAGCTTATGTACATTGAAACAAGATTTGCTAAACTTTTAATGCAGATCAGTTCAGCTTTTAACTTCTGTTCAATTTAAGCATCAGGTCTATATTTCATATCTAAAACTATAAACAAAAAGAAATCTACTTAAGGCCCCTATTCATAACTGTTTAAAGAATAGAAATTGAATTTGACATTTTACTTTAAATAGGTAGCCAAGATGAAATTTTTAGGAGTAAGTCCTGCTGATGTGTTTACTGAATTACCACAGATGTTCTGAATGTGATATTATATCCCAATTAAGTAATTTACTCAACTCAATTGTCAACCACACATTGAAACCCAGAATAAATTGATAAATGGGTTTTTAATCTGTTGTAAGTGATGCAATTAAGAAGTATGCATACTAGTTAACTAAGCATTCCACCTTCATAAGGAAGTAATTGAACAAATGTGCCAAAATTAATCAAAAGAATTTTTATTGTAGTATTCAATGTATTCATTCAAGAAATACTTGAGGCATTTATTATTTGGAAAAGCAAAAGAAAGAAAGGAAACAGTCAAAATACATAAAAATAAGTTACAGGATAAAGAAAATTGTAGTCATACATTTTGTCACTATGATTGATTACAGCATAGAAATACCTTTGTTAAAAATGAAAGGTCTCCTAATATATGCTTAAAGGAGAAAGCAACTTATATGTTACATGATCTCCTTTACATAGGTAGATAACAGAAAGATTGGTTTATAGATAGAGAGAATATATCCTTCTTGGTTATCTATAGTTTTTCTATCCTTCTGGATTTGTCCTTCTCGTGAGACTATCTTCCTCTGTAGCAGGAAGATCTAATTTCTTGCCTTCTAACCCTTCCTCGAGGGTGCCCTTTCCCAGCACATTTTGGATAAAGACATTTACCGCACGATTGTGTCCATATCATTCTTTACTGCCCCCTCACCCCATGCCCCTGCTGGATCCCTCAGGCTTTGCTCCATTTGCTGCCATTTTAGTACTACCATCTCTTCCTTCTCTAAAGAACACTAAAATTAAGCCTTTATATGTAATGGGCTTTTAATAAAAGATCTGCGAGTAATGGAGGGTAAAGTTGAGGAAACAAACTATTTCAAATATGACAGCTCCATGATACCTAGAAATTTACTGTTCATTCTTTTCCATAAGGAACTTTTTCCCTATTATGTTCTCCTGTGGGTATTATTCTATAGTGCTGTTATTTAGAATCATCTTTCCTTAAAGCAGGATGTCTAAAAACCGCTTTTTACATATCTTTAACAGTCTGGTGAAAGTTGTGAACCCTTTCTCAGAATAGGATTTTTTAATGCATGGTAAAAATACATAGGATTTCAAAGAAAACCAATTATAGTGAAATAGTTTTAACAAGGGATCTCTTGATTGTAAAGTCATGTAGACCCTTTTATTTCCTTTTCTTAGTCCGTTAAGTTTTTCCAGTTGACAGAAACAATGCCAAAATTACTGCTCTCTCTCTCTCTCTCTTTATATATATATATATATATATATATATATATATATACCCAATTATGTTTACTAAATGTTACCAATCTAGACTTAAGTCAGACGCTCTCAATTTTCACAGACAAATAGCAAGTTAAGGAGCTTTCCCAAAAAATGTACAGTGCTTTCCCTAAGGGGAATGCATTTCAGGCCAACTGCCCCAAATTTCTCCTATTTTTTCTTTACATACATATATTAGAGTTTTTTCCCCATCTCCATCTCTCTCTTGAGACAGAGGTAGATAAATATATTTTCAACAGTGAGGATGATAATAAAAATTATAATTATATTCTCTTCTTTATCGGTACTTTATAAAAAATAAGATGTACTTATGTTGAACAAATACTGCTTATAAAATAAAATAAGGAGAAGAAAAAAATAAAGAAGTTCCACAACTACCTCTGTATTAGGCTTTTATTACTTGTAACCATTAGTCTTGTTTGGGAAATTTTGCAAAGTGCTAACAACTACTGCCTAAAACTATGGAAGAATACTGTTGGATTCTGAAGGCTCAGGGTGTCTGCCACTGCAGATTCTGAAGTATGTTGTATTGCTGCATACTATTTTCAATAAATACATTTTTATATCACTGTATTTTGAGGCTGGATGATGAGACCAATTGCAATGGACTCTAGTCATTTAAAACTTGATGTGGAGGAAATACCCAGGAGAAATTGATGGAAGATTCACAATTCATTCATGTGAGTCAATCCCATATATAAGAGAATATTTTTGCTATTTGATGAGATAGATATCACATTGTCTTGGCCTTGGTGCAGGTAACACATCTGGGAACTGTTCACATGGAACCACTGGCTAACAGCTGTACAGCTCTGCCTGGGATGGGTTCCAATTTTGAAAAGAATTAAAAGTAGAGTACTTTGAATCCTTTTACTTTGCACAACTGGCCAAAAGCATCCAGCCGGGCCATGGATAAGCTTGAGAAACTTCGGCCAAAAATTCATATTGAATATTTATATACATTTTGGGAAAAAATTTTCTTGAGATAGTGCTCTGGAAAGATTTGAATAATTTTATTGCTCTTTCAAGCTCTGTTCACCATGCAAAAAGAGACACATTATTATTTCTTAATCTGATTCAATGAAAATTCTGAAAAATCTGAGAACAAGAACATTTTCTGCTTTGTCACCATTGAGCTTCAGCACTGTTAACAAAATGTGCACGATTAAGGAAGCCATGGGATCAATTTTGAAAATTAATCATAAAGATGTTGCAGGTGTCTTATAAAAACGTGTTTTGTTCTGTTTTGTTACGTTTTCCGGAGACAGAATACTGCATGTAGGTGCAATTCAATTTCTGGGTGGATGAATTGCTTATATTTTTGTTTAAATAAACAAAGCTATTAAAATTCATGTCTACATACTTTAATCACCCATTTTCCCTTTAATTCCCCACACTCAGGCCATCAAAATCACTGCACTCCTGAACTTAAGTTAAGATCATCAACAACTCCATCACTGTAAATCCAATACTCAATTTTCTGTCTTCATCATAGCTGCCCCTTTTAGGTCATTTGACAGACAAACACTTCCTCTTTGAAGCTTGACTTGAAACTCAGCTTCTTCATGTGGTTTCCAGGACAGCACATGTTGACTTCTCAGTCTAATCTGTTGGCTTCTTCTGCTATTCCAGAGCTCCAAACATACTAGCACTCCAAGTGTACGCTTAGGGCCTATTCTCTATCTACACTCTCTTCCTGGGAATCTGATAAATTCATTACATCAAACTGAATGTATGTTAATAACTCCCAGATTTATATTTCTAGATTGAATCTCTTCCCTGTATTCCAATCTCATTAATCAATTTCTCAGTAATGTCTCCTCTTGGGTGGCAAATTATCATCTCTAATTTAATGTCTATTAAATTAGAATTATAACTAAAACCCCAATTCTTTGCCATTTTGCCTACAGCAATCCATTCTTCTTCACATTGCTTATTTCCAAATACCCCCTCTCTCAGGAAATATCACCCTTATTCATCCTATTTCTCAAGCCAAAAACTTAGGAGTTATGGTTGATTCTTCATTTTTCCTCATCTTCTTATAGCGTCAGGTGCACTTTTATCATCTATTCTGAAACTGATTGACCATCTTTAATCATTCTACATCTCCATCCTGGATCAAACAATCATGAACCATTGCATAGGCTCCTGAAGCCATTTAAATGGTCTTGTTCTATTCCTGCTTTTAAGACAAAATGCCATAGGGGCACCTGGGTGGCTCAGTGGGTTAAAGCCTCTGCCTTTGGCTCAGGTCATGATCCCAGGGTCCTGGGATCGAGCCCCGCGTCGGGCTCTCTGCTCTGTGGGGAGCCTGCTTCCTCCTCTCTCACTCTGCCTGCTGCTCTGTCTACTTGTGATCTCTGTCTGCCAAAAAAAAAAAAAAAAAAAAAAAAAGACAAGATGCCATAGAGCTTCCAGAATGTTTATGTTAAAATATAGATTATATCAAATTTTACTAAAGATTCTAGTGATTTGCTCTTAGTCTTAAAAAGCAAAATTGAAAGTCTTTTAACTTTTTTAAGGAGACCCTAAAAACTCTGTATGATGTGATTTTAGCCTACCTCTCAGACCTCACCTATTACTGTTTTCAGTCTCTGGATTATAGGATGACTGACTTATTTCTGCTTCAACTTTTGAGTTCATTTTATACACACTCTGCTCCCTTTCCTTGCAACACTATTCCCCTGTCTATTTGAATCATGAAGTTTGTCTTGCAGTTAGGGTCTTGCAAAACTTTCCAAGGCATCCAAGATAAAGTGTCTATACTCATTTCTTTCTAGGACACTGTATTTTTCTCAGAACACTTTTCTATCTGCAGTTATCTACTTCCTCTATTTGCTGTTATGTTTGTTTTTGCACTGGGCAGCTTTCTCTCTCTCGCTTTTTTTTCTTCTTTGACATCACTCTGCCTCTTTGTTTCAGAAGATAGCTAAATTCTTCCTAGTGTGCTAAAGTGGAGAGATTCTGTTCTCTCTGGCCTCTCCTCTTACTTGGGACTCCTAAACCTTATAATTACCCCCTCATATGGGTCTATCCTTTCTTCCAGCACTGTGCTAATTGTTTTACTTATTTTCTCCTTTGATTCTCACAACTATTCCAACATCAATACTATTAGAATCATATTACAGATGAGAAACCAAGGCTTGGATTGAGACAGTAACTTCTCTGTGGTCACAAAACTAGCTGGTGGCCGAGCAGGTATTCATCCCTTCCCACTCCACTATGTACCGGACCACCTGCACCCCATCTTCATCCCCTACCTATTCCTCAATCTGCTTAACTTCTTAATTCTCTGGTTTATCTGGAAGGAAAGTATCTTGTCATCTGATTAAAAGGGGTTATTGTCAGAAGTAAATGCTTAGGTTTAGCCCTTCAAAAGAATATTTTAATTTTTTTAAATTTTATTTATTTATTTGACAGAGAGAGCGAGATCACAAGTAGGCAGAGCAGCAGGCAGAGAGAGAGGGGGAAGCAGGCTCCCCGCTGAGCAGAGAGCCCAACGTGGGCCTCTATCCCAGGACCCTGGGATCATGACCTGAGCCAAAGGCAGAGGCTTAACCCACTGAGCCATCCAGGTGCCCCAGAATATTTTAATTTTAAGTAGTATATCCTTTAATAAGGAGAGAGTTCTTTGCCCACTCCAGTCTGACTCCTCAGAGCCTCACACAGAATGCTTCCATTCTGACCTACTCCCAGCACAAGATTTAGAGTGAACAAATTGACACGCAATTCCAAAAGGCTCAAGTTCTTAAACTGTGTGTTATCTGTTTCTCCAGGATATCCATTATAAAGACAGTTCTTACCATACAAGCTTTGGAGAAAGTTAAATGCACAATAAACATTGTTTAATTTTGCATAGAACCACATAATGTATGTCCATGACTAATTTTTGAAGACTCATTCCTGATTCTAATTCTAAATCCATGATTTTCTGCGACATTTTTTACCTTTTTTCATAATCCTATGTCATATGCTGTATTTAATGTTTGAAAGTTAATTACTATACCCACTTGAGATGAGAGCACTTAGTAGACTATTTCTTAGAACTATTTTGATGTTCTATTAATTAAGTCTCAGGTCCATATGGAAACAAAATGGTTTTCTAAAGTATTTATTCTTTCTATTTAAAATTTATCAAACAGAATATGCATTAAGCAGTTTAATAGTTCTTATTAGTAATATTTAGATGAAAAAATTTAAGATATAGCTCATGATCCATTTATTTTTTACACAGTTTCACCAATGGGTCCTAAATATTTGCTGAATGAATACACAAATGGTGTAGTTATCTCTGAGTTCTTACTTTCCCTGATTTAATTCATTGTAGATAGAAATCTTCTCCCTTTTCAATACCAGCAATTCTCATACTTCATCTTATTTAAAACAGGGGCATAACAGGTATTATTGCTTGTGCTAAAATGATAATTTTTGAACACATATAGGTAAATTTTTTTAACAGCTGCTTAAATGATTCTTTCAACAAAAGTGAAAAAAGTTCTTTATTGTTTTCTATAAATAAATTTGACAAAAATTTCTATAAATAAATTTACTCCCTGCACTAGTCATACATAATGTAACTGTTTTCCCTTCTTACCCCCACCCCACATCGGTTTCTCTCTTCTGTGACCCAACTTATTTTACTTTGATCTCAGCTTGGATCTGAGGAGATGTCGTCAAAGGCCAGCAGGGGCTGTTCCACTGATGTTGATGGTGGCAGAAATGGCCTGAAATGTGTCAGGGCTCTGGATTATATCCCAGGAAAGACTCTGAATCAAGACTAGAGAGGGGCTCCTATTGTCAATAGGAGCCAGGCTTAATTCCAAAAAGTTGCAATAACTCTAACTGCACTGGATCACTGTCTTCAAGTGTGACAAATTATGAAGGATGAAAGAAGGTGCTGATTGTGTACATCTGACAAGAATCACCAACCATGGATTTTGAGTCAAAATAGCCTGGAAAAAGACCTGGGCTGTCCAGATTCTCCTGTATTCATGATACTTTCGAATATATTTAGCACATGGCTTAGAATATGGTAGGCATTCAAAAAATGTTTCTCGACTGATTTAGAAACCTATTTGTGTGACTCCTTTGATTATCAGAGCAGCAAACTGGCAGTACAGAATATTACGAATGGAGAAAAAGGAATAAGAACAGAAGGTCGCCATAGTGATCAGTCTGGGAAAGATGTTTATGCTTCACCACACTTAAATAAATTCTTCAGACATCCGATGATCTAGCGATTTTATTTATTTATTTATTTATTTATTTATTTATTTATTTATTTATTTTTGCAATGGAAGGACACAAATTTGGACACATCTCCAAAATCAACACAGTGGTTTTTAGTGCCTCTACTTTTCTAGGCCCTTTGGTGGTAGCCTGAAACTTGAGTAACTTCAAAGGTGCCCGCCCTGAGAAATGCTGGTGATCTCATACACAGAGTCAGCAGTTGGCATTAGACGTAGGTTGCATTCAGAACCCAGAGAGAAATTTCATAGAAATCCCAATTGAGAATTCCCAGAAGCATTTTTAAGGCAAAGAAAAGCTATTTTAATGGAGACATCTATTAAATGGATAGGCTTAAAAAAAATTGAACTATAGATTACAAATGAAATTTGCTCCTGACCCTGCCCTCGTACCCTATATTACTTTGATTAAGACTCTTAACTCAAGGGTGCCTCAGTTTCCTCATCACTACAGCCAGGTGGTTAAACTAAGTTATCTTTCAGGGCTCCCTCCACTTCCATTGTGTGATTCATCCTAAAAATCATATTTCAAAACTTCTAATAGACTGGGTTTTCCTAGAGAATAAAAATACCCTCTTATGGCTCTACAGCTGTGCAGTATAAAAATTACTGTCTGAGTCTTTTTCTGTTCGATGATCTAGTCTGACCCCATCAGAAAATACCTCTTAAAATAGACCTCTCTAATGTTGAGGAAAACTTGGATTCATTTCTGTTTTTCTTTTTAATTTTAATACACTTTTTCTCTAACACTCAGTTTGTTAAGTTCATTATATTATAGTACCTAATCTAAAAGATAGTATGGTGTTTCTAATATTTGTCTCAATTTCTCTTTTTCCTTCCACATTACCAATTGAGTTTTCTGATTTTCAAGCAGCTCTAGTTCTACCCATTTTAGAAATAGTTACAGGTATTTGATGGGTGCTTGTGGTTATTTTTGACTTTGACATGATAAACAATAAGCACCACTTTTAGTCATGCAAGTCCTATTGTAAAAGAAACTCCAAGAAATAATTTTAGAATGAAAATTGCCATGGAGGGACACCTGGGTGGCTCAGTTGATTAAACATCTATTTTCTGCTCAGGACATGATCCAGGGTTCTGGGATTAAGTCCCACACTGGGCTCCCTGCTCCCTTTGCCTGCTCTCACTCTCTCTCTCTCTCACACATAAATAAATAAATAAATAAATAAATAAAATCTTTCAAAAAATAAAGACCTATCTCCAAATACAGTCATTTACTGAAGTACTGGGAGTTAAGACTTCAACATACAATTTTGGGGAGATATAATTCTCCCCCCAAAAAAGTCTGTAACACCCTATTAATAAATAGTTATATTACTTCCAAAGTTTTGTTTTTAAAAAATCATATTGTAATAAAATCCTTGTGAAGGTTTCCTTATGGTCACAACTTTCTTTAGGGTATATATCTAGAAGTGGGATTATTATTTTTTTAAAGATTTCATTTATTTATTATGTCAGAGAGAGACACAGAGAGAGAGAGAGCACAAGCAGGGGGAGCAATAGGCAGAAGGAGAAGCAGGCTCTTCGCTGAGCAAGGAGCCTGATACAGGACTCTATCCCAGGACCCTGAGATCATGACCTGAGCCAAAGTCAAATGCTTAACCCACTGAGCCACCCAGGCACTACTGGAGATGGATCTTTAAAGAGGTAATTAAGTTAAATTAAGTTAAAATGAGATCATTGAGTCTGACTAGTCCTTCTAAGAAGCAGACATGAATAGTCACGTGAACATGAACATTGCTGCTCAGAAAGCATGAGGAAACCATTCCTTTTTAGACAACAGAGATCAAGTAGGAAACCTGGACTTCTAGCCCCACGTAATAGTAATAAGGTGGTGCTGTTACCCATTCCCTGCAGAGTGGGTCAGAGGATGCCCACGGAAACAAGCTTTCAATAACTTCCAGAGTCACAAAGTACCCATGCTTCAGTTGAAAATCACTTGTCCGGGCGCCTGGGTGGCTCAGTGGGTTAAAGCCTCTGCCTTCAGCTCAGGTCATGATCCTAGGGTCCTGGGATCGAGCCCCGCATCCGGCTCTCTGCTCCGCAGGGAGCCTGCTTCCTCCTCTCTCTCTGCCTGCCTCTCTGCCTACTTGTGATCTCTGTCTGTCAAATAAATAAATAAGATCTTTATAAAAAAAAAAAGAAAGAAAATCACTTGTCATACCACGAATGAATGAATTACAAAAGATAATCAATAGTGATGGAGATTTTAGAATTAATGAATAAGATTTTATTCCATTAGCAATTTTATACCATTAGCAAATGCTTCAGTGACTAATTATGACCATTTTGGAAATAAATGAAAAAATAGAAAGTCTCAGGAAAGAAATAGAAAATTTTTAAAAATGGACATTTTAGAACAGAAAAATACAATGATCATAAAAACAAAATAAGAACATCTAGTATATAGGCTAAATAGCAGAATGGAGGTAACACAGGAAGAGTTTGAAATATTAAAGATTGTGTCTTTCTCTTAATTTCTTAAAGGGCAAAAATGTATATATAGTGAATTTCAGATATTTTATTGAAAAACTGTATAGGCTCTGGCTTTGAATTATGCTCCTTCAGATTTTTTTTTTTTTTTTCCAATAGCAGCAGTTAGGGAATAGATCACTTGAATCCATCAAAGATTGAAATGACTGGTGCTGGGTTGCAAGTTCTGTGAAGACTGACTTATTTCTAATTTACGAGTTTTCTCCTACATCATAATCTTTCAGGGGTCTTAACTGAAAGCTTGGAGTGTTTACCAAAATTTCTTCTTCTTGGCACACTCAGATAACATTTTTTCTTTTCCCCACAGTCCTACAAAATGTCAAGGACTTTGCTTGGCTTTCTGGTCTCAGTAGTCATTTTCTAGTTGGTGTCTTCCCTTCTCTTCCCTTTGAAGCTTGGGGTTAGGCAACTGTCTTGATGAGAAAAAGACATGCCAATTATGAGGCTCTCTTCTCTGTGGTTCCCTTGTCTATAGGATCCGCCTGCTTTGGTAGCTCTTCATTGTATTTTTTGTTTCCACAACTTTGTGGGACTGCTAAAACCTCCAGACTCTTACTTTCCTGGAGAGAAAGAGGTGGTACAGAATGACCCCCATGCATCTCAAGACATTTTCCTTCTCATAGTGATGTTGACCCCTCAGGGCATGGCTGTCTGGTTTGATTGCTAATGACCGCAGCTACGTGAGACACTTATGGTGCCATTTTTCTTGTTGTTTACCTGACATTTATATGTTTTCTTGACCAGTGGTCTGGTTTGATACAAGCTACTCTGTAATCGCTAAAATCAGAAATCCTACAGCCAATATTTCCACTAAAAATATTGATAAATAATTATAGGAGGCTGATTTACAAAATGCATATAAAAGACACCAATGGATTTTATTTTACTATAAACAATATAAATGTATATAAAAACACCAAATGTATATTAAAGACACCAATGGATTTTATTTGACTACAAACAATATAACCAAAGTGTTAGAGTCAGAGAAGATAATGTATCTGTCAGGCTCAGAAACTAAAAAATGAAGTTTTCAAACCTCTCACAAAGATTTTGAGAGACCAATAAAATTATGTAACAGAAGAAATATCTGCGTGCATAGAGCATGTTTGTCTTTGCTAGGAATAATTATAGATCGATGTTAGGAGTAGAATTAAAGCTTTATTTGAAGGCTGTAATGGGGAAGGTATAGAAATGATCTGAGTTCATCTGTAAACCTAGAACATTCAGGAAAACAGATTTTGCTTACATTGAACATTGAAACTTACAGCCCATAGGGCTATCCAACAAAGTCCTGGGCCCTTCCAGAAAGCAAGTCCTTTACTATTCAAGCTTATATTAGATGACCACAGACACAATGTTATAGAGAACATTTTTTTTCCATTAGGAGATGAGTTGCATTAAAATAGAAAGGCAACAACAAAAATAGTTATTTCTTTATTGAGAGCAAGTGATATGCCTGGTGCTCCGTAAACACCTTACATCAAATATGCATTTAACACTTTATTATTTTCACTTTACAAATGAGGAAATTGAAGCATAGAGTATCAGTCACTGGCTTAGGGTCAAACAGCTAGCAAGAAATTGAGATAGGATCTAATCCCAGGCAACCTGCTCCAGAGACCACACTCTGATGCATCAAACTATTTTGTCAAAGTGAAGATATTTTTTATTTCATGCTTTAAAATGGTTCATAAATAGGTGAGCTATAAACAGCTCACAACAATATGAACATATATGTATATTTTGTTTGTTTACCATTAGGATAATGTGACAAATAACACGGTTAACATAGTCATGGATTCCAGGTTATTTGTTATGTACTCTCTTTACTGAATCGGTGTAAGAAGCAAGGGGTATGCTCTGACAGAGTTGATTGTCCAAATAACATACTCACAAGAAGATATACAATACTAAAGTGGTATATAAAATTTGCCTGTGTGTGTGTGTGTGTGTGTGTGTGTGTGTGTATGAAATAAATTGACCAGACACATGACATTTTTATGTCTTTGGGTAGCACTATATAAATATCATAGTAGTGGACTTGACAGAACTTTGAAATGTCATTTAATACCACTTTAATGCCTACTTTGACTCTATTGGTAGATTTATTACAAAAAATTTTAAAATGCATGCTTTTGGAACTTGCCAGGCAAAAGATTCTAAGGTCCCTTTTGTTATACAAATGATTGTTTTCATAACCTTTGTCATAATGTTCTTCCTTATTTAGAATTGGAATCTTTCTATGGAAAGTACAGCCACATACCTCTACTGCTATCCCAAATGCAGGCAGGTTTCATCCATTACACGTTTGGACCCACTTGATGCTAGCCAGTTAACAAAAATGGATCATTTCCTAATGCCATTTTGTTATAAATTTTTGTGTACACTCTTTGAGATGTTGAAGAATCAATCATTAATTTTGCCCCTTACGATTAGTGTGAGGATCCAAATAAAAACTATTTTAACCAAAAGTAAGCATTAGACTTACTATTTTTGAAAGGTTATCAAAATAACATTAAGAAGTGCTATCCTACCTCAGCACAATTATGACAGCTGACCCCCTTAATTAACTCTGTAACAACATTTCATCTTTTCTCATGGTGCTTTTAACACAAATATTCCAGGGTTCGCTTTAAAGTCTATTTTTCTCTTTTACTTTTAAAGTCTTCACAGGAGTCTGGAATTTCAGAAAAACTGTCAAAATGTGTTGAAACATATTTAAAAGAATGCATATTTTTATGGATTGGCATAGTTTGTACATGTTACTTTCCAGGTTTTCAGCTACATATCAACTCGGAAAGAGTTCTGTGTGGGGGAAATACCATAGTTGTCACAGGGCAGAGGGGAATCTCCAGTGTCTTTGACTTTTCTCCAGGAGAAATTAAGAGAAGAATTCATCAAATGTGAACGTTAAGAACTCAGAAACTGGAATGTTTGTCCAGAGCCCCAGGCCACAGAGCAAATGTTCTTATGCTGCTGGGCTCCAGGGGAAGACCGAAGCCAAAGTCAACATGAGCAGAAACTCCATCTGACTGATGCTGTGGAAACAGCTGTGAGCACTTAGCTGGAAAACCACCTCAGATTCCTCTCCCAGAAAAAAAAAAAAAAAACTGATGATATGGGAGATGGGGAGTAGGAAAGCTCTGTCAGGGTCTCTCTTCAGCTGTGGTCAGAAAAAAAAATACTTTCTTTCCCTAAAAACTGTAAATAGATGGGTTTGGCCTGGTCATAATAAACCAGCAAAAAGTAAAAAAAAAAAAAAAAAAAAAAAAAAATTTCTTTCCTTAAATTAGCTCATGTCCCTTCCTTTCTTTGTATATTAATTGGTATTTGGCTTAAGTCATCTTTCATTGAATTTTTTGGGTAAAGACCCATTTGATCTTAGGTTCATCTTCTACAGGAAATCGGATAGTATTCAGAATAGCATTCAAGACCAACTTGGCTAGTGAAAGTTTAATTTTAATAAGTTTTCAATTTGTAAGAACAGCCATAATTCTTTTGGTTGAAATTTTATTTCCTTCTTATTATTCTCCCTGGTGGCTTTCGTTAACTGTTTAGCAGGAAATAGAAAATATTACATGAAATAATAAATAGATTTTGATCCAGTCTGGGAAAGTGAATTTCTTCCCTTGTGATGACAGCTTTTAAAACTAGCATGGTCTTCTAAAGAAGAGCTATGGGTAAAGTGGCTAAAAAAATCTTATAAATAGCAACAACTAAGGGAAAAAGAGAAGTGGGGATAGCATTACTGCACTTCTGAACATTCTCTATACTACAAAATGGCACATAGTATGAGTATGAAATGTTGACAATAAGGTAGCTGGACTGAACAAAAACAGGTATTATTTATAAATAGACATAAAAAATTAATGTAAAATAAAATATAAACCAACACAATTTACCTTTCTGTAAATTAGATTAGATTAGATTAAATTAAATACCTATTTAATAATGTAAATCCCATAATTTTATGATAAATTTAATTCTGGGCTGGAGAGTCAATATATAACATGGATTATTAAAATAAGTGATACGTTTTAAGTATGATTTTAAAAGTGACTTGCATTATTGAGCACTATACTTAAAAAGTAACTACCATTATAAAATGAAGGTTTCTCTAAAGTAAGGTGAATTCCATTCATGTATTCAACAAATATTTGTCGTGAATAGGCCCAATATAGCAGTAGATGCAGCAGACTCCTTTCCCTCATGAAGGTTATATTGTCGTAACGAGGCAATATGCAATTAAGGAAATATATGTTATAGGTCATGCTTGGATAACTTCTACGGTGAAACATAAAATAAGGAAAGGTAGAATAAGGCATTGAGGTTGGCAGCTGCTAGTTTATATAAGATGCTCAGGAATGACCTCTCTAAAACAAGTTACTTATAAGCAAAGACACCAAGTAAGATGGATAATCATATCATGAGGATTTTGGTCAGAAAAATGTCTGAGGCAAAAAAGCAAAACAAGTACAAAGCTCCTGAAGCATAAAGATGCTTGGGTTATCTGAGAAAGTGAAGGTGACCAGTTTGGTTAGACAAATAGAATGGAGGGAGATGGACAGGACAGTGGGTGGAGGGGATCAGAGCAAGGAAAGCCTTGTGGACATCTGGCTTCTGGTCTTAGATGGAAGCCACTGGAGAGCAATGAGCAGAAGACAGGCCCAGTTTAACAGAAGTTTCAGGATCCCTCTGACCTCTGTGTGGATAACAGAGTAGGGAGGTGCGGGTAGAAGGAGAAGAATCAGAGGTAGAAGGGAGGAGAGGCTTGGAACAGAGTCATGGCAATGATAAAAAGTAAGAAGTGGTTGTATCCTGAAATTATGTTGAAAGTAGAACTCATAGAATGTGTTCATGATTTAAAGAGGATTCAGAGTTGACTCCAAACATTTTGATCTGAGCCAAGTGGAAAACTAGATGGAAAGCTTTTGAGGAACTGAATTGCTTTGGAAACATTAGGAGATCCCTCAAATGTCTCAAATGGCTAAGAGACTGCAGACGAGAGAAGTAGATGCAAGTTGATTTTAGGGGGAGGTATAAAGCTTCCAGGTCTGGGTGAGAGGGATAAAGTAGAAATAGCTAATGATTGACTCTATCTAGGGAATTAATTCAAGGTACTGAGTCAAGAAATGAGAAAAAAAAAAAATGCTAGAAAAGGAATAGTGTATCAGGAATTTTCCCAGGACTAGAATGATAGATTTTCCAAGGCTAGGCTATCTTCTGAAAGCCAGAGTATTTACTTAAAGATGTGAAGACAACTGATAGGGTATGGAGGGTTCCAGCAAAAGACGTCCACTTACTAATCTCCTAGTCAACAGTGGAATGTAGCTCCTCAGAGACATAGAGGGTAACACTGTGCTATGATCAAGGGCTCTGGCAACATGCAGATGAAATCCTAGCTTTGCCACTTATAATTTATATGACCTTGGGCAAGATATGTGACCTTTCTGAGTTCCTTCATCTTTAAAATAGAGGTCGGAGAATTAAATGAGGTAATGACTGTAAAATTCACAGCACAGGGCTAGTCGCAGAATAAATTCCAACGAGTGTTATCTGTATCCCCACCAGCCCTCTAAGATGCATCTGAGCAGGAGTGAGATTTCAATGATCAGGGCCCCAGCAGGCTAGATAGAGCAGAGAGCATGCAAATCTCCCCTTACCAGCATGAAAAAGAACAGCTGCTTCCCATATGGAAATAAGATGTTTGGAATTTTTCATGTTATTGCTTTTTTTATGTCTCCTGAGTTGTCACCCCAAAAGGCTGAAACACCTCAGGTGTAAATGTCATGGTTTTTCACTTCTTGGAAGAATTTGAAATGAATGTGTGTTAAAAGAATTGCCTTAAAACAATAGAAATGCAGTTATAATTTTCTTATCAAAGCAGTTATTGAAGTATGAATTTTATAATTACAATAAGAAGAAACATGAATACAGACAAGAAGATAAAATGAAAAGTGACAAGAATTATAGTGTTGTGGAATTATGATTTTTTAATCTCAAAAAACTTTATTATACCATATTTTATATTATATATTTAATTACCTATTGTTTTTATAAGTTTATAATTTATAGTTATAATGCATATGTACTTATATATGTAATCATATGTGCATAGTAAAATGCCTAAGTGACTATATATATCAAAATATGAGAGTGGTTATGCCTTGATGGTTATGGATAATTTTTCATATAATTATATTTTCAATCTTTTCTATAGATTTTTGTAACATAATTAACAGCTCTGTTCAGAGCTAGTCAGAATAAGATGTATGCTTATACCTAGTCTTATTAACAAATGGCAAAATATTGATCTCCCAATCAAACATCCACAGATGAAGACAATTTAGGCCTTTTTTCAAGGTTCTTCATGAAAAAATATGGTAAAGGATACTAATTAAGTAATGACTTTATTAAATACCCATTCCCGTCATTTACTCTCAGTAAATAGGAGTCAAAGTTGCCCTAAATATAAGTGAATGAGATCAGAGTATTACGTAAGACATAATTGACTAAGTAAATATTGCTTTATTTGGTATAGTTTGACTGATTCTGTTTCTTGCATCCTCTCGAATCAGAGAATCTCTAACTTCCTTACAAAAATTTAATTTAATAATAACTAAATATTAAATTACCTGAACAAGTCAATGTTATTCCTAGTATTCTTAAATAACTGAAAAATACTCACTTGTTCCTATAAAATTTGCTCTCCTTTCCATCTATAGATTATTAAGTGATCTAGCCAATCTCTTAAGCACCATCTGGCAATTTCTAGGTAAGAATAATTGATGGGAAGTAGACACATAATGTGGTTCACGGATCCCCTGTGCATCTCCTAAAGCTGTCTGCAAAGATACTGTTTCCATATAAACCTCACAATGCCTCAGAGCATATCAAATTTCAGATAGTGGTGACTATCTGAAAGACCTCACCCTGTTTAATGTTTTTCCTAAATACAATTACTTAGCCTTTAGCAACTGGCATCTGCTATAAATGTCTGTGAAAACATACCTAAAACTTTTCTAATGTTGGGTTTTACTCACATTACCTCTAGCTATCGAGAAAACTTCTCATTTAATAATCTGTAAGTTTTATGGAAACTTGTTGTTCAATATATCTAGAGAAAATATCATACAACCCTAAGAAGCCTTAGGAGTAAGATGCTATCAAGGTTCTACATGGAGGTCTGGACATATTAAAGTGCTTTGTGGATGCCAGTGAACATGACCTGAGATAACAACAACGACAACAACAACAAGAGGTAACTTTATGTCCAAGGAAAGTTTATCCTTATACATTTTAGTGAGAGTCATGGCTCCTAATTAAGGCCAACTCTCAAGGCCAAATGTAGTTGGCCTTCATCAATCCATCTGATTCAGTACAGCTGTTTCCTAAGGGAAACTGGAGGCCTGTAATTTGTTCTCACAGGATTTATAGTCTGACTTATTTATTTATGATAGATCTTTGGGTTTAGAGGTTACATAACCATATGTTTATAAAACCATTAATTGACCACATAATTTATCTATTACTGACCATGCAAGTAATTCTGGGGGACCATATCAATAAATAAAAAATTAAAAAGACCTCTTAATGATACAAAATGTGAGCACCCCAAATGCCTTAAATTGGGTCATGTAGAAAACTGCAGAAATCATATTGTTTTGCATTTCTGGATTTGGAGACAAGCCACAATTTGAGGAAAACTCAGGAAGAATTAGCAATGCTGACTCTGCCATGAACAACACAATTCAAAGAGTGCTTTCCTGAGACTTTAAAAATTATTTGGCAAGGAGAAGGGGAGGATGGTGAAGGATACGACTCAGAAGGTGACCTGGCTGAGACAAGTAACAAATGCACTTGAAAGAAAAGTGGGCACTTTTGCTATTTGAGCCTAGGAATTGTCTGATAGGTAATGCAGGCTTATGGGAGGTCTTATCTTACAAATAACATGTTTTGGTTCCAGGATGATTTAAAGTTTGAATAATAGCAGCCAGATTCCATTATTATTAAAACTATTCTCTTTCCACAGTTGTAATTGGATTGGAGCCCAAAATTCCAGAGCAGTGGGTTATAGGAGAAATAGTATGTAGAAATGAAGCATTGGTTGCTTAAGAAAACAATAAAAATGGACACAAGCATAAGTTCTTATGAAATTTCACATTCCAACAACTTCTTTGCTTTACCCTCCTGCTATCCTTTGCAGAGATCCAAAAATTTTCAGTTTTGACTCAGTGCCCATTAAAAAAAATTTTTTTTAAACTTTTTTCCTCAATGTTTTAACAAAAGGGATGTTAACTTTACAGCTGTCAAATGTGGGGGCTACACATACATTCCAATGACTACAGCTCAATACCACTCAGAATATTCTTAGAGATTACTTCTCAGAATTTCAATCTGGATCCATTATAACGACACAGAGAAACTGTATTTTCTCCCTCCCTTGCTCTCTTTGCTATAACATGGAAATAGTCTTTCACCCATAATTTTGTTTAAATGAATTTTTGGTCCTTCCAAAAATTAATCCTCTTCCTTCAACACATGAGCATTCACCACTAAGGAGAATTAGAAGAAGTAAAACAAAGACGTGCTTCAGACATCAAAGGAAATCTGTAAGACTAGTGGGGGTATTAAATGGTAATCACATCCCCACCAATATGTGACAAAACTGAATAGAACAAAACTCATTTGGAGCTGTGTTAAAAGTTAATTTAATTATTTTATAGTCCAGCCTCATAAATTTACAGATTAAGGACCTAATAATTCTTTTGTCTGATCATCTGATCATGGAAATTTTGCTCACTAAAGGATATCAAATACAATTAAGCCTCTTACTTTGTGTTTATGATAGTTGTCATTTTTTAATAAGAAAATAGCATGTTTAGAAAGAGATTAGTACAGAGAAAAACAGAATTCTGTATAAAATAACCAGGAAGATTATTGTTGGATTACCAGTCAAGCCCCATGAGTGATTATGGTTAGTGGGGAATGATTATGATTACTCTGGATGGCTGGCTTTAGAGTTCGTGAAGGGCAGGTTCTAGAGGTTTCAGTCCCAGCCCTTTAGCTTACTAGCTATAATGATCTGGAACAGGTCCCTCACATTCTCTGTCCTTAGTTTCTCCATCTCTAAAGTAGGGGTAATAATAGTAAGACCTAATAGAGTTGTGAAGGCTGTCTTGAGATAAGACATGTGAAGACCTCACAACAATGTTGAATATTCATGTGTACTCTACATATATTTCCTTCTGTACGATTGCTATTATATATGAATAGTGGATTATGCTTTCTTAGTCAAAGGCAAAGAGATGTAAGAAATATTAGAAATAGAAAGGAGTTGAAAAATCATATAGCAAAGAATCTCCAGCGATTTCAAGTAAAATATGTCAACAGTAAGGACCCGTTTTAGCTCTGGGTCTCAAAAATTTCTTTTCTTTCTTTCTTTCTTTCTTTCTTTTTTTTTTTTTTAAGATTTTCTTTCTTTATTTGTTTGAGAGAGAGAGAAAGAGTGAGGGGAGGAGCCAAGGGAGAGGAAGAAAGAGAATCCCTAGCAGACTCCACATTGAGATCAGAGCCTGACACGGGGCTCGATTTCACAACACTGAGACCATGACCTGAGCCCAAATAAAGAGTCAGACACTCAACCTACTGAGCCACCCAGGTGTCCCTCAAAAGTTTCTTTTCTTTCTTAATTAGCACTTTCTAAATGAGAACAAATGTTTCTTGAAAACAGCTGAAAGAAACATATATAAACTATATATTCACATTGAGTAACATAGAATAGAATGATAGCACTTATTTATCTTTAGTATCTGAACATATTTTAATATTAAGTCTTTTTGGTGAATTTTCTTTAGTTCATAAAGATACTAACTTAGATTTTCGACATTCAGGTGTTTTGGTATTTGTGGAACTCAAGTGTTTGATGAGTGCTGGTACATAAAAGTATAAAAATCTCAAATAAAGTAGAACTGTAATTCATATATACAACAATGATGATGATAGTTACCATTAATTGAGGGCCTATAAAATGCCAGATAATGTTCTTTGCACTTAGAATGAAATAGCTTATTTAGTCTTCTTCACAACCCCATGAGCTGCATACTATTTTTTATTCTATAAGTTAAGGAAGCTTTGGCACAGAGAAACTAGGGAACTAGCCAACATGACAAGGATATGACAGCGATAGGATGTGAAACAGAGTGAAATTCCCCAAGCAGGCATTTCCCAATCCTCCTGAAATAGGGTTCTACACACCACACACACTTCCTTCCTGAGTGCCCTGCCTGTTGAAGTTGATGGAGAGAAATCAAACAATCTGGTAAGATGATAGGCTGATAGCCTTTAGTGTTGATCGGTTCCCTTTGTTGATTGCAGCTCTGGTCCAGAAAGCTACAGCAGAGGCATCAGTCATTATTACTGTAAAGACACGGATGCCTGGGGCAGAAGAAATTGCTTCCTGTAGTAAGAATCCCCCTTGCATATTCATTACACACATTTATACATTAGTCTCAGCCTAACCTCAACAGGGACATTCTCCTACTTTGTGGTCTTTCTTGTAGCTTCCCAGGGTTCTTTCCTAAATTGAACGAAGGCCTCTAAGCATCAGCTTTGGAATTGCCATGACTAATTGTCTAGGAGATTTCGGTATTCAAGCAAACACCAGGACTGACATCCTAAAACAGAACATTATAACTTTTGTTGGCTGATTCCCCTGGAGATGATTAATGGGGACATGACTAAATATACTCTCTGACTATAAAAGCAAATTAGGAGGAAAAAAAAAAAAAAAAGGCCGTTGGACAGGGATACCAGCAAATCTTCCAGGGCAACCTGCTTTCTGACTTGCTAAGAAAGGCATTGATGTCTTCCCTCAAATATTCACAGACAATTTAGAAAATCACCTCACGGTAGTCTTATCATGTTGGAAATAAAATTTATAAAGTACTTACAGAAGACTCTCAGTGTTGCAGCTTACTTTTAGTATATAATCTGATCCTTGATTAATCCTTTTTGAGATGAGGACAAACACATGACAGGGCGCAGGGATATAAGTATCATGTCTATTGAAATAAGTAACTGCATATCAGGTGAGTGATAAGGGATACACTCTTACTAAAGAACGTTGCTAGGTTCTAAGGGGCCCCCATATGTATTGGCAATAGTTCATGTTGTTGCTACTACTTTTTTTTAGCTAGAGCAATTTTCAAACTATAAAACAAAAATAGGAAGCATATGGATACATTTATACTGAATGCAGCCATTGGGTCTTAATGTTGAAGTCTGGGATATTTATTTATTTATTTATTTATTTGGATATTTATTTTTAACAGTATTGAGAAATTAATGTAATGAAATGAAACTTCACCCTTATAGCCCAAAGAAATACACTACAAAAAGGGAACACACTACTTCACATTATTTTTTATGACATTTTACAAGTTTACATCCTAACATTTAAGAGTTAAGATTTAAACTTAGTTCTTTCATTTGTAAATTTGAGATAATGCTTGTGAAGTCCTGAAGCGTGAGGATATAAGTAAAATATTTAGGAGAGTGTAAAAGACTTTATACTTGCTGAATAAGTGTTATCTATTGTGTTTCTAGATTAATATGATTCTTTTCTAGAAAGGTGTCCTCATTAATAAATTTTGCTGAAATAACTGAATATCACTATGGATAAGAATTAATTAGATTAATTCTCCACATTACTAAAAACAAATATTTCAAATAGAAAAAGATTTAGAGAAAATCTAGAAACAATTGGACTAACATGCTTATCCCTATTGGAAGGTTAGATAAATTACATAAAGAAGAAAGGAAAAATATAATAAAAGACAATATGACCAGATTTCAATATATATAACTTTTGTTATATCATTACATTTGATTAGCTGATAAATTATAGGCTTACCAAATCTGTAACAGCATAAATGAAACACACATATTAACTGAAAAAATTAGGGCAAGAATATAGCTTGACAGCCACTATGGTCTACCTAATCCAATAAGATAGAATTTAAGTGAGTGAGCTATAGAATGGAATTTTGGGCAAATTTATTTTGAATGAAGGTACTTTAGGTAAAATGCTTGGTAAGAATAAATATATCATCTTATGTTTGAACTTGATGTTTGCTGTCATTAATATTAAGATGGATCAATCTGGTACATCAGCTAGAATGAGTTGGACAAAAAATACCAAGATAGCTTAAAAGGGAAAAATTATCCTACCTCTCAATAAGTCCCAGAGTAGGATGGTTTTCAATGTGGTTAATTCTGTGGTTGAAAATCATCAAGAACCAGTGTTCCCATGGCACATGTATAAAATGGAACATTACTCAGCAGTAAAAAGAAATAAGCTACTGTTTATGTAAGACATAGATGAATCTCAAATCCCTTATGCAAAGTGAAAAAAGCCAGAGTCAAAGGTTATGTACTGCAGGATTCCATTTATATGATCTTCTGGGAAAGACAAAACTATGACAGAGAAGAAATCAATAGTTTCCAAGGGCCAGAAGTAGAGGAAGGTGACGGCCTACAAAGATGCATGAGAATTCTCTGGGGGCAACGAAACTGTTCTCGACTGTGGGATTGTTACATGACTCTGCATATTTGTCAAAATTCATTAGTTTTTTACCTCTATTTTCACTGCATTTAAATTTATCTTGACAATTTTTAAAATAAACAAAAAAGAACTACTTGTCATATTCTGTGTGTCTGCCTGACCTGGAAATAATTCACCTTATGTATATGTACGTTGCCTTATTCCCAGGTATCACAGGTGGGTCAGATAACGTCCAGCAGAAAGGAAGCTGTCCCTTTATGTGTTCTCTTTTTCCTTGTAGGAAACTATTTTTCAGAAGCCTGTTTTCCTATTCCCTCACAATACACTTTCCACACATCTCATGGACTATACCTGGGTCACATGTCCATCCATTCCTTAATCAATTCTGGCAAGGAAAACTAATTAAGCATAATCAATATAGATTTAAAATTTAACCTTAAGCTTGAGATAAAGACACCTTTCCTGAGGCTAGCTACCTGAACACATTAGAAATTCACCTGGTAAGGATAAATCGTAGTTGTGGTAAACATAACTAGTAGTGATGAACAATGAATAGAGTCTGTTCAATTGGCTAGCTACCTTGTGATTTTATTCAATGATAAACTTTGGTACAGATCAACAGGAATGAGATAAGACAAAACAAAACAATCAAGTTAATACTTGACCTTACTTGCATACTTATTTCATACTCTAATACTTGTATCTAGTAACAGACACATTTTTCTATCATTGGAAATGTAATACCCCTCAATGTAATACTCTTGACAAAGTTGCTTGATGAGAGATTGATTTGGAAACTATGCCGTTTAAGGAATTACTGCAAGAAATAGACCTGGTATGTGCACCAGCATGTGGAAGACACACTAGATTACATCTGTATGCTGTTGAAGACTATAGAGTGAATCATAAGCAGAAAGCACAGTGTGATGTAGGGGAGAAATTTCAAATAAGGTTAGAGTTATTCAAAGACTTCCAGTGATTGTAAATCACCATTCTGAATATTCAAAGCTAACCTAGGCAATGCCTCTATCAATGTAGTAGAAGAGGATTCTATTATTTTTTTTTTAATTTTATTTTTTATAAACATATAATATATTTTTATC
>NW_019154142.1:3100567-3288544 GCF_002288905.1 Enhydra lutris kenyoni | reverse complement strand
TCTCCGCCCGTCCTACCTTTCAGAAAGTGGTTGATTTTCTGTTTCTAGAGTTGCTGTTCTTCTTCTCTTCGATCTCCCGTTGGATTTGTAGGTGTTTGCAATCTTTAGATAAGCTATCTAGCTGATCTCCAGCTACCTGAAGTAGTCTCAGCTGCTACTTCTCCGCCATCTTGACTCCTCCCCCTGAGGATTCTATTATTGAATGGATCATTAGACTAGACATTCTAAGACTCCACAATACTGATATGATACTAAAATTTTTCTTAAGTATACAAGGAAATACATATGTACATGTGATTTTGTGCATACAAGATACTCAAATATACATATATTGCATATGACTAAAAATATTTTTATTAAAATACTAGAAGGTAATGTATAATAAAATAAAATGTGTTATATAAGGCAGGAAGATTATAGGTGAGTTAGAAACAAAATCTAAGGGAAATCTAGATAAGAAGTGGAAAATTTCAGTTTAGTATAATACTGGGGAGTATTATACTACAAAACCCCTGTTTTTTGAAATGTGCCTCTTTTAGAGAGACTCAAAGCTGACACCAGGTCTGGGAGCCTATCCTGGTCCTACTCCTTATCTAATCCAAAACATTTGATGTCCTCTCTGATTATGGTTGCTAGGCATGTGATTTTTGAAAACACATAATTCAAGACACTCACTGACATAGAGATTTTATGAATTTTCATAGATAATAGGAAAAAATGATTGTCAGCTTATCTATAAAAGAGAGAGAAATGCTTGACAAATCATTTCTCTATGATTATGCATAGTGTTGATTCTTTGTTATTATTTTTACTTTTAGTTTTTATTACATAATGCAGTTTCTTTTTGTTTACCAGTTAATAGAAGCAGAAAGGCCAAGACTAAAAACAGTAACCTATCATTGACTGAGCCAAAGGAAGAATTTTACATTTCAAAAGTTACTATCATTATTATTTTTGCTAATCATGGAAAAATGGTGCTAACTTGAAATCATTCAAATGCATCAGATAAAGTTAAGAAAGTTAGCTATCAACACTGAAGTAGAAACAGCATAGCTTAAAATCTATAGTATAAAGGATCACTTAATAGCACAGGTGTGCTTGGGTTATTTTTAGCTGCCTACAAAACTCAAAGTTAAATAGCAAAGAATTGCATGTAAAGCTCTTTCTTCATGGTCTAGTTATATCTATTAACCTTTTCCTTGCATTAAGTGAATTTGTCCTCAAGTTATTTAGGAGCTCCCATTATTTTATATATAACTTTAGAAATGCATCCTGAACCAAGAGGCTTGCTGCATGGATGTGTTGTGCTGAACAAACATAAAGAAAACAAAAAGACGTTAATTAGGAGAAAGACTGTAAGTACCCAGATCCAAGAAAACAAAAGGACAATAATAGAAAAACAAAAAAGAAGGATTAACTAAACATAATTTTAAAAAATGAAAAATAAAAACAAAAAAAAAATAAAAGGACCATAAACTTGTTGTGTTTGTTCATTTTAGACATGCACTGAATAGAGTAGTCCCCCCTTATCTGTGGGGGATATGTTCCAAGACCCCCAGTAAATGCCAAAACAATACTACAAACCGTATATAGACTGTGTATTTTGCTCTACATACAGACCTATGATAAAGTTTAATATACAAATAGGCACAATAACAATAGTGAATAAAATGGAACAATTATAACAAATATATTTAATAAAAATTACATGTGATTTCTCTTTCAAAATATCATATTGTGCTGTACTCACCCTTCTTCTTATGATCATGAGAAGATATAGAGATGTATCTAGAGAGATACAGAATGCCTATGTGATGAATGAGGAGAATGACAGAGGCATCATGACTTAGCATTAGGCTGCTGCTGACCATGTATCAGAGCGGATTCTCTGCTTCCAGACCATGGTTGACTGCTAGTAACGGAAACCATGAAAATCAAAACCTCAGATAAGGGAGGACTATTGTACCCAGAGTCTACAAAGCTCTATTTTGGGCATTTTATGATGACATATTGTACAAACCATTTCATTTTCTGCCCCAGTGAGTTCAATATTGTTATATAGAAGAAAAGTGATCCTTATGATAGGCATTTCCATTAACATTAATGCTAAGTAAAATTATTTTCCATGGGTTGTGGAATTCTTGCACTCTTTTTACAAGAAAACATTTTCAGAAAAAAATTTGCACTTTTTTTTTTTTTTTTTTTTGAGATGTAAGCAAGAATAATGGGCAGAGACTTTCCAGAAAGTTACAAGCTCTTCCTCCTTGATTAAGGGTTTCTCTACTTTGCTGGCTAGGTCAAAAAATTGAGTTATTTTGTTTTTAAAAGCAGTAAAGTAGTTATTTATTCAGTCACTAATACATAGACGGAATGCTTTTGTAACACTCGTATTGCAGGTATATAAAACAGTCTAACAAACACTCAAAAGATAAAAGCTTGTCAATTTCAATAGCTCAGTTCATTTAGCCCATCTAATTTTCCCATAGCCCCAGCATGACAGAGCCCCCTTGTATCTTCTCTACTCATTGGAGTGTTTTATACTTCTATGCTTTTTATTTATTTTGATTCCCCAACCTGAAATTTTCTCTCTTCTCTCAACATTTATTCAGATTCTGCTGAATCCTCAAAGTCCAACAGAATCCTTGCCTCCTTCATGGAGCCTTACTGCCCCAAATTACACTGGCATTTCCCTCTCTGTTACTTAGTATGCTTGTCTGAGAGGAGTGGTGTTCCACACTACTGTTTTGTTTCCATCTGTTCATTGGGTATCAGCCCTGTCTGTACATTAGATTCATTAAAGGTGCTTAAAAAAAGGGATACTTTATATATAATAACTGAATTAGAATTTCTGAGGATAGAGCCTGAGCATTGCTAGTTGAAAAAACCTTCCAAGGTGATTTTGATACATAGTGAAAATTGAGAAACCAGTTGGTTTAAGGTAGTTTTAACACAAAGCTACCCATAAAGGGCTATAATTTAAGACCTCCCCCCCGCCCTTTTTGGTTATTTTCCTGCCATACAGAAAAATCTAGAACATGTACCACATATTTTTGGATTCATAAATTCAGATGTCAAAGCTCATTCTGGCCCCAAGTAGTGTGCATTGATTTCACTTCACACACAAGTTCCAATCATGGATAGTTACTTCTAGTACATCACTTCAAGGAGGATTCTGAGGATCTTCTGGCTTTGGCAATCATCAAAGCCTCTTGGCCATACGGTGGAGGAACAAGGAAGACTCACCATGCATGCCCTCCCCCTCTCCCTCCCTCCCTTTCTCCTTCCTTCCTCCACCTGTGCAGCATTCACAGACTTGCAAATACACACCACAGACCTTTGGAATTTCTATTTCCACTGTGCAGAGTCACAAGAACCAGGGGAAGTAACAAAAAACTCCCCAAATCCAACATATGACCTCCAAAAAACCAATATGAATTATCCTATTTATAGGAATACTAAAACAATTTTTTTCATCAGTGTCTGGTTTAATGGAGATTAGATTATACCAGTGGCTCCCCTCCACTCAAACAGTCTCCTTTATTTTCATTTTCCTTAGTTTCAACTGTCTTTGGTGGTACTGAATGGAAAAGTCCCCTTGTCACTAGTGATTAAGTGTTACTATTCAAATTACCGAGATTGCTGGGCTTTTGTTCCTAAAAGATGCAATTTGGGAATGGTAACATTTTCAATTTGGTTTTCAAGTTCTGTTGTCTTCAGAAAAGATTCAAAATTTTCCCTGAACTAAATAAGCCAACTGCTGTTCTTACTTTCTATAAATTATTGGCAACAGAAATGCCAAATCATAAATGAAGTATTTTACAAAAACATATTTGTGTTTTTAAAAATAAAATGAAGATTCCAAACTCAAAGAACATTTCTTCTTCAATTTTCCATCCTGTCAGATATTGTGTGTTATCTGTGATATAATTTTGGTAGATAACAATTTTCCCTATGTGAAAACAACGTGTCCTGTGAGTTGTAAATGATGTCTAAGGATTTTTTTCTTTTTTAAACAAAAGTGTCTGGATTGATTGCATCTGGAATTCCTCCAAGTTGTAAATATCTCTGTCTAATGGTTTTTAGCCAGCTCAGTTTAATAGCAAACATCTCAAATTTTTAATAAATGAAAGAAAGAAAGAAAAAAAAACAACAACCCTGAGTCTGCGTAATGTTTGAATGGGTGAAAGTAAATCATACCATAACAATTCTGCATTTTTATCAAAGGGGGAATCTTCTGTTGCTGTAACCACAACCTCTCTAATTCCACGAGCCAATTACAGGGTGTGAAGTAATAATGTTCTAAAGGGAAATGCCATTCCACTGACCTCAGAACTAGAAGGAATAGGTAATGGGGCTGGGTAAACATCATAAAATAATAAGCATGCACAGTAACTAAGGTGAAATGGAAATAGAATGTAATTATAACACCTTTGATCTTCACGCTTTGAATTTACTGAGCTCTTTTTGACTATGGCTGTCTGTGTGCAGAGAATAGCTTATATTCCCCACTATATACACCTACTTAAGTAAATGTTTTCATGCAGCTAACTCCCCAAGTTAGTTATGATCCATTTTGATGGACTTTAGGGAAGGTTTCAAGTGGAATTCTTCAATACCAACTAATCAGTTGATTGTTTGAAAACACTCCTACACACTCTTTATAAATAAATGTTTCAGAAATTTAGTAAATTACATGTACAAAGAATGAAAATCATAATGTATGCAGATAAAGAGAATAACACCCTTTCTTTAGTGTGCATACCATTTCTTCTTTTGGCTTCCTCAGACTCTAGTGATCATAATTTTTGGGGGGGGCAGGAAGGGGCAGCGGGAGAGGGGGAGAGAATCTTAAGCAGGCTCCATGCCCAGCGCAGAGCCCAACACGGTATTCAATCTAACAACCCTGAGATCACGACCTGAGCAGAAATCAATGGACTGGGCCATCCAGGTGCCTGGTGAACATAAACTTTTTTAAAACTCTTATAGCATTTATGTCTGTCCAAGAAACTTACTATTATAATCACAAGTCTTGTGTGTGTGTGCACTACTCTAAGTGCAGAGAACAGGCTTACCCATCTTAGTATCCCCTTTGTGGGAGTCATACAGTACTTATATTTAAGATTACAAATATGGGGGATGCCTGGGTGGATCAGTTAAACGTCAGACTGGATTTTGGCTCAGGTCATGATCTCAGGGTTGTGAGATTGAGCTCTGCATCAGGCTCCTTGCTGGGTGTGGAGCCTGCTTAATTCTCTCTCTTGGGCACCTGAGAGAGACTCAGTTGGTTAAGCATCTGCCTTCGGCTCAAGTCATGATCCAGGGTCCTGGGATCAAGCCCCACATTGGGCTCCCTGCTTTGCAGGGAGCCTGATTCTCCCCTGCCTGCCATTCCCCCTGTTTGTGTTTGCTCTCTATCTCTCTCCCTTGCTCCCTCTGTGTCAAATAGATAAATAAAATCTTGAAAAATTGTTTTTTCTTTCTCCCTCTCCCGCTACTCCATCTCCCACCCCTCTTCCTCCTTAAAAAACAAAAAAATTATAAATCCTGGAGCAGACTGGCTCTGCAATTGATTATACAACATCTCAGAGTCTTGGTTTTTCTCACCTGTGTTATGGAAACACCACAACCTGTCTCATGGAATTGTTAAAATATTAAATAATATAATGTCTATTATTACGTCATATATACACAATGGTTGGTTATTAGTGATTACTCAAAATTTTATCATTATTACTAACAGTAATATACAAAAGAGAAAAAAAAATGAGACAAAATGTTTTAGATTAGCTGACATATCACTAGGCTCCTAATAGAAAATCCATGATAGACTCAAGCTGGAATAATTTGAGAAGGGTTCATTTACTTGAGGACTTATAGCATTTTAACCCATATAATTATTCCATATAATTATGGCTGCTTTAATTCTCCCAATACCACAGACCAGAAACATTCTTTGTTTCTTTCTTTGTTATGCAATGAGTGACTTTGAGTCCTTGACTAGGACTTTTCTGCAGTCCTCACCCACCACCCCTATCAGTCCTTGTTATCACCGGAAATGGCACCATTTTTGAAATCATAATTTCTAACATTCTACTCCTTGACCACAACTTCCTGTTGTGGTCTCTTACTCAAGCTGGTAGGGCTTTAGTAGGTAATGGTTACTTCTGTCATTATAGAATTAGTGTAGCCCTGTCTTCTGAATGTAGATAGACGGTCAATGACTATAAATATATAAATACACTTTAAAGTCATCCAAAAATTCTTTCTCTTGGAAATTTAGAAAATATAAATCATCAAAGATAAACAGGGCTGAATGGTAGTTTCACTGATTCATCTTATGGACCTAGGAATTTCCATGAATTTCTGCCCTGCATTTTCCGGGGCTTGGTCAGAAGGGTTTTATTTAACGATTAAGGGAGTCAGAGTTAGTTTTTTGGTTTGCAAACCAAACTAAAACAAAACAAAACAAAATGAAACAAAAATCAAACCAAACCAAAATAAAACAAAACAAAACATAACAACAACAAAACAAAACAAAATAAAACCCCTAATAGATATCTATTAACACTGTAACTCTTCCTCTATAAATTTTTAATTTCAAATCCATTAATTATATTATACTCATCTCATCCATTACTCTCCTCTCTTATCACCTCTTCTTTTCCAACTTAGATTCCATAGTCCATTTTATGACCATTGTCCAGTAAATACTTTCTTTGCCTTTGCTATCTTTCCAGCAAAATCCCTTTCACATTTTCCAGGTTTGCATCCATGAAACTATGACTTGCTGGAGAAATTTCAGCTAACTGGTCAGATTCTGCCACCAGAATATGTCTCAAATTTCTCCAACACTATTTGTACTGTGAATAAAAACTAAACCCCATGACTCCTAACTAGACTACTGCTGCCTCTCATAGTATCTTAGGACCAACTCTTGATCCATTCTAATTCACTCTTCACAAAACAGGCAAAATAAGTTGTGTAAAACATAAAATCAATTATGCCAGTGCCTTCTGTAAAATTCTTCAATGGCAATCTTTTTATGGGAAAAAAAAATCAAACTCCTGAATATTGCTGCTTCATGTGGTTCCTGTTTAATATTCCAACATCATTTCTCTCTTCCTTTTTCCATTGTGGGTATACTTCTCTTCTTTCCATTCAGTAAAAAGCTAATATTGCCACCTCAGGGCCTTTGCACATGCTGTTACCCTTGCTGGAACACTCTTTTCCTTCCTTTGCGAATTTGAGTCCTTCTCTTCTTACGTACTTCAATGTAATATTCTGTGACCACTTTCCTTCACTGCTTTTCCCTCCATGCCCTATTCTCCTCCTTTATGGTTTAATTACCATCTCTCCTCCATTTCGTGTGAGGTTAAGACCACGTTTATTCTGTTTGTCTTTATACCCCATGCCTGCTACATAGTCCTTGATACATGGTAGATGATCAAGGAATATTAAATGAGTGAATAAAACTTTAGATATGAAATAGCGAGTAAGAGCTTTTGAATTGGGAAATCATATGCTGTATCACTATTAAGTGATAAGAAAAAATAATTAAGTGATAAGACTAATTAATTGATAATTAAGTGATAAGAAATTAATTGATTAAGTGATTAGACTAATTAAGTGATAAGAAAAAATAGAAGTTAAGGGAGAGAAGTGAAATTGTCTCTTTTAATAAAATAAAACTCAAGATACTCAAGGTTACCCTTGTACAGTTTGGGTGATCTGAGCCTTGGTCTCTTCAGTTAACATTTTTTTCTCCTAAACTTCCTCCGTCCTTTGATTACTCCTCTCATGATTTGCTTACATTTGTAGGTGCTATCTCCTCTAATGGCTCTAAATGAAGCAAACTATAGATAATCATTCTCTATAGCAAAGCTACAATAGGCTGAAAATACACAACATATTGCTAAACACAAAGGAGAACAAATGCCTCAGAGAATAAACACAAAGAATATAAAAAGTGTAAGGAGTCCCACTTATAAAATACAAGTGTCCAGTCCCGCTCACGTTAGGTCCCTGCTGAGTATGCAACCTCTGGCTCACCCCACCTCTTGATAAAGCTGCCTCTACACATGCTGTAAAGGGCCAACATAGCTTGCCATCTTTGTCTGAAACTCTGTGCTGTCCTGAATATCTATATTTTCAGTATTAGTGTCCCTACCTTGGGCCTCCATATTTTAGAGGTGTCTCCTCTGGTCCTTCTCCAGGTACCTCTTCATGCGGAATGAGAAAACTGTTAGACCAAGGAAACCTGCTCATCTAGAGGCTATAGCCTCCTGTCACCATTTCTGATCTGTACTCCAGGAACCAGGGACTCCAGCACAGGTGCCAGACCCACTTCCAGAGACCTTGCAGTCCTCTTCACTACATCCACCTTCTGAGGGAAGATCATACTCTAGAGTGAAAGCACCTCTAGGCCTGAGGGTGGCCATACAGAATGAGAAGGTAGGGAAATATTTAATAAGAGCAGTTGAAATATCTTTATTAATATCATATATAAAATAAATATTTTAGATTAAAAACACATAATCATTAAACGTTGGAAATTATGGGAAAATAGTTTAAACTCAAATACACAAAATTTGGAAATGAACTTTTTTTTATTAAGTCATGTGCCCATACTCTAAATTCAGTGAGGTTCTGCCCTATTTTTGTAGAGTCTGTACACAGAGTTCCACATACATAATAAGGAAGTGACCTATGCTTTAGCTGGATGATTAAGGAGAATAGAAATGCACATACAGATGTTTGGATGTTTTCCAAGAAAAATAAGCCATTTGCTTTTCTTCTCAGTGCCGAAAAAAGATGAGCAAAAATATTAAAAAACAAAGATAAACAAGCCTTGCTGCCTCATCCAAAACTGATTCCATTTAGGTCAAGGTCATATGATATATCAGTGTGGTTTTAATTATATTGTTTTCTAGTGAGCATTATGGGTGTGTCCCATTCTAATTTCAATTATTTCACATAATTTTCCAACAGACTGTATTACAGTGACCCATGCTCTTAAGCTTTAAACCAATCAGAACTCCACCTAATTTCAGTGGGAATATTTTATGAGGATAAGCTGAATATTTGTACCTAATATCTTGGAAGGCAACAATAATCTGTGGATTAAAACATGGCTTTTGTAAATAGAGAAATGTCCTTTGTTTCATCACACAATTGCTAAAAGAACTCCTGTTAATCAAATGGTATATAGGAAGTTACTTATTTAAATCATCAAAGGTGTTTTCATGATTCCGAACAACTCCAGTCATAATGAAAAACCTCTGGTTAAAATAAACAGTGCATAAAATAATCATACAAAACAATGGAGTGGAGCCAAAAAAAACCACCCTCAACTATTCTGAGGATTTGCTATCATTGTACATTAGCAAGAATGTTACTTTTGTGCAAAGTCTCATTAGTCTTTTTTTTTTTTAATTGAAGTATACTTGACATACAATATTATCTTAGTTTCAGGTGTACAAAATAGTGATTGGACAATTTTATACATTATGTGATGCTCACCATCTGTCACCATATAATGTTATTACAATATCATTAACTATATTTCCTATATTATAATCTTCATCTCCATGACTTATTTATTTTATAACTGGAAGTTCGTTCCTCTTAATCCCCTTGACATATTTCACCCATCCCCACGCACACCTCCCTTCTTTTCCAGCAACCGCCAGCTTACTCTTCGTATTTAAGAGTCTGTTTCTGTGCTTTGGTTTGTTTGTTCATTTGTTTTGTTTTTTATTTTTTATTTTTATTTTTATTTTTTTTTAGAGTTTTATTTATTCATTTGACAGTCAGAAATCACAAGTAGGCAGAGAGGCAGGCAGAGAGAGGGGGAAGCAGGTTCCCTGCTGAGCAGGGAGCCTGATGTGGGGCTCGATCCCAGGACATAATCATGACCTGAGCCAAAGGCAGAGGCTTTAACCCACTGAGCCACCCAGGCGCCCCTGTTTTGTTTATTAGATTACACATATAAATTAAATCATATGGTATTTATCTTTTCTGATTTATTTTACTCAGGCTGTTTTAAACACATGTTATTAAAATTACCAGAGTAAAGTAGGGAGAGAGGCTAGTTTTAGAAAACTGGCAGCCTATCTTCAAGCCTTTGGTATGAATGACAGGTTTTTAAATAACTTTTATTTTAAAAGTTTACTTTGAAATGATAATGCCACGTTGGTATATAAGTAAGACACACCACTTGGGCAGAATATACTATCTGTACTATCTAAGCTATCTTAATGGATACACAATTTACCAAATCATTAGATAATGGGGCTATACCTCATTGGTTAATTGTTGCCTTTCTAGTATTTTCTGTATATGGGGATGTGTGCATGTTTCTTGTCCTTTTGATATAACTAAATCTCCAAAGAATAGTCTAACCTGTTATGTTAATAAACTAAAATCTTCAAAATTTTGTATTCTCATTTGCATACTACATATGTGCATTTCTATAAGTGGTTTGGTAATCAGACAAAGCATCTTTTCCACCATTATAAAAATTACATAGATGATAGGAGATTGTATCTTAATTTTCCAATGGAAAAAAAAAGCAACAAAAGGTATTATTTGTAAAGTTAACATTTTAAAGTTATCATTTTCTAATATAAAATAATATAGAAAAGATATTAGATTTTCACTAAAATTCAACATACTCACCAAATCTTTAGTTTCTGGTGAACTATCATGTTTTAAGAAAACTGTAAGATTAGGATAAGGAGAACAAATGTGTCTTTATCAGGCTTTTTCAATCATATTGTTTAGACTCCATTCGGTGTATTTATTTATTTTTGGTAACAGAAAGCCCCCTGAAAGCGATTGAATTTTCAACATTTCTCTTGTGTTTATATAGCATGATTAAAATAACAAGAGTTATTTATTGCACTTGGATAAGATCCTGATTCTAACAGACATTAAATTGACCCAGTTGTGGCTAACATTGTATTTTCAGAAATAAAAATTTTCAGAAATAAGCAACTACACTACTCTTAAAAAAAGAAAAAGAAAATTTGTTGCATCAAATAATATATTCAACCATTTAATTATCTGAATTTTATTGTAAAATGCATTGTTTTTAAATGACGGCATTACTATTCATAAAAACTATTTTGGGCAAAAATACATAAATTGAGATAAAACCATAGAAAAGCTAAAGCACTGGGGAATTCCTTTGTAACTTAAAGAATCTAATATGTTTGTGGTCAGTCGCTCTTCAAAATACTTACAGAAATAGGGAGAATTATTAGGTACAGGTTCTAATTTATAAATGTCATTAGGAAAAGATAGAATGCACTATACATTTTTTTATATTAAAAAGGAAACATATTTATGCAAAGCTATTTTACTTGGGTGTTTACGAGGACCAATGTATATGGACCTTCAAATATCTAGTTGCTTGGAATCCTACAAATAATCTACCCAGATGACTCATTCAGATACTCAGATATCACCTGCGTATTTTGGTGCAAACATGGGCCTTATCATGAAATTATTCAGGTTTATTTATGCTTCTACTCAACATGTTTACCCCAAGAAAAAGCAGATACTGGTCTCCTTTGCTGATTTGTTTCTTTACATTGATTTCTTTATTGATTGTGTTTTCACTTCATTTGAACTTAGAATATGTCTCAGATCTGTGCACATAGTTGTTAGTGACACTTCGTTAATAGTGGCAAGATAAAGTTTCCAGTGCTGTAACAAGAATATTTTATTAATTGTCCAGGTTGGGCACCAATCCAAGGTAAAACCAACATGATAAATGGCCCGTTGCCATTGCTTTCCAAAGAAATTATAGTACTATTCTTCCCTCTCAAACATCGGCTCAATTCCCATTTTTTAATTGATCTGCAAGAGGCTGACACTATTATTTTTCTTAATTTTCTTGTTTTGGGGTTGCTTAATGAGTTTCTCCCCTTATTTCTATACTCATACCCCATTATTCCCACTATGTTATTGCGTGTAATTTATTTAAATTCTTAATTTCCCTGACTTGTTTTCAGCTCCTTAAGGTGAAATTTTATGCTTAACTCATTCCTAGCTTCTTCTCTATTGTTCTATTTGATAGATATCAGTAGTTTCACAGAGAGGGAGAGAGAGAAAGGGAAAGGAGAGGGAGAGGGAAAGGAGTCACAAACTTAACGTGTCTTAGTCAAAGACTTAATTTTTGTCAGAAAGCATTCAATAATCACTAGGCAAAAAATATTTTACAGAAAACATACTGAGTTTTAAAGTTACCTTGGAAACAATGGAGTCCATCCAACATGATGATGACACGTGCAAATAATAAACCGTCATGAATATATGTTTTTTCCAGGCCTTTTGCATTACAACATAAATTCCATTGTGTTTTTGAAAGTCTTTCAAGGGGGGAGTTTTAGGAGTTGTTGTCTTTTTGATCAGACAACTTAAAACCAATTGTTAATTTATGCCTTGGATGGAAACAGTGTTAGATAAAAATCAGTTCTTATAAACTTTATGACAACTGATTCCAAACAATATTAGATCAAGGTATGAAAAAATGGCCATGAAAAATAGCATGCAGTCAAATCTGTATCAAGTACAAACTGGAATATAAATCACCAAATTATTTTACCAGAATGAAAAATTCAACATACAAATACTACTGTTCAGTGATTGCCTACATAGTTTAGTAAAAGCACTGTACTTATGATATAGCACCTGTTAAGCACCCAAACAAAATAAGATGCCATAGTTTCCATGTCCATCTGGTGGCCATTTGAGACTGTAATTTTAAACTGTTACAAATATGGCTATTTCCTAACAGAGGGGAAAGAAATCTTGATTTTTCGAGACAAATATAAACCACAGAAAAGTCTTTTCTGTGTTCTGATGAGATGTAATGACAGGTATATCCATAAGAAAATCTAAGTAACATGAGAGTGTCATTTTTTTGAAGAGTAAGAAAACTTAATTTTACTAATGAATAATTTGTGTTTGATGGCCTTGCATAAAATATTTTAATAAGAGGAGCTAACTCTGCCAATGTATGTTATTTAATCACTAAGGAAAAAAAAATATTTTTGTGTAAAAAAAAATGCATGGTGGATAAGCTTCAATTTTTCTCATAACCAAGCATTTTAAGGAATGACCAGAATAGTATTTTATATTCTTTTAGCATCCAACAAGGAGTCCATGACTCTAGGGGAACAGAATTATTAGTAATCAGTTTAGTCCCACTTTTGATGCTAATATGTCAGCTGTCAATATGCATGCCAGATACATTTCAATAAGGACGCAAAGACCAAGACGTTGTTTGCTTGTTTGTTTTTTGCATGCATGCAATAAAAATGTGATTCTCATGATAATTTGGAACTTCTTGAACTAACAATATCTTTGCTTGAAAATAATCAACCTCAATTTATAAACCTAAATGATAGAGAGTATTAAGACTACCATTCAACATTGGTAGTAAACTAAATACATTTGTATAAATTAATAAGATTTATTCTGTTAGCATACTTCTCAAACATTACCTCATTTTTCTGTAGCTGACATTCACCTATATAACTAATATAATTATCTAAGGTAATTTTATATTCTGAGCATACAAGAGAATTTTAGAAATTTCCTAACCATTACAGAAATGGCAATGTTTTCTAAAGTAATTTATTTGGGAAACATATTTTATATATTTTTTTCTATTGTGTGTCTTCAGGCTTCAGTGGGGTCTTAATATAGATTACTGTAGTGTTGAATGATGTAATAAATACCATTTGAAGGATTTTTTTCAACCTGTTTTCCTCATGTGTCTATCAGAGTGTAGCTCTTTTCAGTCTCACATTCCTCAGGGATTACACTCAGGAATTTTAGACCCCAACTGTTCACAGTTTAAGGCAGGAAATACTGCAACATTAACTAAATATCTGTAGGAGAGCTTACATAAATGCAAACTCAATTTTCAAGTAAAATAATATGGCTCTGTCTGAAGGCAACCATTTGAACCACTTCCTTAGTAAGGCAGAATGTCTACTTATTTATTTGTTTATTTACTTATTTATTTTTTAAGATTTTATTAATTTATTTGGCACACACACACACACACACACACACACAGAGAACATAAGCAGGGGGAGCAGCAGGCAGGGGGAGAGGGAGAAGCAAGATCCCTGCTAAGCAGGGAGCCTTATGTGGTGCTGGATCCCAGGACCCTGGGATCATAACCTGAGACTAAAGCAGAACCTTAACCAACTGAACCATCCAAGTGCCCTGCAGGATGGCAACTTAAAGAAAATGGAAGCAAGGCTATGAAATCTTTATGACCATATCAGCAATGCTTTTCACACATTTAGGGCCACAACGTGAATGAAATCTCACTTGTGTGGCTGTATTAATTTTTTTAAGATTTATTTATTTGAGGAAGTGAGAGAAAGAACGAGTAGTGGAGGCAGGGGCGGAGGGAGAGAAACTCAAGCAGACCCTGCGCTGAGCTCCACCCAGGGCCCTACCTCATGACCCTGAGTTCATGACCTGCGCTGAAACTAAGACTCAGACGCTCAACCAACTGTGCCACCCAGGCGCCTCCGAAGTGTTCTTAACGGGAACCTTCAGTTATGTTTGTCCATAGTCAGTACTTCTTAGTAATAACCTGCTTTACTTGGGTGAAGAAAAAACGATGGAGTTCAGTAGATATTTTTCCTAAAAGTAAACCAATATTTTGTGATTGACATTCTTTCCCAAAGGAACAGACTTACATTGACAAAAGCCAGTGTTGCCGAGAGTCAGATGCTCAACCCACTGAGCCACAGAAGCGCCCTTTAGTGACTGTTTTAAAATGTCTTTTCAGGAAGCAACACAACCTGTTGCTCTTTAAGTCTTAGCTGATATATCTTCATTTTAGCGATATTTTCTGAAAAAAAAAAAAAGAAAGAAAAGCAAAAAATCTTTAAGAAAGCATTGGACAAATCCAACTATGGAATTTGTTCTAATAAGGAGGATGCTGAGGCAAAATCCATAGACAAGTCACAGGAACCTTTCTAAAAGGGACTTAAGGTAGTATTTCTCATCTAGTATTCTCTCTCTCCCCCACCCCTGTCTTTTTAAATCTTGGCCTGTCCTTGCCTGTTCACATAACACCCTCCTAAAGAAAATAATTGTCCCTATGCATCCGTGGATTATGCTTCTGGAAGCCCCAGTTTAACAACCTGATGGGGAAAGAAAGAGAGAGAAAGAGTGGGAGTAAGCACTTGCATTTCCTAATGTCAGTGTAACAATTCCAAAGATGAAGTCTGATTTGCTTTACTTGGGTCACATGCCCATTTTTTGACCCATCCATTGCTCTTAGAGAGATGGGATGCTGTGATGAAGCAAAACTAGGTCATATGTGAGCAAAGGACAGGGTCTTCAACAAGAAGAAAGACTGACAAAAAAGCAGTAGCTACCACATATCATTGTTACAAACTGATGGTTGTCCTTTCCCCAAGAAGCTTAAAACTGAAAACTGAAACTTAAAACTTCTCTATAGTAATAGTATCATCCCAGGTCTTCTGTATCTGTAGGCTCCTGATTTTTTTTTTTTTTTTTTTTGGTTGTTAAAATAAATAATGATTCTCCTTCTTAAACATTTAATACTATAAATCATCTTAGAATCTCCTTGGAGATAGGTAGTTCCTCAATTACAGAAAAAGAATAATGCTAGATTAAATGTCGGGTTTCCAAGAGATTAAATCTGTTGGGCTTCCAATAGATCAAAGCATTATCTATTTTAGAAAAGTTAAATGAAGCATAACAGTTCTATATTAGCCAATGAGAATGGCTCTACAAGCCCAGAATGTGGCCTAGAAATATTACAGACTCTCCAGTTCATTCCTGCTAACCACTGGGTGACTTAAACAGTAGTCAAACTAGATTCAGCTGTGACTTTAATAGTTAATGCCATATTAAAATAACTCCTTAATGTGATTATATCTTCTTGTTTCTAGAAATGCTTGAGCTAATGTAAAGTCCATATGTGACTGCATATAACCCAATATTATGAGATGCTGCTAAAACTCAATTAGTTTTCAGAGAGTGCAATGAGAAATAATGTATAACACTTCTCAGTCAACACATTTTAAAATTGTAGTTACTATCCGGTTTGGATTGTCATATATTTAGTGCTGTTTGTCAGTGGACTAGAAAGGTGTTAATTATAAACAGTGAATAATGGTTGCATATAATATTATTTCAGAGCCATAGCGGATGTGCTTAAAGGTATCAACTAAACTCTGGTTTCTGCAAAACTGTTTGGAATAGGGGAAAGGAATGTCCCTTATAGCCTCTGGAGGGAGTGTGGTCCTGCTAACTCCTTGATTTCAGACATCTGGCCTCCAGAACTGTGAAGAATAAATTTCTGTTGTTTCAAGCCACCTAGTTTGTGGTAATTTGCTATGGCAGGCCTAGGAAACGAACATAGGTGGGAACATGTGCCACTAAACCACAGTGGCCAGAGGGAATTTTTCTTCTAGGTCCCACTCTGTGTTTATATTTGGGGAGAACTAAGCATTTTTTTAACTTTCAGCTGTGGGTTTTTACCTGGGATTGTCTTGGATTTTGGGAATCCAAGGGAATTGTCTTGGATTTTGAAAAAGTGAGTAATGAGTTAGAACTTTTGCAAATGAATAGAATCTGATTATAGATTAAAAAGCCTCTCTAGTAAACAGAAACGCATAGGAAAAACTTCTATCCTATAGGGATCCATAAATCTTCCTAACACTTCAGAAGATTATTTAATCTTTGGTAAAACAAAGGACTTTATTTTCTGCTCTCCCTAGGACTTTAAGATGGGCTACTATTGCCATTCTTTGATTACCACCCTTGTATGTATTACATTGTATTGCAGTATCTGTATAGTAAAAGGTCTTTCTTATTTCACCACCAACTCTGAGGTCTAGAACCTATTCATTTTTGCAATTAGTACAGTGCCTGACAAATGGGCATTTAATTTTAAGCATTTGAGGACTAAATAAATTAATGAATGGATGATACTAAGACTGGGGCTTTTTTTTTTTTTTAAGGATTTGGTAGCATAGTTTAGTAATACTCATGAATCTCATAGAACAGTTTTTTAAAACATTTGGTGGCACAGTTTGGTAATACTCCTGAATTCTATAGAACATTCAAGGAAATTATATTTGGTTATAATTCTCTAATAGCTTTTTCTGATATATATCTGGGTACTGAGAACTTCCTTTATCTAACTCACTGAAGCCTCTTCTCGTGTAGCCACTTTCTTATCCAAGCAACTGTCAAGGTTTCTAGCCAGAGTTGGTCCTATGTATGTGGATAGGCCAGGTCTGATGAAGCAGTTCTTCCCAGTCTCATCCTTCGAACTTAACCTCCAACCCTGGGCTCTACCACAAGGCCACCAGATGTGGGGGTCTAACCACAATGAAATTCCTGTCCTTTGGCCACCATGGTTGAATTCTATTTATCTGTACATCCAAGGTTCACCGTCAACATAGCAGTTTAAAGAGAAGAGAAAGGAGAAAGAATAGAAGATACGCAAAGTTGTTTTCAGACACGTCTTTTGTTCTTTTCCTAGTCTTCTAGGTCAGTCCATGCTGGTGGTTCAGTCCCACTCTGAACACACAGGTGAGTAACCAAGTGCCTTTTGAATGAATAAATCATAGTCATTAGAAAATAAGACCATCAAGCTTATTTTTAAAGCTAACTTGATAAACCTAATATAGAAATAACTTAAGACTTACCCAAGGTAACACCAGTAGTTTGATGCAAAGCCAGGACTAGATCTACTTTTCTGTTATTTATTATATAGTTTTGATTTTATAAAATTGATGCATGATTAGGGTAAAAATAAGCTCACATAGCACACAAATGTACAATTGAAAATGTGAAGCTTAGGTAAGACCTCAGTGTCTCCAAGTAATCATTCTTGGAATATGTAAACACATTTTCAGGCACTCTCTGCATCTACACAAATGCAATTTTACCTAATTTTAATATTCTCCTTGCTGTTCTGTAAACCGTTTTTTCTTCTCTCCACCATATATCATGTGGCTTCTTTTTGTATCAATAAGCATATGTCTACTTAATTATTCTAAATAGCTATATACTATTTCATTTTATATTTAGACTATATTTTAATTTATTATCCTTATTTTTGGAGATTTGGGTTATTCCCCTTTTTGACACTCATAAACAATACAATAATTATAATCCTGTCTCATGATATTTTCTGAATCATTTCGACTAATTGTACCACCTATCTGTGATGGGAAGAAGCTGTAAGGTTCCTTTCCTTGTAACTAGATGTACATGGTCTATGGTCTGAAGGCCTTGGACAAGTCAGTATGCCACTCAGTGCTTCAGTTTCCTCATCTATAAGTGGATATAATAATTGTAGTCCTGATATATATATAAATGTATATGTGTATATATATATATATATATATACACACACATATATATATAAAATAACTGCTTCACAGGACTACAGCAAAGTGTTACTTAGCATATGTTACTAAACTAATGTTACCTAGAAAGAAGAGGTGGGGAGGCTTAATTTACATGACTATTGTCTCAACACAAAAAGATCAATTGAGAGTCTGAACTAAAGTATCCCTTTATGATGAAATTAAACACACTAATTCAGATGTGGCAGTTAAAAATAAACTGAAGATGTATAAATTTGATTTCATTAATGCCAAATTATATGCATAACTAATTTCTTTTTCTCTTCCATGGGGCAAAATTATATGTCTTTTTGTTTACTATTATATCCTCAGGACCCAACAGCTGCTTGGTTAATAATAATATTATTAAAAAAGTATTAAGAATAGCTAATATTTATTGACTAGAAAGTTAAAAAGCTCCTGAAGTTTCACTAAGGATATTCACAACACAAGCAATAGTAGGTCAAGGAAGCCAAGACCTTTGACCTCTGGCTCATCAAGTTACAGTGGCATCTAATATGGTGGTTTAGAGGGTCTCTCTACCTGGCCATGCTGCCTAATCCTCTACTTTTCTCTAGGAGTTTCCATCTAAGGAGATCTCCGTCTAACCCACTGGATTGTGAACCCTTACTGAATTTTGAGGGTTCTCTAGAATAATGACTGGGAAAACTAGAAAGAGTCTTATTTCCTTAGAAAAAGAAAGAATAGTGTGTTTGGTAAAAATGACCACACAAGGGACAAATCTACAAATCATACCTTTATCATTGCCAAAAAACAAACAAACAAAAAACCGTTTGGGGCTTTTTTGGGATTAACTCTGCCTCAATTTACTACTAAATATAATCATAGGATTCCGAGGAAACAAAAATAAAATAGAAGATGGAACGATAATACTCTTGGATACACATACAGACTCTTCAGACTGAATTTAGGGGTTTTAAAGTCTCAAAATATTGTCATAATTTTTACCCTTATATTTTATTGCTGCACTGAATAAATAGGTATTCTTTGAGAGGAAAATAGTGTCTCAACATTGAGATAAAATGTAAAATTTAAATAGAAGCCCTACGTTTTCAAATGTTCTTTGGCAATTTCAGATGTAGTTTTGTTTTAATTATTGTTTAGAAAAGAACTTTTTCAGAGTCAGTCTTTCCACCAACATGTCTTTGTAAACACAGGAAATATGATTTTTGCATTATTTCCTGACTCTCATTTAATTTCAGGTGATCTATGTAATATTCAGGCATAAATATGTCCAATAATATTTCTGAACTTTCAGTAAAAATACATTTTTCCTTTTTTCTTCTATTCACAACTTCTCCTTTGTGCTCTAGCCTTCTTTCATTTACTTCTTTACTTTTTTTGCTCAAATTCTTACACTATTTTTTTCTCTCACTCAACTTAGAAAAAAAGACAAAGCTGTATGATCCAGGAAAGCTGAGTATTATCTATTATTTTTGAAAATAAATTTTCTTATCACTTGAAAATTACATGATTTTGTCAAAAGTACAATTTTATAGTGATTTGCCATTTTTAAAGCTTTATTTCACTTTTTTCAGTTTATATTTACTGAATTAATGGCTGATACAGATTGAAGAAAATTTGTTAACTAGAAATGCACACATACAGAAAATAGCTTATTCAAATAATGAAGAATAATATACAACCAACATGTATATTAGATTAAATCATGTAAAATTGCCAGCATTGCTATAAAACAATGTGTATGCCCTATTAAAAATATTTTTTTCTATAATGACTATTAAAGTTAAGTATTTGTGCAAAATATAAATGGGCAAACTTATAAATGAGTTGTTTGCTTAGTAAGCCTCATGTGAAAATTATTTTTCATAGTCTTAAATAATATTTTAAAACTTCAACTTCCCATTGCTGAAAACACTTATTCAAAAAGATATATGCACCCCTATGTTTATTGCAGCATTGTTTACAATTACCAAACTATGGAAGCAACTCAAGTGTTCATCAGTAAGTAAATGGATAAAGATGTAGTGTATATACATTGGAATATTACTCAGTCATAAGAAATAATTAAATCTTGCCATTTGTAACAATGTGAGTGGAACTAAAGAATATTATGCTTAGTGAAATAAGGCAGAGAAAGACAAACAACATGTGATTTCACTTATATGTGGGACCTAAAGAACAAAATGAACAAAGAGCAGAAACAGATCCTTAAATACAGAGATCGAACTGATGGTTTCCAGAAGTAAAATGCGCACACTAGCATTTTATAAATTATTTCTAGTGAAAAGTCAAGTGATTTCACTGAAATAATCTTTTTTTGTTTATTCTATTCTGAAACTGTTCATCTCTTACAGGTGTAAGTGCTTAACAAAAAACAAAACAAAATAAAAGACAAAGAGCAGTTTTTCACTCAGTGGTCCTATTGGTGTGAAAAATTTAAGTTTTATTTATTTTATTTTTTTTTATAAGATTTTATTTATTTATTTGACAGACAGATCACAAGTAGGCAGAGAGGCAGGCAGAGAGAGAGGAGGAAGCAGGCTCCCCGCTGAGCAGAGAGCCTGATGCGGGGCTCGATCCCAGGACCCTGGGATCATGACCTGAACCGAAAGCAGAGGCTTTAACCCACTGAGCCACCCAGGCGCCCCTTAAGTTTTATTTAGAGCATAAAGATATTATACTAAAGGAAGGTCCTTTTTTGTTTCCTGAAGCAGTGAAATAAAAATTTCACCTTTCTGGGGCATCTGGGTGACTCAATTGGTTGAATGTCTGATTCTTGTTTTCAGCTCAGGTCATGATGTCAGGGTCCTGGGATGGGGCCCCAGGTCAGGCTTGTATTCAGTGCAGTCTGTCTGTCCCTCTCCTTCCCCCTCTGCTCCTCCCTGTTCTCTCTCTCTCTCTCAAATAAATAAATACGATCTTAAAAAAAATTCTTTCTTTCTGCCCTTTATGATTTTAGGAAGCCCCATATTTTGCCTTTTGATACACACAAAAAGTCACTTTCTCAAAACTTACTAAGCAAAATGCCCCATTTGGCAACTTACCCAGAACAATAACTATAAATGCATATTTAGACTAGTAACTGGAGTTTGTTCTATTTTAGATAATCTATCACGCTCACCTACCAGGGTCACGTGTCACCAAACATCAATCAGGTGTGTGTAAATACATAGCTAAATACAACTTTTTTTTTTAAGATTTTTTTATTTATTTGACAGAGAGAGAGAGAGAGATCACAAGTAGGCAGAGAGGTAGGCAGAGAGAGAGAGGGAAGCAGGCTCCCGGCTGAGCAGAGAGCCTGATGCGGGGCTCGATCCCAGGATCCTGAGATCATGACCTGAGCTGAAGGCAGAGGCTTTAACCCACTGAGCCACCCAGGTGCCCCTAAATACAACTTTTTAATAAACAACATAAAAGGGAGGATGAAGAGTTACAATTTTCATTTCTTCTTTACATACATATATTTTTTAATTAAGAAAGATATGTATATACCCTCAACTTTATTTACACTTATCATTTGACTGGAGGTCCAAAATCTAATTTCGAAATATTATTTTTTGTCTTAATTCTTTTCATAGTTTTAAGTATTCTGTATTAGTGAGAGACATGTGTTAAGTGTATTTATTAAATGATACAGTGATTTCCTAGAAGTCCTATGGATATGTAAGGATTTGGGTAGAACTCTAAAAGAATTGTTTCAGGCTTTATAGTTTCTAAATATTGGATAAACATGGGATAAAACATCATAAAATTATCAGCATTAACACTTTAAATTAGCAAAAATATACAAAATAAAATGGTTAAGATATGGAAATTAATATTGAATGATCTTTACTAGGAGGTGAGGTAATAAATTATTTTAGGTGATAGTTTTGTTCTGAAGTTTTAAATCTATGGATCACTGTTTGTCTATAACACTTAAAATTTAAAGATTTTCTAATTATAATATAAGACCAGAAACATTTTTATACTAAGATCATTCAATAATACAATATAGGGTCATTTTGTTAATAGATATATATGTGAAATCCCATTAAGTGTTAATAAATAATTAATGATTAAATAAATATAAAATTAAACATATTTAATTGGAGGTTTAATTAAAATTAATGTCTTATTTAAAAAATTTCATCTTCAGCTAGGTTTATATGAGAATAAAAAGATTTAGTACCATAAACTATATTTATCAGTCAGTCAATACCAGTTAGTCAGTTAAGCAAACCACATGCCATATGAACATATCACAGAAAAGCCAGTGGATAAAATTTAAACCCCAATCTAAATCTTAAAAAAATTATCAAATTAGAAACAGGATTCATTTGATATAAAAGTATCTCTCAAACTACATGGGAACATCACAATTTCCTTTAAGTTCAGAGATCGCAAAGGAAAATAATTTAATTTTTTTTTCTTAATCTCTTGGTCATTAAAATAAAATATAAAACAGAAATATGAAGAATAACAGTTGTGAGGTATAAAAAAGGAATTAAACAATCATTTATAATTTTGATATAAACCCAAATATTAAGATATATTTGAAACAAAGACTCTGCAAACTCAACAGTAGCAAAATAAACATAAAACGTAAGAGTAAACTTAGTAAGAGATGTGTAACCCTTTATTAAAAGCACAAATTTCTTTCTGAGAGAGATAAAGGAGCTTCAAATAAACAGAGAGACACACCATGCTTTTAGAATATAAGACTGATATCAGAACAGCATCAACTACATGACATCATCCTCAGGTTTATGAAAATTCCACTTCAAAATACCAATGCATTATTTTGTTAATGTTAATTAATTTTGTTAATACAATAATTTTATATTTTAATTGAATAATAAACAGTTTAGAATGGTCAAAAATTAGAAAAGAAAGGCTAACCAAAGATAATCAAATATTAAAAATTATTATGAAGCTATAGTAAATTAAAAAATGTGGTATCTGTGAATTCAATGAAGCAGATGTACCCAAAAGACAAAACCCTTCTCAGTTGAATCCAGTGGAGAGAGACAGTGAGAGAGAGAGAATCTCATAGATAGAAAGATAGATACAGATATTATAGATATAGATCTGCATGTAATTATATATTATATATATTACATATTATATACAATAAACAATATAATTCATGTATGCAAAGAAAGCACGTAAGTCAATATGTGAATTCATAAATGTGTCTGGGAAATTGGCAAGACTTTGGAGAAAAAAATCATCATATATCTTTTTTTAATATTTAATGTTAAAACAAATACCACAAGAAATAAATTGTCCAGTGTAAAAAAGGAAATCTCAAAATGTTAAAAGAAAAATAATAAATTTGGAAAAGAAAACTTTTCAAATCAAGTACAAAAATCACAAAGAAAAATTCAAAAGACTTAATAATTCACAAGCAGGATTAAATGGTAAATAAAGTTTATACAGAACTCTTTTTAGATAACTGACACTTTGTATTTTAACATCTGGGTAATGCTACCACTATTTAGTACTCTTATTTTTATATATTATTCCTTGATATAGTCTGTTGTTACTTTTTTCTATATAAACTGGAATGATATGGTTTTAAAAAATGAATGTATTAGTATTTTTATTATGAAATGGATGAAGTATATCCCTTTGCCTTCCAGGAACTGAAGTATTTATAATGGTGATTCTGTTTCTCAAAACTACCTGTTCAAATCTTCCTCTGTGTTCTTCAGTAATCATTTCAAGTTTTATTATCTGTGTTTTTATTTAATCTAGATCTTATTGCTTATTTGATTTATTCCTAGATTTTTGTCTTTTTTCTCACTATCTTAAATGTGATCTTTGATTGATCATTTCTTCCAAGTGGTTGTTCTTTTAGAAATCCATTTCAGAAACACTTATGAAGCATTGGCTGAGTTCCAGTCACTATTCTAGGAAGCCAGGATACAAAAGTGAATGGGGTCAACAGTAATCCCTGACTTCTATGAAGTTTATGTGGGGGAGACAGAAAATATAACACAAGAATGTTCATGCCTACATCTAAGTATGCTAGAAAAAAAGGAAGTTCTAAGGAAAAAGGAGCAGAGGAAGGTAACAAGTGTCAAAGCATGATCTGAAATTTTCAGATTTTAGAATAGCCAAGCAAGACCTCACCGAAATGGCATTTAATAAAAATCAGACTGAAATGTTTAAGCAAGTCACATGGCTAGGGGGTAGGACATTCCAAGGAGAGAATAAGACATAAAACCTGAGTCAGAACCTGCCAGAGGTCATCAGGAATAGAGGGGAGGACGGTGGTGGCTCCAGCAGGTTGGAGAAGCAGGTAGAAGGGTGCTGGGTATCGGGAGAAGAGGAGGACAGCAGATTACCTACAGCCTTATACAAACCATTTATGGTTTTTTTTTTTTTAAATTCAATTTATTTATTTTTGTGAGAGAGAGAGAGAGAGAAAGACAGAGAGCATGAGTTGTGGGGAGGAACAGAGGGAGAAGCAGGCTTCTCACTGAGCTGGGAGCCGTACACAGGCTCAGTGCCAGGCCCCTGAGATCATGATCTCAGCCAAAAGCAGATGCTTAACCAAGGTGGCCACCGATTATGTTTTGAATTGAATTTTCATATATTTGTATTTTTTAAGTTCAACTTGATTGATTACTTTAATGGACTTATATGTAGGCAACTTTTGTAAAGGCTTCGAAGACCATCTACGTGTTTCATGTTCAGTGTAGAGAGAGTTTTCTTTTTCCTCAGTAGAGTTTGTGAAGTGGATAAATGGATATTTAGACGAATGGATAGACACAGCGATGATAGAAAATCACTTTATTACATATGTTAAATGTCTTCAGTATCTTTATTTACTGTTTACTCCAGCTGTGGCCATCTGAGAAGAGTGAATGAACATTTTCTTCTGCTAGTTCATTTGTATGTCTCCTTGCATCTCCTGTAATTTTGGTTTCATGGATTCTGCTACTGATATTTGGTGCATAAATATGCAGAACAGTATGTCTTCAATGAGAATTGTTCCCTTTATCCTTATGGAGTAAACTTTAGCTTGATATTAAGAATGCAACTTCTACATTTTTCTGTTTGTATATTTGCATTTATTAGTACACATTTCCCTATCCTTAAAAAAAGGAAGAGTTTTAACATTCCTGAATATCTTTTTTTTTTTTTTTTTAAAGTGAGTCTCATAGGAAAAAAAAAAAAAGTTAGATTTTCCTTGTCTGAGATTAAATGAGACCAATTCTGCCACGGTGTTTCCAGTAACCCTTTGCTCAGCTGAAGTTCATCCTTTAGAGGAGTCTTCCAACAGGAATGTTTCCTCAGATGCTGCATGTTCAAAACAGTCTTTGTGCTGGGATGCAAGTCTGACTCGCATCTCATACCTCTCATCTCATCTCATCTGGATCTCAATCTCATACCTCCTTCCCACGAGCGTCTTGTAGGTGTTGCTCCTCTGTCTCTTTGTAATGAATGTCACCAGGGCAAAGTCTGTGGGCAGCCTCCTTATTCTCACACATAAATACTTAATCTCTTTGCCTGCCTGTCTTTGCCTGCCTGCTTTTATTTATTTTTTTTAATGATGTTATTTATTTGTCAGAGACAGAAAAAGCATGCACAAGCAGGAGGGTGGACGGGGGCTGGGGGGTGCAGAGGGAGAAGCAGGCTCCCCGCTGAGCAGGGAGCCTGATACTGGGCTTGATCCCAGTACCCTGGAATCATAACCTGAGCAGAAAGTAGATGTTTAACTGACTGAGCTACCCAGGAGTCCCTGCTCTCTGCCTTTAATGTCCAATATGTTTACAAGTTTGTGTCTCAGTACTGACTTTTGGGAGTAAAGTTTACAGGATATAGGCACATGTTGGCGTTCTTACAGTTAGATTCAAGTTTCCCTGAATTGTACTTTAAAATATTTATTTCTTCCACTCTTTTGTTCTTTCTCTGTCCTTCCTTTCTCTTTCTTCTCCTCTTCCTTCTCTTTCTTCTTCCTCTTCTTCTAAAACTTTAAGGAAATCTATGTTGTATCTCTTTTGCTTATTGTTTATTGCTACCATTTTTATGTCAATTCTTTTTGATTCTTTCCTTGTTTCCATTTCATTTTGCTGTCTTTTCTTATTTCTGTATTTATGTTCTTTTCTCTCTTTTCTGTAGCATCCATTCTCCTCTTCCTTTTTCCAATTTTATCTTTATTTCTCTGATAGCTTTATTCTATTTTCCTGAATTCTGCCAGCTTATGTTTTAGAGTCTACTGTTGTCTTCTGTCATCTTTTTTCTGATTTCTCGCATTTGTACTTTCTACTCTTCCATAGGAGAAGTGACTGCTGCATTATATTATTTTTAAATTTATGATAGTTTAAATTTTTTAACATTTTTTCTCTGATTTGTGGCATCATTTTCTGGAAAGCATTCTTTATCTGCTTATTTCTCTTTTTTCTGCTATATTTTTTTAATAAATGTATTACTGCATTAATGCTCTGCCCATGATATTTTTATTAATCATAATTACATGAGATGGACTTCCCTGAACCAGGGATCTTTGGTTCCAGTGAATCTGTGTAGTGTTTTGCCTCAACTGTTTCTCAACCATACCAGGCCATGGTAATTTATTCTAATGATAAACCGTGGTCCTCCAGATTTCCAGCTAGCTGGTGCCAACAAGAGACATTGGTTCTGCATCACAGAATGAGCACCTTCTATTTCGGAAATGTATATTTCCTGGCACCTTTTGAATTGTGTCCCGCCTGGGTACCGTTAAGACTTTCCACCGCCACTTTCCATGTCACTCTGTATTATTCTCAGCCAGAAATCAATCCTCTATGCCAAGATCTAACTAAGGTTCTTTAAAAAGGGATGTAATTATTACACTCCAGTGTGAACTTTAGCTGCCAATGTATTTTTGCTTGTGTTTCCTTAGATCTAATTTCTGGCAATTGTCAAACTGCCAATCCTACATAATTTTGCTAGAAAGGGAGTTGGTGGTGCTATTTTTGTTTGCTTATTTTTGTTTCCTGTCTCTTTGGTATGATTTCCAGAAAGAGAAAGGGGGGGGGGGATACTGAGCTTGTATGATAATGTTCATAATAGGAATATTCATGGGTGGTTTTGGGGGAGAGAAAAGGATATTTGTGGAGTTTGAGTTTTTAAAATAATTTCATTGAAGTATATGTAAAAGAATAGTATGACAATAATATTAAATACAAAATGAGGCAACCTGGAAAACCAGCACACAAATAAAGAAGGAGATCATTAACAGAGCCTTAAAAACCTCTTACATACTTTTTAAGTCAATATGACCAACCCCCACTACTTGATTTTATTATTTTAATTATTTTGCATTTGATGAATATTTGATGAATTTTTTTAAAAGATTTTATTTATTTATTTGTCAGAGAGAGAGAGGGAGAGAGAGCGAGAACAGGCAGACAGAATGGCAGGCAGAGGCAGAGGGAGAAGCAGGCTCCCCGCTGAGCAAGGAGCCCGATGTGGGACTCGATCCCAGGACACTGGGATCATGACCTGAGCCGAAGGCAGCTGCTTAATCAACTGAGCCACCCAGGCGTCCCTTGATAAATTTTTTTTTTAAAGATTTTCTTTATTTATTTGACAGAGATCACAAGTAGGCAGAGAGGCCGGCAGAGAGAGGAGGAAGCAGGCTCCCTGCCAAGCAGAGAGCCTGATGTGGGGCTCAATCTGAGGACCTTGAGATCATGACCTGAGCCGAAGGCAGAGGCTTTAACCCACTGAGCAACCCAGGTGTCCCAATGAATTTATTTCTTATACATTTCTTTTTTTTAAGATTTTATTTATTTATTTGACAGAAATAGAGAGACAGCGAGAGAGGGAACACAAGCCGGGGGTGGGGGGGGTGGGAGAGGGAGGAGCAGGCTTTCTGCTGAGCAAAGAGCCCAATGCAGGGCTCTATCCCAGGATCCTGGGATCATGACCAGAGCCAAAGGCAGGCACTTAACCATCTGAGCCACGCAGGCGTCCTTCTTTTTTTTTTTTTTTTTTTAAACATTTAATTTATTTATTTGACAGAGAAAGAGTACAAGTAAGGGGAGTGACAAGAGAGAGATGGAGAGGCAGACTCCCTGCTGAGCAGGGAGCCTGATGTGGGACTTGACCCCAGGACCCTGAGATCATGACCTGAGCCCAAGGCAGATGCTTAACCGACTAAGCCACCCAGGCGTCCCTATTTCTTATACATTTCTAAGCTCTCTCTTAACTTCCAATTTTACAAGTAGAAAACATTAAAATGAGTTATGTAAAACTTTAAGAACAAATTATTATTCTTATGTTTTCCTTGTAACAGAATCCTTTTAATTAAGAATAGTTACTTCTTGATAAATTGAGAAAACTCTGTGTTTGGTTGGATTATAGAAATAAGAGACGAGGTCTCAAATATGAACTCACAAAATACCTTAAGATTTCACGACTAATGTGGTATTATCAAACTCATTAGTATTAATTACACTTAGACCTATTGAAATTTATTTATGTTATATAATTGAGCGACCCCATCAAACTCCAACCTTAAAAAAAATCATATAAATTCCATATATGTGGAATAGAGGAAGACTCTCAGGGGTGCTACATGAGCATCTTTCTTATGTTGAGTTGTTTATATTTTGAAGAATGAGACTTATCTTGATAGATCTGAATCTGTATCATAACCAACTGAGTTAACCAGGCACCCCATTTTCTGATTCTGTGACAGCAGTGCTATGGACTCAAGCTAGTGTTTTAGGCAACAGAAATCACAGCATGCTATTTTCCAAAACTGTTGACTTCCTATTTCTAACAGGTCAGAGAAGTGGATTTTAATAACAAAACGGTGAATCTAGAAAGGTCTTTTGAAAAAATCAGTGAGGCCCCATTGGTCTACAAAGTAATAATTGTAGCACCTCACCCTTAAATACCATAGCCGTGACTTTGTTCTCTTCTGTCCTTTCTTGCTTTGCCCTCTCCCTCAGTTGAAAACTGAACTTCATGAGATGGGATTCAGGCTATCTACCCTTGTTTACTGTCAGACATGGCTCCACGACCACAGGTCACTCTTATTTCTTGGAAAGAAAAGGCAGGCTTGTCTGTCAAGCTGATGAACTCCCATGGCTTCTCAGAGTGTAAGCTGAAAGAAAATCTCTCTGCAACAGCCTTTTCCTAGCCAAAACCAACATAATGAAGGGCATATAAACAGTTGGCTGGACTGATCCTTACAAGGATTGAAAGGAAGCAAGAGCGGCTTCACTCAGACAATGGAATCTGCACTCTGTATGCAAATACCCTGGCTTCCATTTCTGGGGCTTTTCCCACTTCAGGAGGTGCAGCCCATAATGCACTCACACTCAACACGAGGCCAGAGCTTGGGGCTTCATTCAGGTCACACCATAAGATTTCAATTTCACTGACTTTGCTTCAAAGCAAAAGCAGAACTCCAGAGCTGGATTTTTTTCAGGAGCTCTTTGCATTTACCCCCTCCCTTTCTAGGCTCCCCCAAATGGGTTTAACTCTAGCTCTACCAAGGTTTTTGGTAAGCCAGCTGGACATTAGGGAATCCAAAAAATATGTATTTAATTATATATCACAGTAAGCACTGTACAGAAGAATGATCATATCTTCTTACAAATATCCACTATTTGAATAGTAACAAGAAAAAATATAAAAACACAGGGAGGCAGGAGATGGATGCCAGGCTGGATCTTCCTGTTATCAGTATTTTTATAAATAAAAATGTGACCCAAAAGATTGTGCTCAGAATTTTTAAATTTCATATTTTTCTTTTCTTCAGCACTAAATGTGTCAATGTTGAGAAGGTGTCTAATTTCATTTAAATACAAACTGCAACAAAATTTACCAGTAGAATAAAATTCTGACTCTGTCATTTACTTTATTTATTTATTTATTTATTTATTTATTACAGATTTTATTCATTTATTTGAAAGACAAAGATCACAAGCAGGCAGAGAGACAGACAGAGGGAGAGGAAAGGAAGCAGGCTCCCTGCTGAGCAGAGAGCCCAATGTGGGGCTCAATCCCAGGATCCTGGGATCATGACCTGAGCTAAAGGCAGAGGCTTTAACCCACTGAGCCACCCAGATGCCCCTAACTCTGTCATTTACTTTGAAAGCAGAGGTCTAAATCTCAAATGATGGCATGTTTCATTTCTACCACCTAGTTGTATTTACAAGATAAGAACTGGATGCTACTCTGTATGTTTTTCTTTAGTTTTTTGTATATGAGCATATTTGTTGCTTAATTCCAGAGATTTTGCAAATTTTTATGTAAAAAATTATTATATTTGCTTTTTATTTACAGAAACCATGAGGTCTTTATATAATAGAAAGTGTTCTATTTTTAAGGAAATATTTGTTAATTAAATTTTCCAAGGATGTAATTGCTACATATCATGCGAAAAAAATCCAGAAGGTTGAGAACATATTTTAATAATGACATGTAGTGTTTATTATGAGGAAGAGAATTTCTCAAATATTAAATTTGTACCACCTAAATATATTGAATATATAACTATTAGCTTTATCTTTTAACTGATTAAATAAATATTTAATAAGTTTCTACCATGTGCCAGATCCTGGCATAATACTAAAGAACTGGTGACCTGAACCACAATATGTTTCTCTATGTTAATATAGGATCATTTCTTCAGATGTTTTTCAGTACATTTGCTCAGCTGCTGGAATTCAAAATTATAATAATTATATTTTCATTAAAAAAATTTCTTCTTGGGGCACCTGGGTGTCTCAGTTGGTTAAGCATCTGGTTTTGGCTCAGGTCAAGATCCCAGGGTCCTGGGATGGAGCCCCAGCAGGGAGTCGGCTTCTCCTTCTCCCTCTGCTTGTAGCTCCCCCTGCTTGTGCTCTCTCTCTTGCTCTCTCTCTCTCTGTCTCTCTCTCTGTCAAATAAATAAATAAATAAAATCTTTAAAAAAAAATTCTTCTTTTGCCCTTTTCTGGGAGGGGAGGTGTTTTTATTCCTTGTTTATTTAAAAAAAAAAAACTGTGTCTTTTTTTTTTTTCTTAAATTTTTTCTTAAGTTATATATCTAATAATTCCATCCTTCGAAGTCCCTGGGACTCAAATTAATTATTTATCTTGTAGTTATCACAAAATCATTGTATTTGTTAATTTGGCCTTTTATTTTTTCATTGTGCCTCAGGTTTAGTTAAACTTTATCTGTGGTAAGCTGAAAACCCAAATGGATGATGCATTTTTCCCAAAGAGAAATAGTATTTGCATTTGTTGGAAGCCAAGTGGTATTACTGAATCAGGACTACAAAGTACATTGAGAATCTTGGCTTAATAAGAAATTTTAGGATTACATTTTTAAATCTGAGATAGTGCCAAGGTTATTTGGGTCCCCTAGCTCTGACTGATATGACTGTGACTTCATGTTCATTCTCTGCTTTCTTTATTGTCCTTCATAATTTTCAGCATTTCATTATCAAATATATTTCTTGTAATTTATCTACTATATGGTCATATTGCCGGAGGAAAGTTCTTCCAACTCTCTAGTCCAGTAGTCTTCAAAGGCAACTCTTCCTTAATAATTTTGTTCTAGGGGCACCTGGGTGGCTCAGTGGATTAAAGCCTCTGCCTTCGGCTCGGGTCATGATCCCGGCGTCCTGGGATCGAGCCCCACATCGGGCTCTTTGCTCGGCAGGGAGCCTGCTTCCTCCTCTCTCTCTGCCTGCCTCTCTGCCTACTTGTGATCTCTGTCAAATAAATAAATAAATAAAATCTTTACAAAAATAATTTTCTTTTAAATAATAATTTAATTTATATTAAAGTTAAATGTCAATTAAAACAATGAATCCATGACTAGATTTTTTTTAATTTTAAAAAGGTAATTACAATTTTGACAAATTCTACCTGAAAATTTTGAAACTAAAAAAAATACTCTTAAAGTTTTAGTTAACTAGCATTTTATCCAAGCTTCTGGGAGAGTGCAAATAATTGTTGTAAAATCTTAATTCCCTGCTTCTTAGTTCTCCTGTACAACAGGATAGCCACTGGCCATATGTGGCTATTAGCCAGTTGATATGTGGATGGTCTGAACTAAGAAGTGTCTCAAGTATGAAATATTCACTACATTTTGAAGATTTTGTATAGATTGTAAAATCTCTTGTTAATAATTGTATATTGTTTCATATTAAAATGATAATATTTGGGATATATTGGGTTAAATAGAATACATTAAAATATAAGCTTACCTGTTTATTCTTTTTAATGTGACTATTAGCAAATTTAAATGATGTTTGTGACACACATAATATTTTTATTAGAAAGCAAAGTAGCTCTATTGTTTTCAAATTTCCTACAAACTAGTTAAATATTTAAAATATTATCTTATATTTAAATGATTAGGATTTCATAAAATTTCAAAGGATAACTTCCCAAGAAGGCTTAAATGTTAAATAAGTACTATGGGTAGACTTTATGACATACTTTAGAATTTGCTTTTGATAAGAAATCATTTTATTTTACAACTATAATGCATGTCCTGTTAAAATTTCAACAATATATATAAATTAAAAGTCAATTCAATAATTGAGAAATATGTAAAGACATTTTATAATTTTTTTATTTTTTAATTTTTTTTTAAAGATTTTATTTATTTATTTGACAGAGATAGAGATCACAAGTAGGCAGAGAGGCTGGCAGAGAGAGAGAGGGAAGCAGGGTCCCTGCGGAGCAGAGAGCCCAATGCGGGGCTCAATCCCAGGACCCTGAGATCATCATCTGAGCTGAAGGCAGAGGCTTTAAGCCACTGAGCCACCCAGGCGCCACAAGACATTTTATAATTTAATCAAGAAAAAAAATGGTGAGATTAAGCGATAAAGTTCTAGAGAAACATGGTGTTATGCATTCACATATTAAATTGCATAATCTCTAAAGTTTTTATTTTATTTTATCTTTAAAGTTTATTTCTTTATTTGAGAGACAGAGAGCAGTGGGGTGGGGAGGGGCAGACTGAGAGAGAGCCTCAAGCAGACCTACTCTGAGCAAGGAGCCCAAAGTGGGGGTCAATCTCAGGACCCTAAGATCATGACCTGAGCCAAAATCAAGAGTTGGATACTTAGCTGACTGTGCCACCCAGGTGTTCCCTGTTTTTTTATGGGTAATATCTCAAATTTTTTTAAATTTCAAAATATTGAATAAATGAAATTGTGTAGTATGTAATGTTTTAGGATTAGCATTTTTTAATCAGCATATTTCCCTGAAGATTAACAAGAGAGCAATTGCTAGGTCATATGATTTAACTGCATGTTTCACGGATTGGCTGTATCCATTTTACATTCCCACCAGCAGTGATTAAGTGATGCAGTTTCTCTGCAGCCTCACCTGCATTTTGGAAATGGGAGACATAATTGTGATTGACAGGGATTAGGGATAGGAGTGGGGTAGGGAGGTAGAATGATAGGTATGGATATAAAAGGGAGGGGTGCCTGGGTGGCTCAGTGGGTTAAGCCTCTGCCTTTGGATCAGGTCATGATCCTAGGGTTCTGGGATCGAGCCCCACGTCAGGCTCTTTGCTCAGTGGGGAGCCTGCTTCCCCCTCTCTCTCTTCCGGCCTCTCTACCTACTTGCGATCTCTCCCTCTGTCAAATAAATAAGTAAAATCTTAAAATAATAATAATAAAAGGGAAACATAAGGAATCTTTGTAGTGATAGAACTGTTCTGTTTCTTGGCTGTTGTGATGGATACATGTGATAACATTGTAAATATACACAAACAGATATACTAATGAATACAAGTAAAACTGAGGAAATCTGAATAAGATTCATAGATTGTAAACATTTCAGTATCCTGGGTATGATAATGGACTATAGATTTGCAAAGTGTTATTATTAGAGAAAACAGAGTAAATAAATGGTACATGGGATCTTGCTGTGTAATTTCATACAGGTGAATCTGTAATTTACATCAAAAAGTTTTTAATATGAAGTGTATTATAAAACTACATTTATTAAAAAAGTACAATTTTGGGGCACCTGGGTGGCTCAGTCAGTTAAGTGTCTGCCTTCAGCTCAGGTCATGATCCCTGGGTCCTGGGATTGAGCCCACATCTGGCTCCCTGCACAACACTGAGCCTATTTCTCCCTCTCCTGCTCCCCCTGCTTGTGCTGTCTCTCTCTCTCTTTTTGTCAAACAATTAAATAAAATCTTTAAAAAAATTAAGTATGGTGTTACTGCAGGCAGAGGCATAGAAAAATTGGCAGAATATTGAGTCTGAATTTAGTATATAGTGAAAATTATATTTCAAATTGTTGAGGAATATCCAGAAAAATAAGCTACCCACTTGAGGAGACCAGTCCATAATACAGATAGTCATATCCCAACATTATGTATCATAAATTTATTTACTTAGAATAAATTCTTTATGGATATTATTTATGTATTAAAGATATAAAATATCTATTAAACACTAAATATGCAAATAAATTTCAGGGTGTGTTTTTTTTAAATTATAGGGTGTAGAATGACTTCCTTAGCATGACACAGAAGCAAGAAATCAGAAAGTAAAAAATACATTTGTTTTTAAATATAAAGATTTGTCTTCATATGTTAAAAAAATTAATGAGATAAATACCTCAATAAAAAATAACACAATAGGGGCGCCTGGGTAGCTCAGTGGGTTAAGCCGCTGCCTTCGGCTCAGGTCATGATCTCAGAGTCCTGGGATCGAGCCCCACATCGGGCTCTCTGCTCAGCGGGGAGCCTGCTTCCTCCTCTCTCTCTGCCTGCCTCTCTGCCTGCTTGTGATCTGTCAAATAAATAAATAAAATCTAAAAAAAAAAAAAACAAAAAACACAATAATTGACTGGGTACCACATAATTAGAAAATACCAATTTTCACTTGTGATCAAAAAAACATAAATTAAAACAATGGGATTCCATTTTTACTATTATACAACAGATACAGATTTTATCATCTCTCATGTTCATAAGCCTATGGAATACAATTGGTTTTGTATACTGGAGCTTATAGATTTGTATCACCTTTATAAAGAGCCATCTGGAAGTATAGCTCTTAATACAGAGGTATATGTCTTGATCTGTAACTTCTGTTTTATTTATTTGTAATACTCTTAAACAATTGAGTTGCCTATAGTGGTGGACATTCAGGCTTTGATTCTCCATATAGATGTGATGAATCCATATGAATGAGACTTATTTTGTTTAAATAAAAATCTTTAAAAATCACTGCTTGTCATCAAGTCCAAACAAGCAGATCTTTATCTGGTGAATAACTTTTACAGAATTCTATACTATTTTTGTGGGATGGGGGAAGTTTTAATAGTTCCTATTTTGGAAAGCTTAAAGTAGAATCAAGAAAACAAAACATACCTGAAGCAGATAATTTAAAAATGTCTAATACCACAATAAGGAATGTGATGTCTTTAAGAAATCTAATGAATTTAGAAAAATGCTTGTAACCTATTGTCAATTTAGAGTGGAAGTGGTGATGCACAGATTTTTTAAAAAGTTTAAAAACACTACACTAATGGGTCAACAATGATTAGCTTTGAATGCTGAGATTGATGGTAACTTTATTTTTTTTTACTAACTTTATAGTTTCTAATTTTTATAATTTATAATGCTATCTCAATAAATATGCAAATATAAAAAATTAAAGTCCAAGCTATAGAACAAATATATTAATTAATCTTGATTATTTCAATGATCACAGATTCTAAACTTTACAAAGATATCATAGTCGTTCTTTTTGCTAGTGTTATTAGCTTCTTTTTAATGAAATAGCTTGCTTTCTTTGTTTCTATCTTTCTCATCAGATACACACATTCCTAGGAAAGAAACAAAAGGGCTTATAAACTTTTCTTGCAGAATCTGATGGAAATGATTAAGAAGAAATGAAAAATGGGGCAGACACTTCATTGATTTCAAAACTAAATAATAATACTAAATATATACACAAAGGAAATTCTATCAGATATGGAGGAATTTGTATGAAAGATGATAGGAATCAGCATATACTTCTATTTTCTGAAAGCACTGATATATTAAGTGAGTTTGTATAGAGAAGTGTTAGTAAATTACTCCATAGTTCCCTAATTTAGAGTGGCACAAGGGGAAAGCATTTAGAAGCCACTTGAGATATTGGTGCTACTACACTCACATTTCTTTTCTTGACTTCAAAGACCTGCAGTATTTAAAGCAGTGGTGTACTTCATTTCCATCTCTCTAACTCCTGCTCTTTCTCTCTCTCTCCTCACTCTTTGTCTATATTTCCTTTAATTTCCTGAAAAGTTCAAAGAAGTTGTTACCCAAAATTTTCTTGTCTGTCTTGGGGTATGCAATCAAAGTATCTTGTTTCCTCATTTATCATTTGCACACTTTATGTATTTTTTTTGACAAAAATTTACACAAGTCTCTCATTGAATGCAATTATTTTTTTCTGTTTATATTTGAATGGATTCATATCTACCCAGGAATCCTAAATGTCAAAAGTTAATACTAAAAGAGTGTTCCCCGGTGACTGATGAGTCTTTATGCGCAGTGGTACAGTAACTGCAGGAGAACAAAGACAGGAATTACAACAGACTTCTTGTCAAAAACTATGCAAGCCAGAGGTCAATGGTGTGACATCTTGAAAGTGAGAAAAGAAAAAACCAAAACAAAACTGAACACGAATTCTATAACCAAAGATTCTATAACCAAATTCTATAATTTGGTTATTCTATAACCAAAGATTCTCCTATCAAAATGGAGGAAAAAATAAACCACTTTATAGGCAAACAAATACACACAATTGAGACAAAGACAAAATTATTACCAGCATAACTATAAGAAACTTTAAATTCTTTAGGCAGAAGCAACACATCAGACAGAAGCAAGTATAAACAAAGTATAAACAAAGAAATGAAGATCTCTGGAAATGGCTAAAATGAAAGTAATTATAATAGACATATATTTATTTATTTATTTACTCTAAAATTTGCCTATCTCAAGCAAAAAATAGTAGCAATATATTTTGGGTTTATACCATATGTAAAAGTAAACTGTAAAGTTACAGTAACACCCAAGATGGGAGGGAGGAATGGACACTATAAAATTGCAAAGTTCTTACTCTCCATCTGAAGTTTCAGAGCTGGGTCATTTAGGTTCATTCAGAAATTTAAGAGAAATAGATGGGTCTAGGATGGTTAGCATTAAAAATGCCAGTAATTATACTCTACTAGGAGTATTTATCTCACAATTAAGGCACAATCATTCATTCTGGAAAATAAATGTTACTCATTGTTGTGCTAATGAATACTAAATTTCAGAAATAATAGTAAATCATCTTTAGAAGAAATTTAAATTTAGGTTTATAGTCAAACTTTAAAATTTTATCCCATTATTTCCCACGTCTTCTAAGAAAATTTACAAAGTTTGGGGGAGTAAATGAGTCAGCAAAGTTTTACCAGGAAAGCAATAAAAAATCTTTTACAATATATAATGAAAATAGTCTCCCTATATCAAAATAAAAAAAATAAAACCTTTTGCACAGCAAAAGAAATCATCAACAAAATTAAAAAGCAACCTACTGAATGGGAGAAGGTACTTGCAAATGTCATATCTGATAAGAGGTTGATGTCCAAACTATGTACAGAACTTATACAACTTAACACACACACAAAATCCCCTCAATTAATCCAATTAAAAATGGGCAGAGATCCTGAACATTTTTCTGAGAAAGGCATACAGATGACAAAAGACACATGAAAAGATGCTCAGCATCACTAATCATCAGGGAAATGTAAATCAAAACCACAATGAGATAACAACTTATACTTATTAGAATGGCTAGAATCGAAAAGACAAGAAATAATAAGTTTTGGTGAGCACCTGAAGAAAAAGAAACTGTCTTGCACTGGTGGGAAGGCAAACTGGCATAACCACTATGGAAAACAGTATGGAGTTTCCACGAAAAGTTAAAAATAGAATTACCATGTCATCCAGTAATTCCACCACTGGTATTTTCCCAAGGAAAATGAAAACACTAATTTGGAAAGATACATTCACCCTTTCATTCATTGCATCATTATTTAAAATAGCCAAGATATGGAAGCTATCCAAGTGTCCATCAACAGATGAATGAAGAAGATATAGAGAGATGAAAGGTAGATAGATAGATAGATGATAGATAAATATAGACACACACACACACAACGGAATATTACTCAGCATAAAAAAGAATGAGATCTTGCTATCATGACAACGTGAATGTACCCAGAGGATATTATACTAAGTGGAGAAAGTCAGACAAATACCGTATGATTTCACTTATATGTGGAATTAAAAGAACAAAACAAATGTACAAACAAAAAGCAGATATAGACCCCCAAATGTAGAAAACTGATAGTTGCCATAAGGGAGGCGGTGGGAAAAGGGGCAAAATAGGTAAAGGAGAGTGGAGGATACAGGCTTCCAGTTATGGAATGAAAAAGTCATGGGAATAAAATACAGAGCATAGGAAATATAGTCAGTGATATTATAGTAGTATTGCATGATGACAGATAGTAATCAAACTTGTGATGAGCATAGCATGACATATAAAGTGGTCAAATCATTATATAGTATACCGGAAACTAAAGTAACATTGACTTCTCAGCTCTACTTCAATTAAAGTAAAATAAAATGCATATTCCAAGCCTTAGCACAACTTTTTAAGAGATGCATAAATAATGTATTGATGAGAATGTATAGTAGTTTTATCCTCAGTAGCCAAATATTACTAACAAAACTCATGTCTTTTAACCACTGAATGAATAAACAAGCTACATTCATACAATGGAATACATGAAATGCTACTTGGCAATAAAAAGTAATGTCTACTACTGCAACAGTTAAACTTTCATAAATATTTCAAGCACTAAAATTCACTCTCTTCAAGAAGGCTTTAACTTTCATGTATCTACTAAAACCAAGAAATTATTCTTAACACCATCTACCCTTTATTATAGTTCTCTCAGAAAAATACAAATATTTGTTTGGGTTTCTTTGTATGAACATGTTTTTGTAGAGTTTGATATGCAATTTTTTTCTATTTACAAATGTTATAATACAGGGTTAAATATGTATATGTAGGAGTCATTACTAGACTGCAATTTTCTTGGAAAGAGGCCTTATATATTATCATTTCTTTCTCTAGTCCCAATCTTATTATCAACATGGCTAAGGAGAAAAAGGAAATAAAATAGGAACTAAAGAATAGTAATTTTGATAGTAGAAAAATCTTTCATGGTACTAAAAATAAAAATCTTTAAGATTACATTTTCTTTAAAACATCCCAAAATCTTAAGGAATATTTTAAAATTATAAATATAATCATTTTATTCATAGATGGAGAAACTGAGTTTATTCAGATGGTGTGAGAATGACCACTAGAACACAGTCCTTTTGAGTCCTAAATCAAAACAATATTTTTTTCAGTATATCTTACAGAAAAAAAAGCATAGCTCCCAAAAAAGTCAATTATAACTTGTATGATAAATAAGACCATTAGAGGAAAAATTAAAAAGGAGAACTGCAAAGTTGAAAAAGATACAAAGAAGTTAGTATGGTATATTCTGTATGCCCCTAAAATGATTTGTCAATTTTATTAGTTTAAGGAAAAATAAATTTGGAACCAAACTGACAAAATTGCTTCATAACTATATACTACAGGTCTACCCACTTAGTATGTCTTTAAATGAATAAGTGAATCTTAAATGAATGACAATTCAACATTAGCCATTGACATGGAAGGTTCAGATGATGATGGTGTTTTGCTGAGACACAGCCTGAAGCAATAGGCAAAATCAACTTCACTGATTGGTCTTTATTTGAAATTGTGAATTTTGTTCATTAGGAATTTTCTAAGTAGATTTTCATTTTTTATAAATATTACTGTATAAATTATGTATCTTCATCTTTCATTGCTGAGTTTTTTGGCACCTCCCTACATTTTATATTCCAAGACAAGTTCCTCCATCTCACCCTAGTCCTGGCCGTGAGGAATGACCCCAGATATTTTCACTATTAAAATCTTTGCTCTGTGTGGTATTTTAATTGGGGGGGGGAAGCAAAACAAGAAGTCAACATGTGATGATAAGATTCCAAATCACATTTACTTTATATCCAGTTAATCACAGAAATCTTTGGATACTAGAACTACAGCGGTTAGAAAGCAATTGAGATATAAGCTTTTGTTTTATTATGAAAGAGCAGAACATTTCTTCCCATGAATAGCATAAGGGAATAAGGGCAATTAGCAGTTTAGGGTTATGTATTTGCCTGTTTCTAGAGAATAGAGGTCATTGGTTGAAAATGTAGCAGAATAGAATTTTTACTTCTCCTCCTAACCCCTGCCCCTGCTACTAATGCCTCTGGGAGAAAGATGCTGGAAGACTGCCAATCCAGTCAATTTTTCATTTTCCAAGGGCCATTGTGGAGAGACTCCGTCAGCAATACAGGAGACAAAGGCCTCAACCCAGTAAGGATAGCACAGTGTGAGAAAAATTCATGCACAGAGAGCAAAGACCCTTTAATAGCCCTTTAACTGAATCTATTTTATAAAAAGTATCAACACTTATTTTAAAATACAGTTGTGAGAATTCATATCTGTCTCCCTTGATAAAGTGTATGACACTTCTTTTATCGTCTACAGCACTATAATTGAGTGGTTAAGTTTTGAATAAATATTGTTTAATTGAGAATGATTTAACAAAGGAATTCTACTAATCTATCTTAAACTCTAAACATATTTTAGAAAAACTTTTTCAAAGGAAAATATGACACAATACATTCTAACTGATCCCAAATTAATACACAGTTAACTATTATATTGTTCAAGAAGAATCTAAGTATATCTAAATCAGAACTGATATCTGGAACATTCTACTGAAAAAAGAAACCATTCAATTACATGTTCAAGTGTACCAAGTTAGGTCTGCTTCTCTGTTTTGATTTGGAAGAGCAGAGAAAGAAGAACTTCGTGGGGCATATATTCCAGTGGAGGTTTATCATCTTAAAGAGTAAATGCTGGAGAAAATGAAGAGGAAGAGAGGGAAGAAAGAATCACCTTGACAAATTCCAAGACAAAGGTATCTGAAACTGTGAAAAATATTATCACTTTATTATATCTATTTGGTCAGACTACTTAAGAAGTTGGAAGAAGGTTTCTGAACAGGAGATCTTTAATTAAGTCTAATATTAGATGGGAAGTTACTAATTTAATCATGAATAAAAGGAAATATTCAAAATGGAGTTTTCATCAGTAAAATACTCCAGTTACAATGAACAAATATAGTCTTCAAATAAATTTTGCCAAAGATATGACTGCTGACTTCCATATATTGTCAAACTCATTTTCAATCATTGGCAAAATTTTAGTTGACCTTAATATTATTTGTTTTCATTTGTTTCTTAATTATCCTTTCCTATTCAGTTTTGCTTATTTTTATAATATGTATTCAAAATTGTTCCCTTTACCACATTGTTTGTTCTTTAAAGTTCCTCTGCTAATTTCTTTTCCTACAGTTACATCCTAGTTAACCACATCGGTTTCTATCCTTTGTTTATAATTTTGCAACACAAATTTAATCCCAGTTTCTCCCACAGGGTCAAAAATATTCCCCTTTTTCTTGAAGTAAGTTCCATTCCCTTAGGGCTCCTCTTGTTTTACTCAAACTTTTCCCACATTCATAAATTAACCAACTATATTATTTCAGGAAGTTTGAACAGTTGCACCAATCATTTTAAAATACTTTTTCCCAATTTAGCTCTTATTATTCCAAACATTTGAATATTTTTATTAAATTCATTAGGACAGAAGTGACAGTCTTCACAATAAAATCTGCTAACATGGAAATAAAAACGTAAGAATGTCCTGTATTGAGTATGTGATAACCCTTTCTAGTCTGGGGGTGTGTGATATAAGACCTTCTGCTTGCTAACTGTCTAGAACTGATGTACTAGAACATTGTATAATATTTTGAAAAAAAGTTTACTCATTTGAGCAATTTTTTTTTGCTGCGTGTATTTATATCTGTATAAGTGTGTGTGTATGTGTGAGAGAGAGAGAGAGAAAGGGAGAGATGATCACTGAGACTGCCTTAGTGTCTAGAATTACACAATAGGTGTCTGTGAACATAAAAAATTATGTGTTTTGTCTCTTCTCACCAAAAAATTTCCAGAAGAAACTATTTGATATTTCATTATCTTGATATTTTATGTGAACAACTTGGCTTATTTAAAAATAATTGAGCAAAATGTGTTTCGTATTGGCACCTGGCAGATGCCAGAGACTTTCATGGTGAATGAATAACCTTTCTCATGGAGCTGGCATTAGGTGCCGCGCTGACAGTCCACGCTGCTCTCCTCATCTGTTCACATGCTGGCAGTAACCTTTCAGTGAACCAGCAAATACAGTAACTTGTTAAGTAGAGCTCTCAGAAGGCACTGCATGAGCAAATTGTTAAAAAGTAGGAACTCCTGACAGTAAAACCACAGACTTTCCACTTCCCTGAGTCCCTACAGATTTCTTGTTTGGCCTTTCTGATCCTCAGACTCTTTATCTGCAAAATGTGAGTTCTCGCCTGGATCTCTGGTGTTCAAGGAATTTTGTGGACTCACGAGTAAGGAAAGATGCTTTAATGGCTGCCTGACAGGATGAGAGAAAAACTCAGAAAGTAGGACCCTGGACTTTCCTCCTGTAATCGACTGGATATTACGTCTTTGGTAGCATCTACAATGGATAACAGAGCTACATTTAAGATGCTGTTTAAAATAAGGTTTTGACAGCTAAACAAAACCATCTAATGCCTTTTTCCATTTTAAAAACTGATTTTTCAATGGATTAAATATAGCATGTAAAATATAACAGATCATATATTGTTTTCATTGCATTTTTCACTTTTATAAGACTTCCATATTCATCACCTCTTTTAGTTGTGTGGATGGATCATCACTTTTTAGCTAAGGAACCACAGAGGCTCAGAGGCATGGCTTGGCCTGTGCTGAAGACACTGGGACCATAATCCAGACACCTCTCCTAGAATTTGCTCCACTTTACCATTTTTCTCCTCTTACAGCAGATGCACTCAGACAGTTGTCATTTACCATTCACGCTTCTAATCTGGGCTTATTCATCTAACGGAATGGTCTGGACTAATATTCTTGTGGCACATCTTGATTCAATGTTCATAAACTATTTGTGTACATTTTTAGAAATTATACAAACAAATGAGTATATCTCCATATAGGTGTTTTCACTCAGTGTAAGTAGAATTCATGGATTCTCAGTCCCAAATAAAGTTCTCTGTTACATGTACAAAGCACAGCTCAGTGATGCCCATGGGACATTGAATGCTTATAGTCAACCTGCAAGCTATCTTTCATTTATCTATACTTCCCTTCTCCCACAAGCTGTACTTACCAAGAGTCAGTCACGTTTGTTCCCCAACATTAATCATGCCAGTTTTTCTTACTATTAAAATCATACAGTTAATTATAAGAGCCTATTGAAACATGACTTTGAAAGTGCGTGTGTGTGTGTGTGTGTGTTAGAGAGAGAGAGAGAGATACTGAATGCTTTGAAACACTCAATGAAGATGAATCATCAGAAAATACTATTGGGTTAGGTTCTGGTTGGGAACTTAAAACAAATTTAAAAAATATGAAGATACAGAATGAGTGTTGTCCTCAAAAGTAACTATTATTTTGTTCAACAAATTTCAAACAATGCTAAATAAATCCATTATATTGCTTAATATTTACCTGATTGATATTCAATTCTTAACCAATTCCAACACCTGATCCTTACAAAATTTGTAGGTGGCATTTAAGAGATGAATCAACTATTTAGATACTAGGAAGCCGTACAAATAACAAATCCAGAATTAAATAATGTTTTTCATTAATTTAATTACATTCTCAAATGGTCAAAAGATTTTATTTATCATTATTTATTGTCATAATAAACCTTGTCATAATAAACCTTGTCCCAAGACTTGTAGGTCATACTGCCCAAACTCAGACAAAGAAAAAAATCCAGTTGAACAAAAATATCCATAAGACTGGATGAAATACAGTTATTTTGCAATCAAGAAAACTAACATTAATTCAGAAAATACTTTTTGTTGATAAAAAGTGGGATGAGAATATATGCAACCTTTAAAGTACATGTTTAAGTCTGTAACTTGAAAACCCGTGACATTAATGTTGATTTTTCTTTATTTTCAAAGGAAGATGTATTTCTTTTTTTTTTTTTTTTTAAAGATTTTATTTATTTATTTGACAGAGACACAAAGAGAGAGGGAACACAAGCAGGGGGAGTGGGAGAGGGAGAAGCAGGCTTCCTGCTGAGCAGGGAGCCTAATGGGGGGCTGGATCCCAGGACCCTGGGATCATGACCTGAGCCCAAGACAGACACTTAATGACTGAGCCACCCAGATGCCCCAATGTTTGTATTTCTGAGAAGAAAAATATAAAAAGCAGCCATTCGAGCAATGTCTCCTTAAATTCACAGATGAAGAAGGATATAATATTCGTATGAGGAGTTCTTAGAATTCTGGGAGCACAAATCAGAGACTTTAACTCTCCCTGAAGTGTCAGTGATTATTTTACGTAGCGGATGTTGAAGCTGAAGCTAAGATAAAGAGCTTCAAGGTAGGTAAGAGGTGAAAGCGAGAAGAGTATAGAAGAGGCATGTGAGAAGTCAGAGGCTCAGTGTGGGAGTACTGAGTGCAGTGCAGAGGATGATAATAGAAAGACTGGGGAGGAGAATGGGATGGAAAGATGGGATTCCAAGAAATTGTTTTTCACTGTTTCCCCAGATTTGTTTTAGAATGGTTTTCATGTTCTCAGACTAGGTATGAATGTGCAAACATCTAGTGAATGTGTTAAAAGCATAATCAGTTGAATGCTGGGAAAACAATGTTTTATATTGAGAAATAAAAAGGAAAGAAGACAGCTATCATATTTTCATTGCTTACTCAGTGCCAAGCATGGAACAAGGCATTATTTATGGTCTCATATCTATTACCCATGAAATAGATATGCATTTTAATAACTCAGTCTTAATGATGTTGTGTGACTTACTTCAAAATTCCCTAATTAATCAGTGGTGTAACCAGTACTTGACCACAGACTGTCTAAATTAGGAGTCTACATTGAAAAGTATTAGACATCTAGGCCACCTCTCGAGGCCTTTTGATGGCCTTCAGAACGTGAAACCCAAGGCTGTAGCAGTTAAGGGCTTTATGGTTATGGGCAAAATTCTATTCAGAGCTGTGTGGGAGGGATAGGAGAGGAGGAGGCAGGCAAAGAAACTGGGACAGATTTTTCTGGGGCCTGCATCAACCAAGGCTCAGGCCATGGCTTGGGAGGGTCTGGGATTTAGGGAGATGTAGAACTTTCTGGAGCCCACAGCCCATGCAGATGTCTGACATCCTGACAGCTGGAGAAGAGGGCCACTTGAGTGGCTCACTGATGACCTGGATACCTTAAACATTCACTGTATACTAAAGGCTCAGTTACAGAGATGACTCCATCTACACGGACTGGCCTTATCGCTTTGAATGTGCTGAGCATTGAGACCCAGATTAGATACATGGGTCAAACCAAGTTCATTGTTCCTGGAGGTCTGACCTCTTTATACATCACAACTCCAGGCATAGTGACTGCCATGGCTGCACCCCAGGAATCTTCTGCTTCCCCTCACCCACCTTGCCTTCACCGTAAAAAGAGAGGTTCAAGGCAATATCACTCATAGTCCAGTGAGCCACCTTCCTCCCACCCACTCAGCCAGCCATTTTCCCATGTATAAGCACCGGTTCATATTTTCCCAAGGATCAGCACAGAGGTTTTATGTTATTGATAATTTATCCCAAAGAATAAATAAACAAGTGAGATCAGGTGTCGACCATGTGTCTTAATTCATGAATGTTGACACACACGTGACAGGGAAATAGTAATTGTGTATATGAACTATATTTGCTTTTGAGCATTTATTTAATCTTTTAAAAATTATTCTTAGAATATCAATAAGGGGCAACACTAACCACACAGCATTCTAAGAACAAAATTCAGTGTATATATAGATGTATGAGGATTGTATATATTCTGAATTTATTAGAAACAAAATTTTAATAAAACTTAAATAGACGTTTCAACTCTATTTAGTCAAAAACTATAAGCTCCTCTCTCAAGAGTTTTATCATCACACTTGTTAATTGTGTATCTGAGTTGTTAATTGTATACATAAAAATATACAAGTCAATAATTAATAGGCACTATAATTGTGTTAGTAATTTTACAATAAATATTGCAATAATACCATTGTATTATTTAACTTTGTTGTAATAAATGGTATTAGTTACAGAAATGTATTAGAAGTTTTCATTGGGGGAGTAACTAATTCATCTTTCTGGTTTATACTTTAAAAAAAATAAACTAAAATCTATAAAGTCGTTATACTACTTTTTGTTTAATTTGTCCAAATTACTCTAAACTTTAGGAAGCTAGAATTTAAATGTTTTAAATTCTTCTTCCAAAGAAGGAAAGAAGATCTGTTAAAAAACCTTAATTAAGTATGATGTCTTGAAACATAAAATGCCTTGCTTGTCACGATATGCTTATGCAAACTGAAATATAAATTCAGTTCCTGGCAGAATGATTAATGTATTTACATCAACCCTCAGGGAATGTTGTGGCAAGGGGGTTGTAAGTGTCTTCAGTTCGCCATACATGGAATAATTACTCTCTTAATTTCACCACTCAGAACTATGCCTTGGAAAAATCAAAGGAGAACGTGGTCCAGGTGTCTTGAAGAACATCTACTGTTAGTGTGAAAAATAAGCCTCCCTGAAACCATTGTTTCAAATTATAGCAGCACCAGGGTAGTTATTATGGAAACAATGAAAGGGATTTGTGGAAGGGGCAAGTGATTGGGCTTAAGATCCCTTGGTGGTCATTAGGAACGAGTCAGTTTGGGAAATTTGGTTCGCAAGAAGAACCAGGTAGACGTTGTCATCCTATATCCACTTTGGATGGTTAGCCTTACACTATACTTTGACTTCAAGTAATAGGAGGCATGTACATAGTTTTATTTTTGAAATCGGAAGGTCCTTCCAGTGTTTATAACAAAACCCTTAACATAGTGGGCATATACTATATATTTTTGAAAGTGGGACACTCTTCTGGAATAACATATTGGAAAAAAAAAAAATAAACAAATGCAACCTTCCCAACTAGAAAATTTACTGAGGGCACCTGGGTGGCTCAGTGGCTTAAAGCCTCTGCCTTTGGCTCAGGTCATGATCTTAGGGTCCTGGGATTGAGCCCCACATCGGACTCTCTGCTCAGCGGGGAGCCTGCTTCCCCACCTCTCTCTGCCTGCCTCTCTGCCTACTTGTGATCTGTCTGTCAAATAAATAAATAAATAAATAATCTTAAAAAAAAAATAGAAAATTTACTTCATATCACTGCAAACAGAAAAAAAAAAAAAATCCTACCAGACTGGGATTTTCCTTCTTCATATAGCAATCTCTATCTTCATCCAAAATGTACTTTTGCTTTCTCATTTATTGTAGTCCTTTTTTTTTTTAAATAGGCGATAGAGTGTTTTTTAATTGCAAATCATTTTTGTGAGATATAATTTAATAATTATAATTAATAGCCAATCATAAGTCTTTCTCATTTCCAATGAGATTTATTCTTTTTTTAAAAAGATTTTATTTATTTATTTGACAGACAGAGAATACAAATAGGCAGAGAAGCAGGCTCCCCTCTGAACAGAGATCCCATGTGGGGCTCGAACCTAGGACCCTGAGATCATGACATGAGCCGAAGGCAGAGGCTTAACCCACTGAGCCACCCAGGTGCCCCATGAGATTTATTCTTTAATAGTCCCTGCCCAAGTATAAAATGGCTTAGTAAAGCTTAATCACCAAATCTTCTTATAAAATTAACCTCATCAGGTATACCTTGGCTGTGTGTTCAATTAAGGCTTAAGAAAATAGAGAATATTTTTTTCAACAAAGTGTGTTTATGAGAAAATATGCCTACTAGGAAAAAAAAATAGACACACACTGGAAATAGAGCACCAGAGGGAGAACATATGGAGAGAAAAAATAAAATTACACTGTTACAACTGGTACAAAATTCCATCTCCCCCTTTTGTCCTTCCAAAGGCTTGTGTGGACTATAAAGGACCAAGGCAATCGTTATTTTCTCATCTCTTTGTACACATAGGAAATATGTAAAGAACTGAGGCCTAGAAGGTTGATGTCACTTGTCTTATTATACACAGTTTATAACTGGTAGAGGCAGGACTAGAATTCAAGCCTCTGATTACCACTACATATTGTTGAAACTCTTCTTCCTCTGGCTGGAATTACATTGAAGGATCATCCAGATCAAGAAGCATATTTACCCAGGAAAGAGGATGCAATCCATCAGAGCAGATGTAAGAAGTTACAAGAGAAAATGTCTAAGGCAGAATTCTAGATTGTTCCAATATTCAAAACACAGAAAGAAGTAGAAATGCTAATAAAGGTGATGATTAAGAAATGGCCAGGGACCTCACAGGAAAGCCAAGAGACAATGAATCATGGATATTAAGGAAGAAGGGAATTTTGAAAGTTAATTATACAACATTACCAAATGATTCAAGGTCATGCTTTCTTCTTAAACCTCTTCCTTTGCTTCTGCGATACCGCATTTTCTTGTTTGTTTACTTATTTCCTTACACCTACCTGCCTATGCTTCAGTCTTCTTTGCTGGTTATTTCATTCCTGATGAGCCTTTAATTTTTCAGTGGATATTGGGGAGGGTATGTGCTATGGGAAGTGCTGTGAATTGTGTAAGACTGATGAATCACCGACCTGTACCCCTGAAACAAGTACTACATTATATGTTAATTAAAAAGAACTCTTGCCAGATATAGGAAAAAAAAAAAAAAAAGGGACTGGGTCTAAGTGTTGGGTTCCCCTTCTTCTCTTTCTATAGTTCCTAAATGACCTCATTCAGTTCTACCACCTTAAATATCCTCCACATGCTGATGAGCCCAAATTCTACATCTCCAATCTCTGCTTCTCCTAAGAAATACTGACTTGTATATACAAAATCTTCCTTGATATCTACTTTTTTTTTAAGATTTTATTTATTTATTTGACAGAGAGACACACAGTGAAAGAGGGAAGGCAAGCAGGGGGAATGGGAGAGGGAGAAGAAGGCTTCCTGCCAAGCAGAGATCCCAACGTGGGGCTCAATCCCAGGACCCTGGAATCATGACCTGAGCCGAAGGCAGACATTTAACCAACTGAGACACTCAGGGGCCCCTACATCTACATATAATTTCAAACTCAACATGTCAATTATTGATTCTTACCCCCAAAACTGCTTCTCTTCATTTCTTCCATCTCAGTGAATGATACCAGATATAGTCTGTTGCTTACATTAGAATCCTAAATTTCTCATGATTATTCTTGGCCTCTTCAATACACTACATCCAACCAGTCCTGTTTACTCTAATTAAAAGTCATATCCTGAATGTGTATTCCACTTCTCTTTTTCTCTACCATCACTAAGCTTAATCTCAACACCATCTTCTCCCTTCTTGACTCCTGTATATATCTCCCTATTGCTATTTCCATTCTTGATCATTTATCATTTGTTCTTCAAAAGAAGAAGGAATCTGATTTCAAACATGAGTCAGACCTTATTTCCTCCCTATTTAAAACCCATGCATTTCTAACTCAAGTACATTTAAGCCATGGTTATGCTCTGGCCAGCACAGCACTATAAGATTTAGCCCCTACCTAATACTTCAATCTCATTTTGTACTACTTTCTCCTTGTCAATTTTCTTCCAACATCACAGACATTTTATGTCACTGTTCTTTAAATATGATAATCCCACTCCCATTTCAAGGCATTTGATGTTGCTTTTCTTTTACTTGGAAGATTTTTCCTGATCTTTGCATGGATGATTATTTCTTGTCACTCAAATGTTACCATGTATGTCACCTTCTGAAAGAGGCCTTCTCTGAGCAGTCAGGCATTATTTGGTGCATTACTCTATTTTAAATATCTGCATAGCATACTACTATCTGACTTTTTTTACTTCTTCTACCTATTCTCTAAAAATGTAAGTTGTATGAAAACAAAGTCCTTACCTGATCTCAGAATTATACTTGATATAGAACACATTTATTATGTATTGATTGAAAAAACGATAAATATTTTTATCTGGTGGTCATTAAATACTTTAGATAGGATATGACGTTAGAATACTAGCTGAATAAAGTAGACATTTTTTCCCCATATAACAAAGTCTCTACTCAGTTGTCTGACACAGCATTAGGGAAATAGAAATGGAACTTGGAAAGGCAGTCACAGTCCTTGCTCATTGGGGACAGGGTAGTCATTTAAATATAACTATGTAAATTATTTAATTGGTTTTGTTATAAGATCTATAGGTGAACAATGCATGGTGCTTTGGAGCTTCTAATGAGGGAAAATAACTAACTAGGTACCAGGGAATATAACCTAAAGAAGTGGAATTTAAGAACCATTTAAGGTTCCAAAAGATGAATAGGAATCCATAATACTATTTCTTGGTGACCACTTTTTTGTTATGTAAATAGTGAGAATATAATGATGTTTAAGGGATAGAAATGTCTTGTCTAATTATTAGTCCTGAGAAATAGATATCCTTCATTGCAGATGACTGAAGTAATAAATTTGGCTTTCTGCTTTAAAATAAGTCTCATGAGAGCTTAGTAGGAATATATTTCCCAAAAAGTCACTGATGTGGTATTAATAAATGGAATTTGGGTACCAACAAATTTGGGTACCAAATGGTTGTCTGTCATGAATGCTCCAAAGGCTGGTTTCTTGTTGGATACTGCCTCTCGCTATGATACTGTTTTCAATTTCAGCAACAGTTTTATGAAGGCATAAAAAATTTTCTTATGAAAAAAAGAGATAAAATTTGTACCTTTCCTGCCATTTGTTTCTAATATAATTACTTTCCACAGCCAGTGACATCAGAAAGATACAATTTTTTCCATGTCTGCTTCAAGCAAGGTTTTGGAGTCCTAAGTATATGAGATTTTTATATTATGTAAAGCTCTAATAGGGCTGAATTTAAAATTTTTTTGGATGAGAAGCATCGCTAAAGATGATCTAGTCAAACAGATTAAAACATAGAGATGAGGGGAGAAGAGAGACAAAAATGGTTGTTATGATATGTTCATGGAGGTGAAGGAATTTTCCAGTAATTACCTAGCTTGTTAGAAAACAAGGAATCAAGGAGCTTAATGATTTATTCACTAAATTCTAACACCTGCAACTAATATTACACTGTATGTTAACTAGAATTTCAATAAAAACCTGAAACAACAACAAAAAAGAACAAGGAATTTGTCTCAACATTTATGCTCTTGTCATAGTATCAACAAAAGAAATACAGAAATATTTTGTAGTATTATTATAATTTGCTATTACTTTTTTTAGTTTCAAAAAATATTAAGTCCACGTACACAAGGCCTTCCTTACCCTATCTGATATACATACTTTCTGGCCTATTTTTCACTACCCCTTCCTTTAAATCTTGTATTTCATGAATATTTGTACTTCACTAATGGAGAAGTGTGTTTTTGAATCCCTAAGTTTTTTCCATGCTGTTCTTTTGTCTAGAATGATTCTCCTAGGCCTTTTCTATCAGGCAAAGTTTGCATTCTCCACTCCCACAGGAAGGGTTCTCCAAGCCGAGGCTGGGTTCGGTGTCTTAGGTGTTCCCACAGAAGTATCTGTTTCTCCTTAAACGTAAGATTTTCTGGAGAAACAAGATATCTTGCTTTGTCATTATATGTTCAATATTTATCAGAGTGTCTGGTGCATATCATGTCCTTCCCATTGTTTTCGATTAAAGGAAATTAACACTGTGATGTCCTTAACCTACTGACCCGAAGTATTGATTTTACCTATGAAATAGTATGATTCATTCCTATACTTATTATTTAAACAGTAATTTAAAATTTCTTTTTATATATTATATTAAAATTATTTCTTAAAATATAGATATTTTATTTCTGTTTAAATCTAGCTTAGTTGTTAATGAAATTAATTTTTATCTCCTCTGGTTTATATTTAATATTTTCATTTCAACTGAATATATTTTGAAAAAATACTGCATTTAACAGTGTGATAAAAAACAAGCTGACAATTTTATATTTGTTTATAACTCTAAATCACCAGAATTTTAGAACTGAAGAGTATTTTAGGCCTTAATTCATCCAATAGTCAGTAACTCATGCTGAGTAATTCATCCATGGTTATTATCAGAAAAGCTATGTATGTTGCATTATAGCCAACCTCTTTCAACTATACACTGTTGCCTTTTCTGTTGCATAAACTAAAAAAAAGTTAACTATGCCAATAAATTTCGAGAGTCTGAAAGGAAGATAATTCACTTAATTGGGAGATAACTTTCTCATCACTGATGGCTTAATATACTATCTTCAAATTATAGAGTGAGTTATTAAGAAAGCCCTGCACCTGGCTCAATAGTTAATAGGTACACATCTTATTGTTCAGTAAATCTGGAATTAGTTTTCCTGTCTTGAAGTCCAACTCCCTAGAGATCTGCCCTGGGTATCTTATAGCCATACACTAGGTGTGTCATAATTGTTCTGGGCAACCCAGTATCTGAGTACACTTTAATTTCCTCCCAAATTTGAGGATTTGAGAGCTTGCACGTTTCTTCCCCTCCCCTAGAGAATGACTCTTTGTCTTGCTGTCAATTGCTGCTTATTTCTTTGAATAGAACATGATGAGTTGTTCAGTCTGACTTTAGCTTCCAACTACGGTTATGCCCTACCCGCAAGTTTGGCTCTCTTTCATATTGATTTTGGTCTAAAGCAAACCTTAATTTACTACATCTCTTTAGAAACTGCAAGGCATACTGTGAAATCAGACCTAGAGACAAACAAAGGACCCAAAACTCAGCTCTGTTCTGCTTATCTCCCCACAACACCATTGCTCACATCACTGAGAGCCACCATGTTTCAAGGATAAGCTGGCTAGGTCATAAAAACATGAGCTATATTTACTCAGGTCTGTAACTGAAAATATCAACACATTTGATCTTGAAACTCTGGGGTAATTTTTGAAAACTTGTAGTGATGGTGCCTTAAATAAAACAAGAACAGCAAAAGATATTATCTAGAAATATTAAATAGTAGTCAATATGCTTAAAATGTATTGATTCCTTAGTTTTAATTTCAGTTCTTCAATATGATAAAATTTAACGTAAATTTACCATTTGAACCATTTTCAAGTGTACAGTTCAGTGTCATTACTTACACTCATGCTATTGTGCAACCATCCCCAACATCTCCAGAACTTTTTCATCTTTCCAAATTGAGATCCTGTACCCATTAAATACTAACTCCCTTTCTCTTCTCTCCACAGTCCCTGGAAACTACCATTCTTCTTTCTGTCTCCATAAATTTGACTATTCAAATGGACTTCAAATAAGTGAAACTAAACAGTGTTTGTCTTTTGGTGACTTGCTTACTTCATTGTCCTCAAGTTCCCTCCATGTTGTAGAATGTACTGTTTTCTTCCTTTTTAAAGGTGAATAATATTCCGTTTATATATATATGTGTATGTTATATGTTATATAATATATATATTATATAATGACATATGTATTACATTTTATTATTTTGAGTTCATCAAGTGTGAAAATAATCCACACATATCTACACAAAGGAATGTGTTTAGTAGCACTTTATTATTTACAATGCTGATAGCCAAAAGAGAGTATAAGTGTCCATCTAAAAAATTTATGGGCTCTCAATAGGATGAAAAGTCATTTAATATATAGATATAAAAAAAATGAACTGAAGTATAGTGAAATTGTTAAGAGCTTGTTGTTTGGATTATAAAACCAGTGTCACCTCTTACAAACTGGGTAAAATTGGAAAGTTGTTGGAATTTCCTGAGCCCCATTTTATTCATTTAAAAATTAGATGAGAATAGTATTTTTATGAAAATTTACTTGTGATTACTAAATAAATGGCCTACACAAGTCAATTAGTTCAACATCTGATATAATAGTTGAATAAATGTTAGTTATAATTAGTTATTATGTTTTACTGAGTGTCAGCATGTTAACTCACTGCTAGATTCTAGAGATGAGAGATGAATAACAAAGGACTTCTGGATTTGAGGGGCTCACATATAAGTCAAGAAAAATACCTAAACTTGGAAATATATGTTGACTTTGGAACTACTTTGATGTATGCAATTGTTTCATCCTCAGACCTGGAAAGAGGTTTATGATATAATGTTAAAAAGCAGAACACAAAATCTATGAAGTACATACTAATTACAATTATAAGAGCTATATTTCAGGCACAAAGACACACACATACATGCACAAAAAGAATGAATGTTTGCTGGGATTTTTACATGTAAAATTATCTAAAATCATTAAAAATAATAAGAATACAATAGTTAACCGTATGAAAAATCATTTTAAGAATCTGGGATATGAGTTTGAAAGAAAAATAAGCAAGTCTTTGTTCTTTTACAGGCTAGAATCACAATGTTCTTGCTAACCGGGATTTAGATACAATTTTGTCCAAAATCTTCAGTTTATAGATAAGGAAGTTTGGAAAGGTTTAAAGATTTGCAGCAAGTGAGAATGGAAACCAGTCTACTAGCCTCTGTCCTGCAGTCTCTCCTCTAGACCATAAATTCACTTCTGAATAGGCTTCTGTAGACCTTATTTTTTATGATCTTTAGTGTACTTAAAGGTACGTAAGGTCTTTTCCCCCCTTTAACAGTTCCACGGAACATATGGAACTTGATGTAGAATTGTCTAACATATTTTTTTTAATTTACCTTCTTCAGGATTTCATTTAGTTAAATATAATATTTCCCACTATTCATGATGTTTGGTACAATGCACAGCATTGAAGATTAGCCTAGTATACAGAACAAGTCTCTGAAGGCAATAAAATATAATTTTTAAAAGTTCACTTTTGCAAAGACTTTTAAGACATAGTAGTAAATATTCTGAAAGCTGGTAAAATGCTTTTAATAGTTATTGCACTGGCTGTAACTTGGTTTACTATATAATTACACTGGCTTCTCTTTTGATACCTATACAAATAAGGATTTGCCCTTTTATTGCTTTGAAATTTCTTTTATGTACTAAGTGAACCAATCAAGTAATTTTTATATCTCTGCCATCACTGTGGAAATACAATTTTCAAAGCTATATATTGCCTATTTGTGTACTCTGTCTTGGATCATGTAGTGGGAAAGTAGCTCTCACAGGTAGAGGGTACCCTAACATTTTGTTCTTCCATGGAGATCTTTTCTTGAATTTCTTTTTTATTAGAAAGCATATTTTTCCTAAAAGACTGATGGAGGGCATTTGAATGATAATCTAAATATTTTCTTGGCTTTCATTGAAAAGGATATAATATCTTGGCTTAGAAAAAAGCTTCTTATTTTGCTATACATTTAGAAGGCATCCGGCATATTTTCTATACAGTCAACACAATCTTTAAAGCCATCTGCAGTTTGCAACAATTTTATAGTTTAGTAGCTTAAATTGATGGGAAAATGAGCTGCTGACAGACATGTTTTTCCAAATTGATATTTGAGGATGGCGTAGCCAAAATACTTGGCGTGAAACAGCAAAGAAAATGAGGAGTGTGTATCTACAGAGCACAACTCCGTATTGTAGCACAAGCTAAAAATGCTTTCAGTCTGAGATTTTACTAGTTCTCTTAGGTTCCATGTTGCAGTCTTTGGTGAAACATTGCACTAAAACTTAAAAAGGCTAGAGTATTTTTTTTTCTCTCTTATCTAGGTAGATAGAGATGTTCCAACTACTGGCAAGTCTTCCTGAAAAAGTAAGTGCCATTTTAATTGCACGCTCTTTTGAGTGTTGCTTATGCATGGATTAATTAAATCTTCAGATATGAAAAAAACAGACACAAAAATTAAAAAGTCCCCATCATATGTATTCAAGTGGTAAGGAAATTGTTAATTTCAAATTACTTTTCAGGCTTCTAGCTCTTTTTGTATTTTTGTCACTGCTAAATTTACTAAGATCTTTGCACTATGCATACACACAAATATACAACACACACACACATACACACACACACACACACATAGCATCTCAAATGAAAAAAATAATTTGGTGTTTCACTTTTTGTTTTTGTTTTTTCATTGGTAGTTTGAGGCTAAATAGTGATGGTGTTGCTCTGAGACTATGGGTCAAAAACAGAAGCAAACCAAGAAACAGACTGTTAATCTATGGAACAAGCCGAGGGTTGCTGGAAGGGAGGTGGGTGGGAGATGGGTTGAATGGATGATGGGTACTAAGGAGGGCACTTAGTGTTGTAAGTGACAAATCACTAAATTCTATACCTGAAACTGATATTACATTATACGTTAACTAACTGAAATTGATAAAACCTGAAACTAGGGGCGCCTGGGTGGCTCAGTGGGTTGAAGCCTCTGCCTTCGGCTCGGGTCATGATCCCAGGGTCCTGGGATCGAGCCCCGAGTCGGGCTTTCTGCTCAGCGGAGAGCCTGCTTCTCCCTCTCCCTCTGCCTGCCTCTCTGCCTACTTGTGATCTGTCAAATAAATAAATAAAATCTTAAAACAAACAAACAAACAGAAAAACCTGAAACTAACTAAATAATAAAAGACCTCTGCACAGCCATCAGTATATTTTTTTTAAACAAGCTTTTTTGAATCACAAAAAAAGTTCAATTTGTGTTTTTGCTTTGTTTTTTAGTACTTAACTGGTCATTGCTATTGGACATGAATTAACATTAATTAACTCAGTCAACAGACACTTGTATCAGGTCCCTCTCAAAAATGAGATGTCATTGCTGTCTTCCTTCAGGGAGAGGTTTGCCAGCTCTAAATATCACTCTCCTTTCTCCTTAGAGATTCATGATTTATAGCTCAGGTCAAAGAGGAGGCTCCTAGACATTAACTCAGCCTGAAGGAACCTGAAAAGGTACTCTAGGCGCCAATACTAAAGTTTCTTTAGCCCTCTACTTTCAGCATTACAACTGCCTGGTAGAAAAGTCATTATTGTTATTTATGTTGCTCCTCCCCCACTAACCTGTGCTGTGACTCCAATATGCCCAGTGATAAGACCATGTGGATTATGTAACAAATATATACAAATATGAAGTATTTTCAATGTGGAAAGCATTTTGATTTGGTTTTAAATGTGCTATTTTTAGAGGAAAAACAGTTCCAGATAGTACCGAAACTACTTAATGAAAACTAAAAAACTAAAATATTTTAATAATAACTTAGGACTAAATTAAGTAACATGTACAAACATTAGTATTCTTTTCAGTTTATAATAAACTGTGAAGCACATTTCTCCAGCGCACAGTTTTGATTCACAGAGACCTAGACTATGCCACTTTAGTAATCCCATAACCACTGGGCTGTAATTTTGCATACTCAATATCCTTTCAGGGAAGCCAAGTGTTATCTGGAAGTGCTAATGAATGACCACTTTATACAATGCTTGCAATTACCATGCAGAACACTCCGCTAGGCCTGAAGCCCTGTGAATTTGTCCAATTTCAGGTTTCATCAAAACTTAAATACCGGCTTAGTTTCTATTTACAAAGAGGTCATATATTCCAAAGAGTGGTTCTCAGTTTGAGTTCTCAAAAAAGAGTCAAAGATTTTGTTAGATTTTGATTGATTCAAATATAATTCAGATAGAAAATTGAAAATTTTATAAAACTAAATGAGTGGAGTCCCTCAGTGTACATGAATTTGAAATTAAATTCACTAGCTAGCAGTATGATTTTTTTAATTGTGAAAAACATGAGGGCATTCAATAAATGTTTGTTGAGCATCTATTAGATGTTAGGCATTATTCTACGTCCTTGAGGTAGAGGTGTGAACTGAAAAAGGAGTAGCCCAGTACCTCTTCTAGCTGTCACTCTTCTAGGAGCAGACAGCAAAAGTAACTATATGGTGTAATACCAACCTGTGATAAATGCCATAGAAAGCAAAACAGCCCAAGAGTATAGGGAGTGACGCATAGTAGGCTGAGTGAGGGTTGGTCACGTGAAGGTAAAAGTGATAAAGAAACTTCCATGGAATGAGAGGTGAGTCACTGCGACAGTGCCCCAGGCAGAGGGACAATGAAGACCCTGAGGTGAGTTCCAGTAGCCTAAGGAGGCAATACTGATGGGTTGCTATAAAGAACAAGGAGAGTATTAGAAAATGAGGTAGGGGCGCCTGGGTGGCTTAGTGAGTTAAAGCCTCTGCCTTTGGCTCAGGTCATGATCCCAGGGTCCTGGGATTGAGCCCCGAGTCAGGCTCTCTGCTCAGCAAGGAGCCTGCTTCCCCTTCTCTCTCTCTCTGCCTGCCTCTCTGCCTACTTGTGATCTCTGTCTGTCAAATAAATAAATAAAAATTTATTTAATTTAAATAAATAAATAAAAATCTTAAAAAAAGAAAGAAAAAGAAAAAGAAAATGAGGTTAGAGAAGTAGCCAAGGCCTCCATGCCATGTAAGGGACACTCTAGTATCTGTTGAGTATTAAATTTCCAAGAAATGATTTCATCTGAAGAAAAAGACAAGTGTGTGTAATTTTTTAAATTGTCTTTTAAAATGTGTTTGATGCCTACACAAGAATATATGCTCAGGTAAGTATACTGGAGAACTCTGCTCTCCTGACTTACAACCTCTAGGCCCTTTTATATTTCTAGCTATTCCTGCCACAACTATCTTGCCTCAGCTGCAAGGTAATCTCTCATCTGGGAGGTGAGGCGTCCCTAAAGCCTCTACACGGGGGACCCAGGGGAACTCCTAGCCTGGAAATGGACTGTTAATTCTCCATGGGGCTACCCTTGACCAAAACAGTCAGGAGTCAGAAGCAAATGCTTCTCTCTACAATTCTGAGATCTATACTTTTGGTTGCACCAAAGATTCTAGAAGGTTTGAGTTCCAGTTGTCCTTGATAACTCTGCTGGCTTTCTCTTTTTCTCTGTTTAACTCTGCCAAAACTTCAATCGTGTTCTCTTGGAATCACTTCCCCACATAAACAATCTGGATGTCAGCCCTTGTATCAGGCGCTGTTTTCCTAGAGGAACTTTGGGTAAGACATCAAGTTTAAAGCTTTGAAATATAAGTATATAAAATACAATAACCTTGGGTATACCCCTTAATCCAATAACTAGTGTATTCTCATAACCTGCAGCTACCAGCATGTTCCTCTCTGTCTCCTGCCTCAGCCACCACTATCTCCACACCTTCCCTGAAAGCCCAGCTAGGGAACCACAGCCACAAGCTTTGGGTTCATCACTCTCTTACCATAATTTCTTTAAACAGTTTTATCACATACTTATATATTGCAAAAGAATAGATTGTTTTCCTTTTGTCTGTCTTTGAGTTTTATGAAACAGTAGCATAAAACGTGTAGATTTATGCAACTGTTTTTTAACTCAAATTATGTTTCTTTAATCCTTGTTTTATGAAGTTGTTCTTCAATCCCATATAGTAATATAATTCACTTATTGAAATTTATTCATTTTTTTTCTGTCAATAGGCATTTAGGTCTTACCACAGTTTTGCTATCTTGAGCATTGCCATTGTAAATATTTTTGTACATGTGTCCTAATACCCATATGCAAGAGGATCTCTTAGGCTATGCGTCCAATGTGGGGGCACCTTGCCACTTATGGCTACTGAGCTTTGAAATGTGGCTAGTCCAAACTGAGACATGGTGCAAAGTACAAAAGAAGTACCAGATTTCAAAGAATAAATATGAGAGAGAAAGAAAATATATATTTTTTAAGAAAATATATTTTAAATAATTTTACAGTACTGACTGCATGCTTAAATGTTACTCTTTTGGATAAACTGGGTTTTATGAAATACACTATTAAAATTAATTCACCTGTTTCTTTTTTTTTTATTTTAAAGATTTTATTTTTTTATTTGATAGACAGAGATCACAGGTAGTCAGAGAGGCAGGCAGAGAGAGCGGAGGAAGCAGGCTCCCTGCTGAGCCGAAAGCCCTATGTGGGGCTCAATCCCAGAACACTGAGATCATGACCTGAGCCGAGGGCAAAGCCTTTAACCCACTGAGCCACCCAGGCGCCCCTTCTTTTATGTTTTTAATATGACTACCAGGAAATTTAAAATTCTAGCTTTGGCTTGGATTTGCACTGCACTAGTCTGGTGACTACGCTATTCAAAATGTGTTTCCCTGACCATAGCATCAGCATCACCTGGAAGTGCAAAATCTCTGTCCTCCACCCAAACCAGCTGAAAGCCTTGTAGAAATACAAAATTCAAAGTGAACGAATGAATAAGTAAATAAAAATAAAGGAAAGGAAAAGACATGGAATCCAGGAAACAGGAAAGAAGGGCAGTGTACAGGGTACTGATCTAGATCAAAATTGAACACAGAGCTCTGGAGGAAGATCCCTGAAAAAATAAAATATGTGATTAGATAGAGAGGTTAAAAAAAGAAATAGGGGATATATTTATTATAAACAGTACATAGGAAGGAACAATTAAAAACTTCTGGGAAAAGAAAAGCAGCATCAGAAGTGAAATGGAGTTACAGTCACTCCTGGATTTTTAAGAAAAAATAGTTATACACAATTATGAAAAGAGTTATCAGGGGATAGGATGGGGAAGATTATATCTGTATTTTATAAACTAGATCATCAAAGAGACTGTCTGTACTTGAAGGAACATGAAATAAGACGATAAGGTAATGTATCACCTACAGATATGAAGGGACATCTAAAAAAATAGGAACTAAATCATGAGAAACAAAACAAAACAAAACAAAACATATCCCCAACAGGGGAGGAGGCAGGGAGCTAGAGGTCTGGCAAAAAGATAAATTTTCTGTCATGGCAAAAGACGGTCAGTGACTAAAATGATGGATGGAGAGCTAACATTAAAAGAATATTATTTTCCAGAAGAAAGAGCTAAAGGTGTTCACTTGTAAAGAATAAGTCTAGAGTATGAAGTGTCAGGGGAATCATTGCTTATCATTAATTTGTATAAATTATTTCATAAAATTATGAAAAATTATAAAACACTAAATATAAAGTTAGATATCTAGATATAGTTACATACTATGTATAACATATAGATATAGCCTACTACTTAGATATTGTCCACGATAAACAATTATGATATTAACATCTTTTGACATATATTTGTAGTTTTTCTCCGATTTCTCCAAGTTTAAATTTTATGACATTTGTTTTGTTTATTTTTTAAGTGTATATGTCAATATGCCATCCCCTATCTTAAAAGTTTGAAGTTTTTTTGATGCCTTCTGTCTTGGTTATTGATCTTTTATAAGGCAAAAAATTATTCACCTCAAAAATTGTTTTCTTATGTGAGATGACTTAAAAAAACAAGGTATAGCTTAGATGAAATTATGGAATTTATATCAGAAAAGCATTTAAAAGTATATAAAAGGCAAGTCATACACAATGAAGTAAATTTTCTAGGAAAAGAATGAAATCGTGCTTCAGTGGATGTGATGAGAAAAGCAATGTTTGAGAACTAATTTCATTTAATATAAATAAGATTTATAAATATATATAATATAGACAATATATTTAAGATAGAATACAGAATATATAAAATATATTTTATGAATACATACTTACATATTATATATGCTGTTATATAACATATAATGCAAAATAACATATATTTATCTAAAAATAAAATATATAATATATAGATATAAAAAACTGATTCCATAATATATCCTCCAAAGACAGAAATTATTTTAAAGATTAGAACCACTTCATAACTTCTAGCCATTTTTGCAATGAGTATGTCTAGCATTTTAATTTTTCCTTTATTTTTTGTAGTGATTGATGAATGCCAGGCCTACCCAGATACATAGCCCAAGGTCCTCATATATCAATGGGATTCACAAAGCTTTGCCAGCAAAATTCTTGTCATGAGATTTATGGCTCTAGATAATTGTTTTCTTTGGAGTTAGTACACTATTTATGCAGATTATTTTAGTTTGAGAAAATAATCAAAACTGGAAAATATGGTAAGCATATAAACTATAATTGAGATCTTTGTACCAAAAGATGAGTTTAACTTTTGTTCAAATCTAGATGAAATGTCTGTTGTCTTATACTTCATGTGTCTAAATTATTAGGAATAAGTGTAGTAACACAATAACACAAACGTGGAGAGCTGATTCACAGAGCACATACCATGCTAGCAGCTCTTTAGTCTGGGCCACTGCTGCTGAATCCTGAAAAGAGCTGGAGCAATGACATTCCAATAGTGGAGAGTGATCAGTGAGTACAATCCATAGAATTATTTGTCAATAATTTATATATGGTTATAATCTCAACAAAACACAGCATTGATTGTGTTGATTAAATTGTAGATTTAGCTTAATATCTATAATAAAGCTTACTTCTTTTAATCATTAAGTATAGCAACAAGTCCATATAAACACCTTTGACTTTGGGATCACTTCAGTTTTCCAGACACCTTTTGATTTTACTCTTGACTTTAAAAATTGACAAGGATATACACTCTACTTGAGTCACAATTTTAGTGCTCAGTCTATTTAGGAAGCATCTCAATTTGAGAACAATATATCTCTGTCCAATTTTTGATCAATATGAATAATTTCTGTAACTGTTTTTGTGGAATGAGACCTCCTGGTAGTGCTATAGGACTTTAGAGAAAGAAGAAAGCTTTGTGTAATTTATACAAACTCTATCTCATCAGTTTTTAAAAGACTAATCTAAAACAGAAATTAAGGAAGTTGCTACCATCAGAGAGCCAATGGTCTGAAACTTTAAACATGCTTTCCCTAACTGATAAAGTATGTGCACTTATGTTTTAAGAGCTTTAGGCAAATTCTGAGCTTGGAGGCAGACAGATCTATCAACTGGGGGGGGGGGACAGTTTTTCAATTCAAGGAATTGAGGGACTACTGAATCATCAATAAACTGACTTGCTGGGATTATAGATGAACTGTTCACTATCTGGTTCTTTTCAGCCTTGTAGATAGCTCTAGACATATCTGGTGTATAAAACAATAGACTCCTTATTCTGGGAAAAACAGTTGCAATAGCTGTTCAAGAGATGGGTGGTATTCTACTTTGTTTAAAATATTTAAATTTTATATGACTGAAAAGACAATGTTTTATTGTTTAATAATAAAGTATGGAACAATTGCTGTTTCAGAGCATTCTCTGTAATAGGCGTCTGTAGATTTTCTGCAGTATTTTTCATTCACTAATTGGAACCAGGACATTGGCCATAGTGATTTATATCTCTGAATTCCTTTTTAAATTGACTTGTACAGTCTTTAAAATTCTTTAGCTCAGTTCACCAGCCAGTTAGATACACACTATTGTTTTGTTTTTGAATGTCTTAAAATTATATGTGAATCTTTAATTATTTCACTTTTAGACTATGAACAAACTTTAAATCCCAATGTTTTATTGGCTATTAGAAATCTAATGAATAAATTAGAGTTAATTTGTTCACTTAAACACGTCTCCTTTAAATTTAGAAAAGATATTTAATGCTTCAAGCTAATAGAACAAAATAGTGCATATGCTATTATTACAGATATGTGGTTTGCTCTTTATACACTTTCTAAAAGAAAATTGATATTAATATCTCATACTGATGTTATACATTAAAATTATTTTGCACTTAGACCTATTTTCCGATATTTTAGTAAATAAACTGACAAGCATAGAAGAAAAATGATATTTATCCCATTACCTTTGCAAAGTATGGTGGCCATAATCAAAGGAAAGTGAATAAGCTTTAGAAATTGATCAAATTTCACTGAAATTGTGACATTTTCTCAAAAGGAAAATCATAAAACTCTCCCAAAAGACTGTTTAGTTTTAGAAAGTAGTTCTGACTCTCTCCAACCCTTCTGCCTTCCTTTGGTTTGTTTACTAAATTGCTCAGAAACCCAATTAGGTTTTTCTTCTTCCCCTTTCTCCTATCAGACATAGACTCCTCTCAGGCAGATTTTTCCACAAGGACAACTTCCACATCTTCAGGCATGAAACTGACTCCAGGCTTGCTCTAAAGCCTACTGCAAGATGGTTTGTTTACTGTGCTCTGCGACCTTCCCTCTTCATCCTCTGTGACTAATTGAAGGCATCAGATCCTGTTTCCTGAGGCTTCTGGTACCCCACACTTGGTTTATTCTTTCCAAATTTGGCCTTCTTTTTCACTCTCTATATCTCAAGATGTAGTAAAACACCCTCAACTATCTTCTTTTTTTTTTTTTTTTTCAGATAATAACAGCTTTATTTCTTCCTTTTCCAGTCTTCATAGATTTTCTTTTCTTTTTTTTTTTTTAATTTTATTTTTTATAAACATATAATATATTTTTATCCCCAGGGATACAGGTCTGTGAATCGCCAGGTTTACACACTTTACAGCACTCACCATAGCACTATCTTACTTCTATAAGGATCTATTTGCTGCCTGAAGTTTAGCTATTATAAAAGGAGTATGCAGTAATAAGCCAAAAAAACTAAAATATTTTAGATGTCTATGGTCTTCCATAAAATGTGATATTCTAGAACACATCAAATTGGTTTGTGTCAACAGTGACCACAGAATGCTAAGAATAGGTTGATATTTACAAGCCCATTTTAACTGCTTATAAGCCATAACAAAATTGAAATTATAGCCACACTTCCCACTAAATGACTAAAGAAAATTTTCTATACAGACTTTGAATTAATATATGTACTACTTCTTAATGTTTCTTTAAATATTTTTATTGAAACTTGTAAAATCAAAGCTATTTAAGATGGAGAGCCTCAATATTTGAAGATAACAGAAATGCATAAAGATAATTTTATGCACCAATAAAGCCTCACTCTGGGCACAGAGTAAACAATAAGTACCAGAGACAAAGGCTCTGACCCTCAAGGTTAGTTTAGTCTAGGAGACATTTTGACATGCAAACCTGTGACAGCAGGTGAACTAAGGGAAAATGAACTAAAGGAAAATGGTGATCTTAAACCAAGCATTCAACACTAAGGAAAGCATAGTAGAGGTTGACAGGACTTCAAGCTTTACTGGGCAAGTAAAAAAAAAAAAAAAAAAAAAAAAAAAATCCTGTTAGAGATCCTTGGAAGAAGGAGATTAAGAAAAGAAGAGCCTAGAGTGGGAGGGGACCAGGACAAGGAAATATGGAATATGAACTCTGGTATAAAATTCTTGCACTAAACCCCTTCCCTTCATATTGCTTTAGCTGAGAAGATAGTCCAGTTGAAGTTCTTAACAAAAGGTTGAGCAGGGCAAGCACTCTCTCATTGTACTCACAAATAGTGTTTGGGCTGTTATCTCAGTCTGGACTCTGGGTACTCATAGCCCCACAAACAGCTCTCTACATGTAGGAAGATTCTGAACCTCAACAGCAAGAGCACACCCTTGGGACTAAGCTTTTGTTGTTTGTGTTAGGCAAACATGATGGTATCATGGAAGGTGATGTTTGTCATGCAGTGGTTCTCTATCCTGGCTGCATATTAGAATTCTCAGGGGTGGGGGACATTAAAAATATATATATACTATTTTGCAGATCTCATCTTAGACCAATCAAGTCAGCTTGGTATATTTATTAAATATTCTCGATGTGGTTATAATATACAGTCAGGATAGAAAATCATTGATTCTGAGACATTCACAGGAAAAACTTCAAACTATGAGAAAGTGAAACAAGTCCCCAGATGCAAGGAAAGAGGCAAATAAAGGGGACTAGGTTGGAGAGCATTCTATTTGTGTTTTGTTCTCTTTCTCATATTGTTCTGAGTTGGGTCAGTCCAAGAACTGCCAGCAGGACAGCTTCCTCCATTGTAATGATAAATTTCCATTGGTATTTTCTGGCTGACTCAGTATCCCTCTATCTCTCTCTCTTTCTCCCTCTGTCTCTCTCTCTCTCTCTCACACACACACACACAAGACAAAATAAGATGGTAGATATAAAAGTAATTGGAACTAATAAATAGGTAAGAGTTAATTAAATATAAATGGGTAAAAACAACCAAAAGATAAAGTGCCTCATATCTATTTAAGAAGAAGATTCCATAGTATATTGTTTGCAAGAAAAACAAAACAGGATACAGATGTAATGAAAAGGGTCACCTGTACCCCAGTGTTCATAGCAGCAATGGGCAGAGTCACCAAACTGTGGAAAGAACGAAGATGCCCTTCAACGAACGGATGGATAAAGAAGATATGGTCTGGGGCACCTGGGTGGCTCAGTGGGTTAAAGCCTCTGCCTTTGGCTCAGGTCATGGTCCCAGGGTCCTGGGATCGAGCCCTGCATCGGACTCTCAGCAGGGAGCCTGCTTCCCTTCCTCTCTCCCTGGTCTTCTCTATGTGGAAACATCTCAAGTCTCAGGATTTAAAAAAGAAGAAGAAGAAGAAGAAGAAGAAGAAGAAGAAGATGTGGTCCATATATACAATGGAGTATTATGTCTCCATCAGAAAGGATGAATACCCAATTTTTTATCAACATGGATGGGACTAGAGGAGATTATGCTGAGTGAAATAAATCAAGCAGAGAGAGTCAATTATCATATGGTTTCACTTACTTGTGGAGCATAAGGAATAACACAGAGGACATGGGGAGATGGAGAGGACAAGTGAATTGGGGGAAATCAGAGAGGGAGATGAATCATGAGAGACTGTGGACTCTGAGAAACTGAGGGTTTTGGAGGGGAGCGGGGTGAGCCTGGTGGTGGGTATTAAGGAGGGCACGTATTGCATGGAGCACTGGGTGTGGTGCATAAACTATGAATTTTTGAACACTGAAAAGAAGTAAAATAAAATAAAATGGAAAAAGAAAAAACAGGAAACAGAAAGTATTAAAATCAAAGAATAAAAATATATATCAAAAATACAAGAATTAAAAAAGGCAATATAGCAATTTCAACATAAGATACGATAGAATTTAAAGTGAAAGCATCAGAGGGCTTGAATTCACATTTTTCCAAAAAAGACACACAGGTGGCCAACAGACACATGAAAAGATGGTCAACATCACTAATCATCAGGGAAATGCAAATCAAAGCCACAGTGACTTTTCACCTTACAACTGTCAGAATGGCTAATACCAAACAGACAAGAAATAAAAAGTGTTGGTAAGAATGTGGAGAAAAAGAAACACTCAGGCACTGTTGGTGGGAATGTAAATTGGTACGTTGGAATGTAAAATGGAAAACAGTATGGAAGTTCCGCAAAAAATTAAAAATAGAAACCTCATATGATCCAGTAATTGCACTGTTGTGTATTTACTTAAAGAAAATGAAAACACTAATTTGGAAGCTCTACACATCCCTATTTTTATCACATCATTATTTACAATAGCCAAGATATGGAAGCAACCCAAATGTCCATTGATAAATGAAAGGATAAACACACACACACACACACACACACACGCACACACACAAGAATATTATTCAGCCATAAATAAGGATGAGACCTTGCTATTTGTGACAACACAGATGGACCTAGACGATATTATGCCGAGTGAAATAAGTCAGAAAAAGACAAATGCCATATAATCTCACATATATGTGGAATCTAAAAAACAAAACTAATGAGGAAACAAAAGGCAGAAACAGACTAAATTCAGAGAACAAACATAGTTGCCAGAGGGGAAAGGGGTGGCGGAACGGGCAAAATGGGTGAAGGGGGTGAGAGACACAAGCTTCCAGTTATGGAATAAATAAGTCACAGGGATAAAGGAACAGCATAGGGAATATAATCAATGGTATTGTAATAGTATTTTATGGTGACAGATGTGAACATAGCACAATGTATAGACTTGTCAAATCACTATGCAGTATATCTGAAACTAATGTACATTGTATGTCAACACTACTTCAATAAAAAAAATGAAGTGAAAAACATCATAAAGAACAATAAGAATATTATAAACTATTAAAAGGCCAACATATATTAGAGTGCCTGGAAATCTGACTTTGGCTCAGGTCATGATCTCAGGGTCCTGGGACAGAGCCCCATGTCCAGTCCCACTCAGTGGGGAGTCTGCTTGTCCCTCTCCCTTGGCACCTCCCACCAATTGTGCTCTGTCACAAATAAATTAATAAAAAGCCTTTAAAAAATAAATAAAAAGCCAGCATATCAAAGATATAACAACCACTTAGTGCCCTCACTATTGTGTCAGTCACTCTGCTAAGCCCTCACCTCGTAACACAAGAGTAAAACTATGAGACCTCCAAGTTAGTCAGACCCTCTCCTCCAAAAAATACATGAGAGCTCAAATAACCCAGGAGTTCTCCATAATCTGATACGTAAATGCACATATTTTTTCTTTTGGTGTTCGTATTTCTACCGTAATCCCTCCAAATAGCCAACAAAAGGAAAATGTTTTATTTAGGCTTTTTTTCCATGTCACTCTTCTTTCCTCCAGGCCTAGTGACTGACTTTCACTTTAGCAATACTTTCTAGCTCTTAAGGCTTTCCAGTACATAAAAATTTTATACCCTCAAGGCTCCTGAGACTACACAAGAAGAAACAAAAACATTCCATAGTGTATGACTAGGGATCCCAGGAAGTCTGGCAGCCTTTACTTCAGATACACCACAGAAAGTTTCCCAGTTTCCCAGTCTTAGGGCTTCCTGTTGGTACTGTGACCCAAATGAAATTTATTATTTTTACTAAGGTGATGATATTCTTGGTAAAAAGAGAGATTTAAAAAAAAAAAAAAAAAGACTGACCAAGTTTAAATTTGGTTTGCTTTGGGAATTATTATGCAAAGCACAATTTTATAGTAGGCAAGTATTTCAAGGTTGCTATACTTGGCAAGAAGGCAAGAAATAGACATGGAATCAAATTCATGGGACATGCAGCCTAATGAAACATCTAATTGGGTATCAAACTTGAAGTCCAGCTTGTAGTGGATAAAATTACATATTCACAGCCAATTATAAAATGGGCCTCAGCTCCCGGATCTGGAAAGCAGGTAAATGCTGAGTAGTCTTTTTTTTTTTTTTTCCTTTTTTTAAACCAAAGGACATGGCTGAGTTTTACATAAAATGGGGTTGGTTTTAAAAACAAGATTTCAGCTTAGGACATCATGTGTCTGTTTTTAAAGTTCCTTTGGCAGGCCCAAATGGCATCATAAATTTAATGTACTGAAATTTGAGATTTTTCATGCAGGAAATCAGGCCAGGATATGTCAGCTCACCAAAAAAAAAAAACACATTATTCTTCGAGGTATAAAATAATTGTTCTGTAGCTACAAACTCATTAAAATTTCCTTCAGTTTGAATTTTAAGTGTTCCTCGTGGAACGTGTGATGAAGCTCTGTGGTCTTGGCAGACACAGAGTAACCTCCTCTAGAATCTCTTTTGCCTGGACCTTAGTACAGCTTGGTCCTGTTTTTCTTCACCTTGATAGGTATCTGGTTATGAGATCATGATTTGACTTTCTTCTTTCATGAATCACGTATCTGAGGCCTCATTTCTAAAATAGATCTTTGATTGCTTGTTTAATTTCTTTACTAATATGAAGACCCATGGAGGATGTTGGCAAAAACTGAGACAGAGTGATAAGAAATTCTATTGTCATGGCATTTAAATAAAATTCAAAAATACGTTCAGGATAATTGCCACACAACTAGTGATTCTGAAACACAGGTCAGGATGATGGCATTTCATTAAGAAGCTAGAGAATAAGACATTATTTAACAATAAAATGAAGGCTTAGTCTCTAGGATCAGAGGTTTAAAGAAAAGGATATGTTGAAATCTGCAAAGGAAAGAGAAATCCCCTTTCTTCTTAGTCTTCTAAAACCCAGCAGGACCAACCTACCTTATTGTATCCTAGGTGAAACAGACTTCATCAGTTCTTCCATTAAAGCTAAATTGGTCATATTGTAGTGAAAAACAGACTGTCTACATAACTGTTTAATAAGTTAACCTGAGAAAGAGAGGCAGAAGCGTTGAGTGGCTCTAGGAACACCAGGATTCTGAGATGGGAAGGATTCTCATGCACACACAAAAGAACCTATGTAGTCGAGAGCTTAGTACTAAAAGGAACTCAGGACAAGTGTTAAACTATGGCCACGGTTGACCCTGATCTTAGGTATAAATGTCTTGGATCCCTATTGCAAACATTTCTGAGCATAGGTACAATTTTGTGGAGATGCTGTATGAATATAAAATGGCCTTGGTTTTGACTCTTATAAGAGAGTTTTTCTCTCTCTTCCTTCAGTTTTCTCTTATGCACCATGCAACTGACAGACTTCTTGGTCTTGAGTATGACTAGTTTCTCCTAAATTAGGAAGAAGGCCCTAGAAACACAAAATTAGAGATAAACTACATGTCTTGAAGATTACCTACTCATTTCTCTTATATTAAGGAGAGAATGCTAAACTCTGGAGAGGTTGAATGAAAACACTAGTTGATGTTCACGTTCCCCTTGTCTCAGTCTGACGATAAGCCTACCACAGTAATGAAAATGATTCCTACCATTAGTCAGAAAAATACAATTGTCATGCTTCTTCCACTGCAAAACCTGATATAGTGAATGAAATTTCAGGCAGCCCTAGTACCTTGCACACTGGCCCTCAATTGTCATTCATTTACCCTCATAGTACTAGAGCTAAACATAGTACTAAACACCCATTTGCCCTCAATTGTCATTCATAAATGTATGGTTTCATTTTCTTAATCCACCTATTTGGAGTGTACTCTTATTATAGAAGCAAAATATGTTCAAATTCTGAAAGCTGGTTTAAAAAATCCATAATTATTGGTAAATCTGAAGTAGTAAATGAAGGAACTCTGACATAATCCAGCGGCTAGCACCATTGTTGCATAAACGTGCTTGGTTTCTTATTACATGTTCTAGCTCCAGGAAGAAAAATGCCATCATGTTTCTAGAGTTTGTAGCTATAAAAAATAAGAATATGTTTAATCTGAAGAGCAAATGGGGTTTATGGATAATAATTATTTCACTTTGAAAAATTATTTCCACGAGAGCCATTGAGTTTAGCTGAAAAACACATGACCTATCAGAATTCACATACCATGACTTGCACCTGGACTTTCATAGCCCTAAACATGTGTAATTAAAAGAAATGGTAGGGACACCTGGGTGGCTCAGTTGGTTGGACGACTGCCTTTGGCTCAGGTCATGATTCCGGAGTCCCGGGATCGAGTCCCGCATCGGGCTCCCAGCTCCATGGGGAGTCTGCTTCTCCCTCTGACCTTCTCCTTGCTCATGCTCTCTCTCACTGCCTCTCTCTCAAATAAATAAATAAAATCTTTAAAAAAATAAAATAAATGGTAATGAAAGCTTTGAAAAGAATAAGAAGGTTGATAATAAATGACTCAGGTCTAGAAAATAGGCTGCCCATATTTGAACTGGACATGTACTGAGCTACTACCATCATCATGTCAGTGGCACTGCTGGTGTGACCCACTCTAGTAACTGACTGCTTTCTCAGGGGTCCAGGGAGATTGTGGATACATTACAGCAATTCCACTTTACTTTCTAATGCCATCTAACTGTTTCCATATTTATCATCTTGGATAGGTTGAGATACACAAACAAAAAGAATGGGTGGGTAGAAATGTTAATTGCAGTTGCCTTAAGTAAAAGTAATCAAAACAACACTATAATAATGAGTTACTATACATCCTAGTTTTCCTGGGGCAATTTTATTCTAAGTCCCATGTACTGTCTGGTTTAACATTTGTCCCAGACAAAACTTCCAGGTTTGGTATACCATTGTTCAAATAACAATTGATAATATTTTAGTGTTTATCATATGCCACCAAGTATAAAAAGATGTGTCATCTAACTTAATCCTTTCAACACTATACAATATAAATTATTATTGTAGTGCCCATTTTATGAGCAAAATAATAAAGCACAGAGTTCATGTAATTTAACAATTATCACCCCACTACTAATCGATGGAGTCAGAATTGCTGACTCCAATTCTATATGACAATTCTTGACTGTCTCATAACAAATTCACATTTCCTGGGCTTTGTCAAGGCAAATGTTAAAAGTGTAAATGGGAAGAAGTTTCAATAGTTAACCATAAATTTAGTAAATCACTTATTTTTAAACTAAGTGTCAAATAGGATTTGATTTCTGCCATGACATATTTTGAAAAAAGCATAAAGTTCCTTTAGCAAGTCTGGAAGATGTAAATCAAGGTCTATCCTTTGAAACCTTAAGAGATAAATTAAATAAAAATTATGAAAATGTATTTTATAGAGTGAAGGATCTTTTTGCTGTCAGGTGTTGATATAGACTAAAATTCAACCATGTTTGGATGATAACTGTAGGGATGACAGGTGAAGAGTGAGTTAATAAGTGCTGGGGTGGGTAGAACATGTCACTTTTTAAGGATGATATTAGAGAGGAAACCTCTTTAGAGCATACTAGAAACCCATGTGGCCTAAGAATGGATCTGATTCAGTTAGGTAATTTTTGTCTTTTCTCATGAAAGTTGGACAAAAGTTCCTAAACCACATAAATCTTTGAAATAGCAGTTGCTTCAAGTTTAAGAACATTTTTTATTTACAGTACATTCTGAAATCTGGTGATCTTCTCCTTCAGCCAGAAATCCCCATTAACCAGCACTGCATTTCCTGAGTTCTACAATTTCATTCTTCATGAAGAACAACTTAAGATAATTTCTAAATCATTAAGAATTATACTGAAAGCAATGCTATTGGTTTGCATTTCTGTGAAACTTGCTAATCTTTGAAGACACATGTAAAGTAACTCTGTCACCAAGAATATTTGAATAATTTGAATATCTACTCTCAAATTCATCGATTAAAGAGTATTCACCATATATGTGGACAAGATTTCTAGTACTATAAGAGGTTTTATGTTTGTTGTTTTGTTTTTTCAAGTTGCCTATGCATACACAGACGAATAACACTTGATAGTCTTGCCCTTGAAAATAAAGTTTGGCAACATGTTGCTCTACAAAGTCTCAATATCAAGGGATAATTTATCTTTTAGTTACACTACGGATTGCAGTATGCACTCTGTTATTGAATATGGCTTGTTTATATCTATAAGACACAAGGACAAACAAGATACAAAATTACATCAGGAGAAATATGCTAAGAAGCCTATTTCTAGGAGGCCAATGATCACCCTTAAAGTATTTTAATATGAGCAGCTGAATTACACTGTCCGCTGAACCATTTAACATTCTTTTTGACAGGAGGACCCGAGAGTGTTCACAGCTATGCTATCCAATCTTCCCACATCACATGTGCGCTTGCCAGAGAGGTTGAGGTAAACTTGCCAGAAAGATGTGAGCTCAGTACTTGGCTGTATAACCACTTTAAAAGTCTACTGAAAAACATTTGAATAAAAAGGTAAGTTCTCAGTATCTCCAATTAAATTTGGATGGTATAATCTTTTTGCTAAAGAGTGTTGATTTTTATGGCATTTCTTTTTTGTAGTGATCTATAATTTGGATGTAATATACACATATACCACCACCACATGCATACAAAAGCATTCATATATATGTGTATGTTCATATGCATGTATTTGTATGTGCTGGCTATGGTCTTAGTAACAATCAAAGGGGGAAATTCTAACTGTTCTGTGACCTATAAAAATTTCGTCTAAATATTAAAAACATTGTGTAAGCTTTAAATGTATTTCAAAAATGAAAATAAGGGCAAATTATTGTTTACTTAACACACTGTAATTTAAACAATTAGAAATATTTAGAATTAGAGTGTTTTTTATTTATTTGTAAAAAAAACGTATCAAGAATTGTTCTTTAAACAGTGCTTCCTTTCCTGTGATGTAACAGGATACAGAACTACTATCTTTTCTAAGCCTTGAGAACTGTCATATTTCTTTCCAAGTTTGAATATACTTTTGGCATTTTCTCCTTTGTGCTTTCAATATTGTGAAGTATTTCTGAGACTTCCTTTAAAATGAAGTGTTTTACTAGCATTACATCCTCTAGGATGTCTTCATCCTTTTGATCACAATCAGCTCCTCCATTTACATCAATAAGTTCTCCACTACTAATTTCTCCTGGCTGCACATCTAGACTTTTGGATGGGGGTCGTGTCATCATTCCTATGGTCAGTCATTTCTTCTGTAACTCCATTTATGCCCACTTTGCATTTTACTTCCAACACCATTGTTCTTCATCTGTTTGCTCTGCTTTGATCTCGGTTGGTCAATTTTCCTTTTTTGATCATTCATTTTTGTAAATGTCATTTAGGTTTACACTTGAGAGACAAGGAAGTAATGTAATAATACCCTTTGCTGTCTGTGGATGGACCAAATCACAAATGTGCACTGATCAATCATTGACAGACTTTGAAAGAAGTGAGGTGATTGGTCCCTGATCATGATGACATTGGTTATTTACATAGTAATTTATGGACTATGGATTTATGAGAGCTAACTAAGAGTATTTAAGAGTATCTATGAGATTTATGAGAGCTATCTAAGTTTGTATCTAATACAATTACTGGCAGTTAATGCAGTGATCACTGAAATTTGGGCAGTGTTGTAGGAGGACTGATGTTACTGAAATTTGTACATACCAGAACTATGCAAAGAAAAGAATGCCTGTAAGTTCCTCTTTTTTCCATTGTTATACATAGGGCTATGCCCTGCTCTCAAATACTTAAATATAATAAAAGTTGAAGCAAAGTTGACCAAGATGTAGATGGGATCATCTCCCTTTGGACACAAAGAAAACACTCAGTGTTGAAGAACTACAGTTGCTAGGAAGGACAATTAAAATCAAAAGCCTCACATCATGTGGAGGCTAGTGGTCAATTAAAATCCATCCATCCATACCTGAAGCACAGCATAAAAAACAGGCTACACAAAAGTCATCCTTGGGCTTTTCATAAACTCACAAATCTTAATTAGGGAAGGGAAAGTCTTCAGTGGACTTGTTCTGCATAGAATTAGTATGAGAGTAATACATAAAATAGATTGCAGGTGTTGTGGTAAGATTTGTCAGGAGGTTACATTATCCCTTACATTAGTAGGACATGGAAATACTATGGGTTAGAGTTATTAAGACAATGACGCTAATAGTGGAGAGAGTGAGTGAGTACTGCAGAGATGCAGGAGACAGGACTTGTCACTGGGAGATAAACATGGAGAAAGGAGCCATTTGGAGACCACTACTGTTTCAAGCTTGAGTGATTTGCAGAATCCTGATGATCTGATCCTCACAAGATACTAGCAGTGTTTAATGTAGTTCATTTGAAACAGATAAAAAAGACTGCTAGGTTCTCTCAATAGGTTGCATGTGTTGTCTTGCATGGTCATTCACCTATATTGCTGGGTCCCTTAATTTATAGACTTTCATAAAAAATAAATATAGAGCAGGTAGCATGATCTACTCCTTTAAGCTTTCTTTCATCTAGTGTTCCAGCATGTTTTAGACAATACAAGCTTTTCCCTTTCTCAAAAATGTGGAGATAATTATATATATATATATTTGTAGTAGAGGCAACAAATCAAGACTTTCCAATCTTCCCACATCACAGTTTTAGAAAATCAGAGGCATGTTGTGCACATTTTTAGTTTTTCTTAGTCTGTTTGCCATCAGTGATCATATGTTTCTAATATTATGAGCCTCACAAATGCCATAGTACCTCTTACATTTGTCTCACAACATGTGTTTGCCAACTTTTGTCCACAAGGGAAAGCTTTTATAAATGCCAAGTAGATCTGGCATAATTGTTCAAATACAGAGAACTTATAATAATATAAACTGAGCCATGGGGGGGGATTTGCAGAGAATGAATACTTGGTAATATTAGAATAATATTGCCAATAGATGATTGTTAATGCTTGTTACCATAATTCAGTTTGCCTGAGTGCCATAGTATATTCTTTTATAAATCAAGATTAAAATCATTATGCGTGATTACCTTTTTATTCAAAAGCTCTGGTTCAATGCAACTTATAGTAAATTCAGATATATTCAACTATGGCTTGTAGCTGTTTCTCACATGATATTCTAGAGTAGACAAGGCTTTTCTGCCAATATAAGTAATGAAACGGTATCAGAACATGGCTTGGGTCATGTGGCACAGCACACTAAAAGCGGGGAGAATTGAGGTCCAATTCTAATTTTGCCTCTCACTCAGCTGTATGGTTTAGGTATAATAAGAAAACACACCAAGCCTCCGATCATTCCTTTATAATTTGCGATAAGGACAATTCTCCCACTCAAGTCAGAGTTTTGTCATTAAAAGCAAGCAAGGAATAAAATTCTACTACACAAACTTATAAAACATTTTACAAATATAAAGTTTCCTTTTTATTGTTATCTATAAAACAGGCTTTTTTTTTTTACATTGGAAGATCTATGACATATAACAGATTTATATTTATTAAATTTTTTCATACAAAGAATGCCCTTGACCTACAAGAAGATTACATTCTGGTAAATTCATTATAAATTGAAAATGCATTCAATACATTTGACCTACCGAACATGATAGCTTAACCTAGCCCAACTTAAATGTGCTCAGAACACTTAGTTAACCTGTAGTTGAGCAAAATCATCTAATACAAAGCTTTTTTCTTATAATTAAGTATTGAATATCTCATGTAATTTATTGAATCCTGTACTGAAAGCCAAAAAACACAGTGGCTGTATGGGTGCAGAATGAGTGTAAGTTATTGTGTGTTCACCCTCATGATCACGTGGCTGACGGGGCTTTGATTTGCTGCCTCTGCCCAGCGTCTTGAGAGAGGATCATATCACATGTCACTAGCCCAGAAACAGAGCCAAATTCAAAAGTCAAAGTACGTTTTCTACTGAATGTATATGGCTTTTCCCATCATCGTAAAGTCAAAAAATCTTTCGTTGAACCATAGTTAAGTCAGGACCATCTGTTCTTTTTGCTAGTAGAGATAACAATGAGAAGTAAGATCAACAGAGAGAGAAAATAGGGTATTAAAAAAGGATTTTGGCTGCATGTTAATAAAACCTCCATGTCATATTAAGTTCTCGAGCTGCGATGGACAACATGGAGCCTGTTGAGGAATATGTTGCTGGCTGAGTTTAGAGATACATGACAACCTGTGAATGAAACATGAAAGGACTACTGCCAGTCTCTAGTTCTCAAATATATCAAAGACCAAGTGTTAGTGGTTCTAACACAGACCAGGTCCACACTGGCATTCAGTAAAGCCAGTGCTAAAGGTTTTTTATATATTGTTTTTCAGAGTCGTTCAAATATAACAAATTTTATATTGAAGGAAAAATCTCTGGCCAATGAGTATTTTTTCCTCCTAGAAATTTTGGAGAAAGAAGAGGAAGGAAGAGAGCTTTCTTCATCACTTTTTAATGCGTACTATACCATAGTAATAAAAAAAAGTATATTCCTGGTACAGGAAAAGATACATAGAACCAAGGAAAACAAGAATGCCCAGAAAGAGATCTATTTATGTAAATTGTGGTGACAACACAGAGCAGTGGTGGAGTGGATAGATTTTTTAAATTCATTAAATTTACTTATTGGCTTTCTATATAAAAAATAGAATTCAACCTTTCAAAAACACAGATGAGTCAAATATAGGTTAATTAAAAATCTAAATAGGAAGGTGAAACTATAAGATAAATAGTAAAAAAAATGTAGATTTCTTTTGATTTTGGACTAGAAATTTCTTCAATAAAATGCAGAAGCACGAACCAAAAAGAAAAAAAAATGTGATTGTACCATATCAAAATTAATGGTTTCTATTCAATGAAGAATACCAAGGTGAAGTTGTTAAAGCAGGACCCACTGGAAGAAGTTATTAATGATGCCTAAGTGGAGAAGTAAATAATATCTAAAATTAACAAAGGATTCTCATTAATTAGCAAGAAAATGATGGTGGGCACAATAGAAAGAGGGCCCAAGGAAATGTATAGACGACTTACAAATGGAGTTCCTAAACAGCTTCCATGTAGGAATGACATGATATGCTGATTTTTTTCAAGTTTTTTTTTTATTTAAATTCCAGGTAGTTAACATACAGTTTATATTAGTTTCAGGAGAATTTAGTGAATCTTCATTTACATATAACACCAGTATTCATCACAAGTCCCTTATGCCAACAAGAGAATGCATATGGTGTCCTATTTTTCTCCATTAAACTAAAAAAAAAAAATAAAAAAAAATAAATGCTCATTAATACGGTTTTAAAAGAATATGGGGAAACACAAGACTTGATTAGAGGAAGCATCAACAAGTGCAGGCTTTCTGGAAAGTAGCCACAGCAACATATTTCTTCTGACCCAGCAATCCTACTTCTTAGTGTGCCCGCAGGGATTCTCACACACAGGTCCATGGGTGAATATGGTTGCGGATGTTCATCGGAGCAGTTGGGGGGGTTGGGAAGCTCATACAGTGGAAATATGTAACAGTATAATATGCAGCAATCAAAGCACTGAAGTTGGTGAGCATGTGTATGTATGTATGTATGTACATATGTGCATCTTATATCTCACTATGAGTGGGTGCTAAATGCACACTGTCGTGTGGAAGAAAATGAGAAAGAAAACAAGAATATAGCACAACATTACTTTTAAAAAAACAAAGTAGCATACTGGAAACAATCATTCATATAGATATATAGATATGCATATACATAGTTTTTAAGATTACATTCATACTGAAGTCTACATTAAACACATTAGATTAGGTTCCTGTAGGTGGAAGAGAATTAAATGGGAAAACTAATAGCCTCAGATAAACAGACCAATGATAGAGTGTCATGAAGTGAGGACTATCATTAGCTAAACTATATGGAAATGAGACTCATAAAACAAAAAGCAAAAGGTAAATTGAAATGTATCTCAATGAACTGAAGGTAATGAATTTAATTTTTGTTTATGATTTTTTCTAAAAATACCCTTAACACTACCATAAATATACCCCGGCAAACAAACAAACAAAAAAACCCCAAACTGTTGATATTGGCAGGTGCAAAAAGTGGCAGGGATAGCAAAAGAAGTAATGAGATATTAGTGTTTGATCTGATAATATAATAACATAAATGTTTGAAGGTAGTACATGATGTAATAATCTTGTCTGAAATAGCAGGAAGGAATGCAGTGCACAGTGGTAGGAAAACACTGGCAGAAATTTTAAAACACAAGCAGATATGATCTAGAATTATAACTCTGCGTTGTTCTTGGGTACATTCCTTCAGGTAGACAGATGGAGAATTCCCATTACACTAATAATATTTTTTAAATTGGCCAAACCTCAAAATTTTATTCTGTGGATGACATCTGATTTAGACAGCCAAATTTTCTGAACTTCTAAATTAAATTTTGATTTTATATAATCCTTTATTGTCTCTAGGCCAGGGATTATAAACAATTATTTTGTGGAATGGACTCTGTCGTTTTCTGCAAAGCCCTTGGACTCCTCCTCAGAATCATTTTCATCCAAATTCAACATTCATTTGTTAAATATTATTAATAGGCTTTGCTATCATTTGTGATCCTCAGCAGGAAGACAGTGATAGGTACTAGGTATTTATAGACAAAGACAGGTTTTGTAAATGCTTTTTTGCACAGCAGCAGCTCCTCTTGCCAGTGAGTAGCACTGACTACCCTTGTTGCCTAGCAACACCACTTTATCAAGGACAACCCGGTAGTCAACTGAATTGGAAGTCAGAAGTTGAAATGGAAAGTATAGTAGTTATGTGTCTAGACTGAGATTTGCCTGGTTTTCCATAACCTGTGAAAACACTGGCTTTGGGAGTATTTTTTTTTTCTTGTTTATAACCCTATTAACATAGAAGTAGGATATCAGTAAACTGCTGCACAGATCTTATCTACTTTTAGCCAGAAATGATCTCAGGCAGCCTGAAGCAATTGCTGGGAGTATTTTAGCCTCTGCATGTTCAGGCAAAGAGTCAAGAATAATCATTTGAAAAGTGTTTCAAGGAGTCAAGCTTCAAACTTTTTCTTCTATCATAAAATTTAATTCTATTTTGAAGTGATCTAGTTGCTTGAAACAGAGATATTGAAAATCATTTCCTGTTCCTTTTTCCCTCTTTTTAACACATGTGGTTTGACACCCTGCTGTCTCTCCAGTGTCTCAGTTAGTTGGTCAATTTGATAATGAATAATTGAATGAAATGAATATCTTAGATGCCAAAAAGGGGGAGAAAGAGTAAGTACCCTCTGGGACTTCTTTTTCTTGTTCATCTCCTGCCTCTTCCTTTTTCACAATTAACAAGCTAAGAGGCTGAGATCAATGGATTTTAAGAAATATATACATGATGCTAGTTTAGGAAAGCGCATTGTTTTTGACCAAAACTTACCCTGGGTTCTAATTTCAGTCAGACAGGTTCAGGTAAGAACCATTTGAATCTACCAGCCTACTCTGCTTTTGTTGTGTCTGTTTGGTGTTCGTTTGTTCGTTTGTTTTGTTTTGTTTTGTTTTTATATCAATTACCAGTGTCCCATTGCTTGCACTCAAAATCTGTCTTCTCACACTCTTGGAATTCTGTCTCGCGTGTACCTATATTCCTTTCACTCTTCCTTTTCTCATTATTCTCTTACATCATCATCATTTTATTGACTCCATTTTACTAACTTTATTTTTTTATTTTTTCTCTTACTTTTTTTTTTAACCCTTCAAGTTCCTTTTTAACTTCAGTCTATTTTAAGTGCGTATGTAGGATCCATAAAACTACTCTGCACTGTGTTTACTGAGTGTATTTGAGTATTTGAGTATTGAGTGTATCTCTGGATCTCTTAGTATCCCCAAATCACATCTACAAGTTATAGAATATACAATATTCTTAAAAACTACAAGTGTGATTCGATCCATAGTTTGATGAATCTGTTATAATGAGCTATGCAATGCCAAATCTTCACAGCACTACTAATCCACAACTGTGCAATGTTAAATTTGAAAGAAGGTATGTGACCCGTACAGAGTATGGGTTTCCATTTAAAACCCCATGATCCTATTACCACTGAGGTTCAAGGATCAGCTTGCCATTATTTCAAATAAATTATTTTAAATAAGGGCTGATTGGTTAGTTGTTTTTCTTTTGGTATTCTCTCTCTCTCTCTCTCTCTCTCTCACACACACACACACACACACACACACACACACACACACACAACACCACCACCATCACCACAACTACCACCAATTTCCTTTACTCCACTTTAGGAATAAACATGTATTGTTCTTTTCTTTTCTGCCTTCACATTTTTACTTGACACACATTTTCTATTATTTTAGTTGTATATTTTTATGTCACATCTTCTTAAATATCCATTATTTCTTTTTGCTAGGTTGTAGCCAGATTAAAATTTTCAGTGATTTTTTTTTACCTCAAAATTCTTAACTCTTTTCAATAAAATGTTGTCATATGAGTTATTAATTCTATTTTAAAACACAAGTCTTTTCTTTCTCTATTTTTAAAATTTATTTATTTGAGAGAGAGAGGGAGACAGAGCACAAGCAGGGGGAGCGGCAGGCGGAGGGAGAAGCAGGCTCCCCGCTGAGCAAGGACTGGACCTGAGACTTGATCCCAGTATCCTGGGATCATGATCTGAGCTGAAGGCAAACAGGTAACTGATTGAACCACCCAGGTGTCCCTTTCCTTTGGTTTATTTAAAAGAATTCGACTATGAGCCTTTTTCCAGCCAATTCTTAGCAAAATGAACTTAGCTGAAAGAACTATTAATTACAACATGTCCTATATGGTAGAAATTTTGTTACTTAATTCTGTAAAGATATATTTATTTGTTGTCCATACTTTTAACAAATATACTAAAAAATCACAGTATTAAAAAAACTGTAGTGTTCTTTCAGTATTTGCAATTGTTGTTTTATTTAGATAGGTGTCAAATTAGCTATAATCATGCTAACATTCCAATCCAGGAAGGATCTCTATCTATCTCATTTCTTTCAGTATTAGATATTTAGTGATTTATTCTTGGTTTTCTTGACTTCTTCTCTCTCTCTCTAAAGGAAACTTAGGAAAATCAATGAGGCTGAATCCATTTTAACTTAAACTCTACCAAAAGTAACAACAAATATCCCAACGAAGTCTGGTGAATATGCTTGACAGTTTCTCCTAGGTCTGAGCGGTAGTTGATTTCTGCCTCCGTGTTAATTCATGGTCATCACTTCATCCAGGCAAATTTCTTTACTGACTACTGATAGTCATCATGGACATTCCTATTAGACCAGCAAATGTTTATTTTTGCAACCAAGTTTTATATATTAGTATTTTTGGTGGCGTTCTTCTAAGAGCTACAAAATGAGTCAACAGTAATGCCTAGATAATCACCCTTGGCTCAGTGCATCTTTAAGAAGATATAGCCTTTTTTTTTTTTTCTTTTACTCAGTTGTCATGCACACTGCTGCTGTTTGAATGAAACCATTTCCTTCCCTGATTTTTCTCTCTTCTAGTTTCACAAAGCAAAGCTCTTACAAGTAGGAGGAAAAAGCAGTCTTTACTTGGTATTAGCTTAATTTTGAGCCACACTTCTGACATCCTTCATACACTGTTCAGCATCTTGTCAGCTCAATATCCCATACAATAGTAACCACCAAAGCCTGTATTTTGCAGCAATAATGAATTTAATAAGTAGTTCACAATTTGATGGAACATCTATAAAAGTTCATGGCATACAAGTTAAGGTCAGACTGTTATCCTCCCCTAAAATATTATTTTTTCCCTATCTTCCACCAGAATTCCACCCATCATGAAGGGTTTAGATATAGTTAAGACCCAGCTTCCCTCACTTAGGATTCCTTTCCACTCAACCCTGCATTGGCCTTTCCTTGGTCAGTGAACTTATGGTCAATGACAATTATTTGATTAATTATGTTATATCTTTATATCTTTCCAGTTGAATTATGAGATACCTAGAAGTCAGAGAAAATGATAAAATTGCTCTATCATCTCAGTAAATGTATTTTTTTAAAAAAAGATTTTATTTATTGATTTGACAGAGAGAGACACAGCGAGAGAGGGAATACAGAGGGTGTGGGAGAGGAAGAAGCAGGCTTCCTGCCCAGCAGGGAGCCCTAGTGGGGCTTGGTCCCAGGATCCTGGGATCAGACCTGAGCTGAAGGCAGCTGCTTAACGACTGAGCCACCTAAGTGCCCCAGGGAATGTATTTTCAATAAATAATTTTGAATGATTATGTGATTAACTAGGAAGACAATGAGAAGATCATACAAATGGGAACTGAAAAACTAAATTCTATTTGCAGTTTTCCAGTGATTACCTTGGTTATCTAAAACAAATAGATTGGTTTCTCTGGGTCTCTGTTTTCTCATAAACAAAAGGAGAGATTTGAATCTTTTTTTGTCCTGTGATTTGATGAAATGATGACTGAGGCAAGAGTATGGGGGATGAGTAAAGTTAAAGATTGCCAGGAGGCAAACATGCTCCAAATATCTAAAGGACACTTGCTGTTACCATATTCTGAGGATTATTTTCCCATTTTTATATTAAAACAAGTATTTTAGTTGCTGCTTATGAGAGAGAGCTAGATATAGTAAATTCAGAAGATGGAGCTCAAGTTTAGCTCTTCTTTTTCTAGCTGTGTGATCTTGGGCCATTGACTTACCCTCTTTGAGCCTTAATCTTTTTACATGTAAAGGGGGAAGAGTAGTAACTCCATAATAAGTATATCATTATTATTTTTAAAAAAGTTTATGAAATAAGTTTGTAAATACGAGGCATCACAAGTAGTGATACCAATATTTTTTATATAAGTGACAAACATAACACATTTTTTCATTTTTTATCAATTTTTTTTGTTGTTATTTAAGCAGCTTTATTTCGACTGTTTCCAAGCCTGTGTAGACTGATTTTATTTTGCATGATTTTTGAAAAGGCTTGGAAACATGAATTTCCTGGCCAAGATTATCAACAAAAAGATAACTATACCTTGTCTATATTTGAAAATATGTTTCTTGTATTTATTTACCTCTACTTCATTGAGAACAGAACGTTGTTGGTTATCATCTAAAATACATCAAGGTATCTATGTATTCTTATACATGGAAGATAAAAATTGAACTTTTAACATTTCTCAGTTATAGTCAGAAAATTAACTGAGTGGAATTGTTTTTTTAAGTTTTTATTTATTTATTTTGGGAAAGAGACAGAGACAGTGCGAGAGAAACAAGTGGAGAGGAGTGTGAGAAGCAGGCTCTCTGCTGAGCAGGGATCAGCAGTTCAGGTCATACCACATGGTTCAGGGATTGAGTCCTCCCCCATCACCACCCCCGTCGGGCTGAGGGAGCCTTCTTCTCCCTCTGCCTGCCGCTCCCCTTGCTTGTGCTCTCTCTCTCTGACAAATAAATAAAATAAAATCTTTAAGAAAATTTTAGTCCAATAACAATAACTGAAAACTTTATTAGGTTCCTGAAACCTTTACAACTTCCTTAATTTTGTTATATTTGCGTTTTTTATTTTCTAAAGAGAACTTATTCATGAAATATAGGGATTCTTTGGGATCATGACCTGAGCTAAAGGCAGACACTTAACACACTGAGCCAACCAGGCGCCCTGAGTAGAATTATTTTAAGCTATGGTACGTGTTTTGTGTTCATATAGCGTTTGACTTTAAATGACAATTGATTTTTATTCCTTCTCTACGGAATGTCTTTAAAAATATCTGGTGCATTTAGACATTTATTTAATAACATTTGTTCTCACGTTGCCAGATTTTTCTATAGCAATCTCCAGCAAGTTAAGACTAATATTTTCACTTATCAGTTCTTTTCAGATCTGGGAATATTTATAGACAACCTCACAGGATGAAGTCTATTTAGCTATCACTGCCCTCCAAAACATTTTTAACATTAATATGACTTGTCTTATGTAAGTGTAAACATAATTTCTTATCTTTCTGTCCATGAATACATATAACTCACACTTGAAGGATGATGAAAATGGAACTAGGTGTCACAAAGAGAATTGTACAAATCCTGATGCCCCCTTGTCACCTCTAGTGGGCATGTTTGATCAAATGAGGAAGAGGGTTTATGGGAACTGACCATCTGTACCAGAAACTTGAAGCAGAGAGCATTTTCAACATCACAACCAACTAGTATGACTTCCCAGAAGATCCTGAAGTAAAAATGCAGATAGTGAGAAGAGTTAGGAAATTGTAAAAGACAGACACAGGTCTGTTGGTACACAACGAAGTTCTCTGGGAGGGGGGAAAAAGCAAAAAAGCAGCTTCCTGCACAGGAAAAGAAGTTCTAAATAGAACAAGATGCTTGCTCCCCTAAAACATTGACGTTTACTTTCAAGCACTCAAAGTAAGGAAATAGATTTAAAGTACCAGTTGCTTTGAACATTAAAGGGCAGAAAATTCAAAAGGTTCAAACTTCTTGCTTTTATCCCATTCTTTTCTCCCATCTGGTTGTTGAAAACATTCTTTTCTAGGGACATAAATAAAACTGAACTATTATTTAATTCCTTTATGCTCACCAAAAAATCTGGAGGAGATTTACACCAACTAAAGGAAAATCAACACATAATCAGTTGAAATGCAGCAAAAACTAAGATACCACTAAGTGATCATTCTTTATTTAACAATTACTAAGAGACAACTATGCATATTTCAAATATTGTATTTGGTTCTAAGTCCGGGTTGAATTAAACGTGACCCTGCCCTCCAGGAATTCATGAACTACCATAGGAGATAAGCACATAAAAATTAAAAAAAAAAATAGGGGCTCTTGGGTGACTCAGTCAGTTAGATGCCTGACTCTTGATTTCAGTGCAGGTCATGATATCAGGGCACTGAGATCAAGCCCCACACTGGCTCCATGCTCAGTAGGGAGACTGCTTGCGATTTTTCTTTCTCCTTCTCCCTCTTTTTCTGCCCCTAACCTGCTCACTCTCTCTTTCTTTCAAATAAATAAATCAATATATATATTTTTTTAATTTGAAAAAGAGTGAGTACAATGAGTTCCATGGTAAAAGTTGGCACTGAGTTCTGTATATATTGTGTGTCTATATTTATTTTGATAGTGGTAATATACACATAGATATAAAGACCCTTCCCATTTTACAAGAACAGTTTTGGCTACATTTAGCAATTAACTATGTGGGCATAGAGCAAGTGCACAGAAAGGCTATTAAAGAATTTCCTTGACAATGTGAAACGAATATTAGTCCTAGAACAACATAAATTAGTAGTTTGAGTGAGGATGAGGGAGGAATACAATTTTAATCATAAAAAAAGCCTCAGAAGAAACTAATTCTGTCAATATGTCAACAACTTAATCTTGGACTTCTAGCACCCAGAACTGTGAGAAAATACATGTCTATTGTTTAAGCCCCTCAGTCAGTGGCACTGAGTTATGGCAGCCCTGGCAGACTAATAAATGGATAATTTATTCAGATTCTGAATTAGATAATTTTCTTAATTTTTTCTCTTAGTCTCAACTTCCTTTCATACTATAGTTACCCAGGGACAACAAGATTAAAAGAAACACATAGTATGTAGAATGAATTTGACTTCTCCATCTGCCTTTCTTTTTTCTCGGACTAAAATCAGACTATTCTAATTATTTTGTTTAAGAGTCAGGGATGAAACAATGTGTATGTGGGATCATCATACTTCCCAAGCGTATACTATCTTCAATGTAGGAAAACTGTACCACTGTTAGAGACTCTGGTAAAAGTGTCGAAGGAAGATAATGTAAGGAGTAAAGGGTAAAATAAAGTTGATTATTTATCTCTTATTTTGGTCAACTTCAAACTGAGATATATATCTCAATTTGAAGTTGACTAATATATATATACATATATATGTATATATATTCTCTGTGTTCTTCATTCTTTTGCGCTCTGAAAATGTTTTTGTTATGTTTAGCTGGGGTGCTTCTTCAAATACAGAAGTGGAGCACAGTTTTGATCCAGGTTCAGAGCTAGGGAAGTGTAACAAAGATAATGAATCTCAGACAGGAATATAGTCTCAGGGGAGCAGCTTTGCATACTTGTGAGTGTCTCCCCACAGCTGGGTTGCTTTGCTCACAGTCACTTCCAAGCCTGGCTTATTATTTCCACTATGAATACAAGTCAGGTTATTAAATCCTTGTGTTTAGAGAGTTATAGCAGCAAGACAGCTCTCTGGGAGCATGTACAACAGGAAATAATACTGAGAAGTTCTTCCTGACACTTCAGAGAGTCTCAGTGTTTTCGGTCTTTGGGGCCTTGGTGCAATTTTGCTCTCCAGCCCCTGTCATGGTAACCTGCCTCCATGAGTTCAGATTACTGGCAAGCTACTGCCCAAAGTTTTGTCTCCTACCTGAAAGCTTTTCTGCTGATGCTGAAAGCAAGAAATAGAAGAACCAGACAGGCCCACTGCACATTAACTACATGGAAGCAGAGAATAAGGTCCCTGTGGTGAACCAATGTGAGATGAGTGCTGTCAGAGAAATTCTTTTCCTTCCCCAACCTGGCAAGATTGCCCTGAGAATCAGTTATTTATATGTCCTCTCAGATGGCATTCCCAAGAGATTAAGCAATTCATTACACTTGATGCCAGGTAGGATCAGCTTGATAAGAAAGCCTTTGATGAAGAAGCCTCCCTTTCCTGCTTCTCCAGTCCTTCCCCCTCCCCCCACTCCTGTTCCTGGGGCTGGGATTAAAGGCTTTATTTCAGGCTTTCCTTTCTGGGTGACCTAGGCTAAAACAGAGGGAAGAAAAGCAGTTCTTTCTTGAAATAACTGGTATTATTTGCTCCAAATATGAGAAAGAAGAAATTACTTAATTACCGATTTCAAATACATGTCAATTCATCTACCTTATTTTTTTAAAATTTAAGAATAGTTAACATATAACTCAATGCCAAGACAATCTGATTAAAAATTGGATGGAGGACTTGAAGAGATATTTTTCCAAAGAGGACATACAGATGTCCAACAGACACATAAAAAGATAGGTAACATCACTACATCAGGGAATATAAGTCAAAACCACAGTAAGATATCACCTCAGACCTGGTAGAATGGCTATATCAAAGATAAATGAAATTGCAAAGGTTAGCAAGGATGTGGAGAAAAGAGAACCCTTGTGTACTGGTGGTGGGAATGTAAACTGATGTGGCCAAAATGGAAAACAGTATGGAAGTTCCTCAAAAAATTAAAAATAGGAATTCCATATGATCCAGTAATTCCACTACTATATATTTACTGAAAGAAAATGAAAACACTAATTCGAGAAGGTATATGCACCCTCATGTTTACTACAGCCTTATGTACAATAGTCAAGGTGTGAAAGCCACTCAGGTGTCCATTGATAAATGAACAGATAAAGATGTGGTATATACATACAATGGAATATTACTCAGCCATAAAAAAGAATGAGAGCTTGCCATTTGTGACAACGTAGATGGATGTAGAGGGCATTATGCTAAATGAAATAAGTCAGAGCAAGACAAATACCCTATCTACAAAATCTGTAATAGCTTTTTTAGAAAAGATTTTATTTATTTATTTGACAGAGAGAGAGATCACAAGTAGGCCGAGAGGAAGACAGAGAGAGAGGGGGACAAGCAGGCTCCCTGTTGAGCAGAGAGCCCGATGCAGGGCTTGATCTCAGAACCCTGAGATCATGACCTGAGCCGAAGGCAAAAGCTTAACACACTGAGCCACCCAGGTGTCCCTGTGATAGTTCTTTATTGTGTTAACTTGGCTAGATTGAACTACATTCCCTAAAATTCCCTTTGTAGTATACTTCCAGATAGGGTGGGCTACAAGGGATAGTCTCAGATTAGGGTAGGGATTAGACGGAAAGGAGAGAGCCACCATTCTCTGGCATAAACACAGATTATCCAGTTATTCAATCAAACACTAATCCAGATGTTATCATAAAGGGATTTTACAGATATATTTAAAGTCCCAAATGGGCTAAGTTAATCAAGAGAGATGTTATCCTGGATGGGCATACCTTAATAAATTGTAAAGCTTTTTATTTATTTATTTTTTCAAGATTTTACTTATTTACTTGACAGAGAGAGAGAGAAATCACAAGTAGACAGAGGCAGGCAGAGAGAGGAGGGGGAAGCAGGCTGCCCGCCGAGCAGAGAGCCAGATGTGGGGCTCGATCCTAGGACCCCGGGATCATGACCTGAGCCGAAGGCAGAGGCTTTCACCCACGGAGCCACCCAGGTACCCCTGTAAGGCCTTTTAAAAAAATGTTTACACTTTCCCTAAGTGAAGAGATACCGAACAGCTGGGTATGCAACTGTTTTCCTTTCCCCTGGATCTTCCTATGTGAGTGACTGCTGCTGATGGTCGACGGGCTTCAGCTCATGTCCATGGGATCCAGCCTACTCATGATCCTTCCATCCTGACTATCTGCCCAGTGGATTTCAGGCTCGCTTAGCCTATCCCTACAGTTGTATAAACAATACTTTGTAAACAAAAACAGACAAACAAACAAACAAAAAACTACCTATAAGACTTGAAAAAATTTTTTTCTTTTATAAATACATAGTATAGCCATCTAAGTTACTTATGCTTTATAGGTGACCTATTATTTATATACCTTTGGCAATAAAAAAAAAGACCATAAAAAAAACCACATTTATTAAGTTGCATCCATTATATAACAGATAATATGTGGCAGTGTGGAATCTAAGATTGTTCCTGTCCTCTAGGAACTTGCACCCAGTTGGAAAGGCAGATACATATGCATGATTATTTTACACAGTGTTACCTGATAACACCAGGTTATCACACTGGCATGCTTTCTGATTCTTTGATTCAAGGGCTAAAGGATCTAATCAAGCTGTCAACCAAAAGATAGATACAGAGATAGATGATGACAGATAGATGATAGATGATAGATAGATGATAGATAGATATAGATATATGTATAGGTATAGACACAGATAAAATGATATATGACATAAAGCCAAGTGACATTGCTATATTAAAACAAGATTCCTTTTCATTCACATTTATAAAAATGAGTGTAAGGTTAGACTTGATGCCAGGCTAATTCTTAGTCTTGCATTAAGTACTATTGATCTAAATAGGAACTATTTGAGGAGAAAGCAGCTATGTTGTTGAAAGATGAATTCCAAGTAAAATTTTGAATTTTATATTTAACATTCCATTATAAATGTAATGTATGTATATTATTTTGATCAATCTTATGGAAATAACTATTATCGTAACATCTCAATCTGGCATAAATTTTTAGTAGCGTATAGTGGCCAGAAAAAAATAATTTAAAATTTTAATGTATTTTTTAATTGAACAGAAGTATGATAGAGTCAGCTATAAAGGATTTCAAACATTAAATACATTAGAATAATATTAAGTAGTATGATGATAAAATTTATTTGTCAAGTTAACTGATCCATGGGGTACCCAGATATTTGGTCAAATATTATTCTGAGTGTTTCTGTGAGAATATTTTTTAATAACATTAACATTTGATTCAGTAAACAGTAAAACAGAGTGACTTCCATAATGTGGTTTGGTCTTTCCCAGTCAGTTGAAGGCCTGAATAAAACAGATGCTGACCCACTGTTGACCAACAAAGGCTCTAAGAGGTCTTCAAACTGGAACATTAGCTCTTCCTGGTACAATAGCAGCCTGCTAAACTTTAGGCTTGAACAGGGATATTGGCTCTGCAGATTTGGGACTTTCCAGCTTCCATAATCACATAAAACAATCCCTCACAATAAATCTTCATGCATATGTGTGTGTATTATGTCTCCTATTGGTTCTATGTCTCTGGAGAACTATGACTAATGCAAGTGGTAAAATGGGATGAAATATTTAGTCAAGGAGAAAAAGAATGACATGTAATATCTAAGCATTGAAGAGCTTGTTTATTATTTTTTAAAGTAACATTGGTGTTTTTGGATCATTGTGGTATACAGATTACATTGGATACATTTTCAAAGTAGAGTAAGAGTTTTGCTCTAAAACAGGGCTTCACAACTTTTTCTTTAAAGGCGTCAATAGTAAATATTTTAGATTTATGGATCACACAGTCACTGTAGTTAGATAGATTTTTTTTTAACAAGTTCATACAAATGGGTTGAAGAAAAGATCCTACGATAAAAGAAATAGTGCAAAGATAGAGAATTAAGGAAACAGTTGAGGGAGCATGGTCTTGGTGAACAAGGTTAAGGACAGATAAATTGACATGAGTGAAAGAAAAGTGAGAAGGAATGAATGGAATTGGAAAATGGAGGGAAATCAAATCTAAAACATTCAAAGTTCTCATGGAAGATGGAAAGGGCAATCTACAGAGAATGCAAGGAAGGGAAAATGAGGAAGATGAGGTGGGAGAGGAGAGTTAATTTAAGGCCTTAAGGAAAAGGGCAAGATGTGGAGACATTGAGGAAAATATTTTTGAGTGAACCTGTGTGTCAGACGTTGCTGGTGCTCAGCAAATATCCATCTTGTCCTCTACAATTCCTGAGCATTCATGCATCTAAGAGGGCTCATGTGAATAAAAGTGATGTGTTGTATCCACTCTAAGGCAGTTTAGAGTGGGTATTTCTGCTCCATGCTCTCTCTTGCCTGGCTCTGAAAATCTGAAATGCCATGTGTTCCAGAAGGATTAGCTATAAAGTAGGGAGGGGCTATCAAGTATTACCAGAGTATGATATGACCAGAAAATGAGACTTGCGTTAAACTGCTGAGATTTGGAGGCTTATTTGCTATGGTAACATAGGTGAGCCCATTGTCACTAATGAACCAAGGATAATTGAAAGGTTTCTACCAAGATTATAGACCAGGATTTGCAGGACTGGGTAGTCAAGTAATAGCTCTGTGTCCAAAGGAACTGAAGAAAGCAGGGTTGGGGTTGCTGGTATCAAATGATGGGGGGTGGGGGGAAATCAGAGGATGGAAGAGAAGAAGGGGAAGTAGAAAGGGAAAAGAGAGGAAGAAGGAAATAAACAGGATTGAGCAGCGAGGAGGCCTGACAGACTGAGAAAAGAGAGTATCGAGGAGTGTGAGTCTCTTTTAGTTTGAATAGCAGGTATATTGGGGAAATCAGAGTGAGGCTAAAGAATGGATGAATGTAGTCAAAGAGTAGAAAGTTACATTTATAGTTTTCAAGGCAGATCATTTCCAGGTGACAGTTAATTCATAGACTTTCCCTAGACACCATAGCTGATGTGGCATGGAAATGAAATTTAGAACGGCCCAGAAATTTTTCAGGGGAATTGTGGCCTGGCTCATGCACATGCATGTTGAAACGATATGAAAGAATTAAAGCTCTGATTCAATTGCTCAAAATTTATCCTTCAATCACTAAAATATTTACAAATGTCACTGTTAATCCACATCCTTGTTTATACTTCCTGTCACAGAATGCTCTTACTTGGAGGAAATAGAAATGCCTTATAGACTTTTTACTGAAGTAGTAGCATCATAGGCCAGGTAAAAACGACCACTATATCAGCTGTGCAATTTTTACACGACAGTTAAATCAATAAACAAATACCATTAAAGACTTCTAATATATTCCAAGAAAGATATATATGGTACACTTAAAATGTGAACTCACCAGTTCTGTAAAGTGGCTCCCATCCCAGGTCAATGAGCTAAAAATATTAGTTATAAAGAAAGAAGTCATTTCAGTATTCCTGGGGACAAGCTCAAATTGGAATAGTAGAAACTTGAGTCAAATTTTTGTGATCTGAACAAACATCCACTATTGTGGCTACCTTTATTTCCATGTATTTGTTCATTTATCAATTTTTTAAAAGAACTTTGGGTACCTTAATCTCTCTAGGACTCAGTGATGTGAAGAGAGAGGGGAGAAAGGGGGGGAAGTTTAGAAAATAAAAAAAAAAGAAAAAAAATAGTTGTTTTTTGATGTATCTAGAAAAAGTAGATCCATCCTTTGCCTAATAATTTTCATGAAGTTTTATGAAACTAATAGGGGGAGCATTAATGAGAATGAAATGTATTTGATTTGCAAAAACTTCTGGGAAAGAGATCTTTTCTCAGCAGTGTGAATATTCTATGTATATATACTACCACAATGGACAAAAGTCGGTCATTCCATCACTGGTTAAAGCAATCTCCTGTATTCATTCTTTAAAAAGGGATATATAAAATATGCTTCTGTGTCAGATACATTTAGCTTCTACTTCTAACCAAAACAAAACAAAACAAAACAAAAACAGAAAACCAAAAACCAAGAGAACCTACAAATGAAAACAAAGGACTGCATTTAGAAATAATGAGGTTTGTTTTCAATTTTATTTCTCTTCTTGGTAGTTAGGAGCAGCTGCTATAAAGTGACTTTGTGTTTGGTGGGGTGGCTTGGCATTGAAGTTAGGGGTGGCAAGTGACTTACTAAAGTTAGAAATAAAGAAATGACAATAGAATAACCAACAAGAGAGGAAAAGACTAGGGCAAGAAGGTAAGACACAAGTTGGTTCTTCAAGTAAAAACTAGTTTGGACGTTTGGGCTGAAAAATTAATTTACAGTAAAGAGCACAGAATGAAAATAAAATCAGAACATGGAAAAGAATGTTAAGAACTATGCAAGAACCACAATGTTTGATGACCTGTCAGCTCTCAAATGAAAAGCAGGTGTCCTCTCTCTTCACCTACTTCTGCAAAGACTCAGGGTTTCCAAAGGGAAAAGAAAGACAGGCTTTAATTATAATTAAGATATACCTAGATCACAGTGGATGCATACATTTTATATTTTTTTAAAGTCATCCTGACTACATCTGTGAGGAATTTGCACCAACTTTGCTCCCCAAATGAGCTTCCTTTAATGCACCATCTCTAAACACTAAAAACATACCGTTGTATTGTGACTTAAAGACATCAAAACATTTTAGAAGAATAACATTCTCTCCATAAGAACTTAGCTAAATTTTTTCCTTTATATTTTAATAGAAAATACAAATATCAGAAAAGACCAAAAACATCTAAAATTCTGTAGGTTACTTGGGTTTTTTATTATTAAAAATTGTGGGTCATTGTCATGGAGAGATTGAATTTAAGAGTGACTCTACTGATATCCTATGCATAGAAATAGGCTCAATGGAGAATTATTTCTTCACTGTTCAATGTTATAATCCAACATAATCTATTTATATTACTTCTTACTTTGTAAGTAGATCTTTAGAAATTATTCCAAAATTATAAATATGGCTATATATTGTTCTCTAAAGTATATATTTTTATTAAATATAAGGAAAAGAAAATGGAAGCATTATTTTTCCTCAAAGACTTTACAAGCCTGGAATGTGATTATCTTCAAAATTTGTGATTATCTGTGTATCTATGTATCTTAATTATCTCCCGGTTAATGTCTTAAATTATACAGTGTTCTACTTTGTCCCATCTCTATTTACAAGTTCACATCTTAAAACTTATTACACTAGGGATTCTGGTTCCTCTTCCAAGATGCAGTGTTAGTATGAGAAACTGCCACTTTTTACCAGCACTCTAAACTTATCATTTGAAAAATCCACAAAGAGTAGAAATCTAATTATCCAGGCCCTCTGCGGCCGGAGCTGCTGGAAGCCCTAGGCCTCTTCCTGGCAAGGCGCTGAGTGAAAGGACTGAGAGATCAGGGCACAGCTGGGAAAGGTTAGCTCTGTCCTCAGAGTGCACAGACCTCTGACGAAGAGAAGGTTGAAGGAAGCATGTCACGAAGCTTTCTAGGGGTGATAAGGTCACGAATGTGGGATAATTTACATAGCACCTGTGACAGCATTGCCTGTCCCTTCTATATTAAAATAAGCAACTTTAATTTTCCTTACTCTTTCTGAGAAGAGAAATAATGGAACAATTGTACATTTTTTTCCTGAATATTAGATGATGATGTTATTGAAAAATGCTTATATGATCTTTATTCGCCTAGTTAACACACTGATTCATTACATAGGTCAAAGAAACCAGCAGTAAGAATTTCTCTAGAGTAAAGTATAGTTCAGAAGGGAGACAAAAAGGGAAAGGATTGCAGAAAAAAAGAAGTTTTAATATCTTTTGTTCCAAGAAACCCTATTTCTTCTGAAATGTGTATGTAAAATATACATGCATATTTATATGAAATGCACCTGTGTGTGTGTATATATATACAAACTTATGTCAATATACTTAATACTATATATACACATTCGTGTGTGTATATATGTATATATTTATTTTTTTAATGGAAAAGAGGTCATTTGATATCTTCTTTCAGCTGACGAGCTTCCATCCTTTCCTTTTAGGCATGTGTGTCTTCTGGTTAAAAGAAGTAGTCTACCTTTGCCTACTAACACCAGAAGGGCAAGAATTTCTCTTGCTCTGCCCTGGCAGGCAGCATGAAGGCCTGTTTTTTTGCAACAGCTAATCAAACGCCCCACATCAGGCCTTTGTCTCTTGATGGAAGGAACAAAAAGAAAGAGGAACGTAAGAATTCTTATGTAGGACCATATCCTACAACCTCAGAAGACCTAGCCTTACTGTTTTTCCTGAAGATAGCTTTATGTGCCTGGCATTGTCCAAGAAGCTTTTCTAATACTAAGCCTGGTTCCCAGATTCACATTTAAACTGTGAGTTTAATAATATTAATAATCATTTTAATAATTATTTTATTCCTTTTAATAAGGAATCCTTTTAATCATTTTTAATTTTTACTTGAGCACGTTGAAATTGGTTTCTAATTACATTGTAGATGACGCCAATGTTGAGAATAGATTCAGACTCCATCTTGCCATTTAAGATCTTCTCTCCTCAAAATAAATTCTTAAAACTATCAAATTGGGAGTTATATACAAGGAACTACAGCACTGGATAATAATAATTTCTGTACTACTGGATAAGTTGTCTCAAGAAAATAAGAAGAAGATAAGGTCTGTGTTTACGAGATTAAGAGAAGATGAAATTTGGCTCTCTTTATATCTGGAGAGTTGAAATGTACAGTAATATTTGTCCTTTATATAAATCACTGCTGTAAATGTTACATAAATGTGAACATGCATACATGCTGTCTGCTAGGGGAGACCAAGAGAAGTTCTTGTCCTTCTGGTGCTGGTAGTAGAAGGCAACCTTTGCCTTATTACAATATGAAATGATATCATAGTAAGAGGAACTAATTTTATAAATTATGTCAAGAAAAGCTAACTTACTATTGAGCTGATATTTTTCATCCACAAGGTTATTACAACTACCTTCAAAATCATGGCATATACAGATGAAATATAGAGTGTTCTATCAGAAGTAGTCATCCAAAACGCTAAAAATCATACCACCTCCCAATACAATAGATAGATCTAGCATTAGGAATCATTGAATATTTTAAGCTATCATGAGATACTTTCTAGAATTTTTTTAAATGTCATTTTTACTTAAACATATTTTGGAAAAATTCAACTATGCAGTAGGAATTTTAAAAATCACTTTGGTAGATATGATCTAAGAAGGTAGTAACTTAAGTTAAAGTCACTTGATCCAAAAATTTTGGTCAAGAATTCTACATAATGATATTAAAATGATATTATTAAAAGTAATGGCCCAAATCTTCTATAGCACATAGCTATAAACACACACATGCATATACATGTACATGCATATACAGATAACTTCTTAATAAGTTTATCCCAAAATGATGATAAAAAATTAGTTGGTTTTTTGTAAAATCCAGTATTTTGATATTTCTTATAAGTAAATAAATAAATAAGCAAACAAATAATAAATAGAACTGTCTTGTTTTTTTTGAAGGATATTTCCTGGTTAAGCCTGCTTAATAGGTAGAATATGAAAAGGCAGTGGCATCTCTGGAGCAAAGTCTCAATAAAACTTTCCAAATGCTAGGATTCTAGGATAGAGTTAACAAATATCTGGGGAAATGGAATCAGAAATTTGTGATAATCTCATTGTCTCCTTCTAAAGACTTTAAAAGAAAAGATAGTAAATGTACCATAGAATATGTAAAGTTTAAACTCTCTGCAGTTCTATAGAGAATATCAAACAATAGGCTTTGCCAATATAAAGGTCAAGCAATGGGAAAGCAAAATGGGAGATGTTAATGTGTAAGCAATGATACGTTACTGCAATTTTATCTGCTATAACTGTCAAAAGTAGTTGTTTACAGATAACATAAATTTGCACTCTCTAAAAGGTGTACAAAAAAGTTTTAAAAGATACAGAGGTGATACTGAAACCCTAATAAAACAGAAACATAAATACCCCCAAATATAACAAGCACCCCTCTTTGAAGCATGCATCATTGACTCTCTCCTTGTTGCTACCATCTACAAATATCCTAGTTACAAAGTGTTAAATACTTCAAATGATTCTAATCTGTTCTACTTGCTTCTCTCAAAATACTTTGATTAAATCCAACAACATATACCAGCACCCAAGCAGATGAATTTTATTGTAGAGAATTACATAATCAGAACCACTCATGTTCCATTAAATTTAGCATCACAAAATTTCAAAAGGATATTTACTCATGTCAATAGTCCTACCATACAATCCAAGTAAAGTCATTTCACTACTCCCTGCTATATTTATTTTACACCTTTTCTCTACTCCTATATATAGCACAGAGTTTATGATCAGAGGTTCTATGTGCTTTAAAGAACATTAAACAATTGGATCTCTCATACATTGCAGGTGGACGTGTAATTGATTCAAAATTGTTTGGCTGTATCTACTAAAGCAATTCTACTTCTAGGCACATTCCCAAGGAAAAATGTATATACCAAAACACATGTGCTAGATCATAGCAGTTTTATTCAAAATGGCCAGAGACTGGAAAACAACCCAAATATCCATCAATAGCAAAGTAAAAAAATATGTAGTGTATTTACACAATGAAATTGCACACAGCAAAGGAAAAGAACAATGGCTGATGCATGCACCAACATGGATGAAAGCCAGATGCTGAAGAGTATATACAATTGGATTCCATTTCCATGTGCAAAGTTCCAAAATCAGCAAAACTTAATGATGGCAAATAGACATCAGAGTGCTGATGTAAGTCTGAGTGAGTGCTGGAATTGTTCTATTTTTCAACCTGAATGGTGGTTACATGGGCATGTGTGTGCGTGAAAACTCATTGAGCTACGGGCTTTGCAATGGCACATTTTCATATTTTGCTTTTTTTTTTTTAACTATTTTGAAAAAAGTATAGATTTGCAGCAGTTTGCAAAACAATGTACAGAGAAATCATGTGTATCCTTTCTCCAGTGTCCATCAAATTTAACATCTCAGGATGTTAATATCAGAATATCAGAACCAAGACAATGAGATTAGTACAATTGATAACACTTATTCAGATGCCATAGGTTACACACGTAATCTATTTTTACATACATAGCCCAATGCAGCAGTATTAATGTGTAGCCTTGTATAACTACAATCATAATCAAGATAGTCAACTATTACTTCACCACAAGCTTACCTTGTGCTAGCAACTGATAGTCAAACACCCCTCTTCTTGCTTCCCTGTCTCTAACCCCACTCAGATTCATGCAAGTTGTTGCGTGTTGCAATAGTTTGTTCCTTTTATTGCTGCATAATATTCTACGGTGTTTAACCATTTTGCTTCACCATTCACTCATTGGAAGGCATTTGGGTAGTTTCCAGTTTTTGACTATTATGAATAAGGCTGCTATAAACATTTATGCATGGAAATAAGTCTTCATTCTCTGAGGTAAATGTGTAAGAGTGCAATTTCGGGGTTGTGTGGTAAGTCCACTTTTAGTTTTGAAAAGAACTGCCAAACTATTTCCCAGAGTGTCTGTACTATTTTAAATTCCTAATATCATTGTATGAGTTATCTAGATTTTTTGTATCCTCACCAGCAGTCAGTGTTATCACTGTCTTTCATTTTACTCATTTTGATAGGTATGATAGCTTATTATAATTTTGATGTACATTTCCCTAATGGCTAATGATGGTAAACATATTTTCATGTATTTATTTGTTATATCTTCTTTGTTGATGCTTTATGTATTTTGTAGCTCAGCACAAAGGTTAAAAAAAAAAAATCCCCTGAGAAAAGGAAAAAAAATTCAGGTTTTGGAGGCAGACTCCATTAGTATGAATACTACTAGCTCTGCCACTTGCTAGCTGTGTAAACTTAAGCAAGACTTTTATCAATGTCTAATAGAGATGCTGTATTTAATGTATTCATACATTTAAAGCATTTAAAACAGTACTTAGAAAACTGTCAGGACAAAGAACATGTTAAGAAAACAAAACTTTCCCAAACCTCCTTCTGTTTTTTCATTCTTAGCTTCTAGTTCAGTTCATGCAAAAAGTATGATATTACTCTAAATGTATTAGACATTTTTACTCATAAAATCCTCACAACAACCTCATTAGGTAGTTCTACACTTTAAAGATGAGGAAATTAAGCCACAGAGAGATCGAGTAATGTTTCCAAGACTAGAAAGCGGTCAGAGGCCAGGCTAAGGAACTGAACCTCAGCCGTCTGCCCCGTACTCTTTTTTTTTTTTTCTTTTTTTTTAAGATTTTATTTATTCCCTTGACAGACAGTGATCAGAAGTAGGCAGAGAGGCAGGCAGAGAGAGAGGAAGGGAAGCAGGCTTCCTGCTGAGCAGAGAGCCCGATGCAGGGCTCCATCCCAGGACCCTGAGATCATGACCTGAGCTGAAGGCAGAGGCTTTCACACACTGAGCCACCAGGTGCCCCTGCCCCTGTACTCTTAACCAGTGAGTAATCAAATAGGAGTGAATTTACTTTCCCACTACAAATCTATCCTCTGCATCTGGACTCACTTACTCTGCATTTCCTTCTTCCACAGTAAAATAAGTGCCTTGCATTCATCTAAGGCCAATCTCTATAATTATGCTTGGAACCAGTCACCATTACTTGTTCAAGGATTTTACTTCTGTGCCTGTCCCACTTCTCTTCTGCATCCGTTTCTTTCCCCTCACACCTGCATTACTACTGTTAGTATGGCAACATGCCTCACTTAATATTAGCTCTCTTCTACACGTCTTAGGACCTTATGTTCCTCTCTAGTTAGCAACAATTTCTCACATCAATTCATACAAAAATTCCTTACATTAGTCATTTATACTTGTGGGGTCTACTTCTAAATGTCTTTCATTTTAAGGAACTCTAGGATTTTTCTCAGTACTCACAAGAAGAGCTCTGAGGAGGGCACTTACCACACTATCAAAGTTAGAGCAGTCTTTCTCTTTCCCAAACACTTATACTCTTAGCTCCCTTCTTCTCAAAACACCTTTTCCTTTAACTTTCCATTACAATAAAGTTGTCTAATTCTCCACAACCCGTTGACTACTGCTTTTCAATCTCCCTTTTAGCTTCTCCTCTGGCTCAATGTTGTTGTTGTTGTTGTTGTTGTTAAGATTTTATTTATTTATTTGACGGAGAGAGAGATCACAAGTAGGCAGAGAGGCAGGCGGGGTGGGGAAGCAGGCTCCCCACTGAGCAGAGAGCCCGACGTGGGGCTTGATCCCAGGACCCTGTGATCATGACCTGAGCCGAAGGCAGAGGCTTAACCCACTGAGCCACCCAGGTGCCCCCTGGCTCAGTGTTTTAAGGAAATCATGGCTATGTCTCACTGAGTTTGTCTGTCTTCTCCCTTCTGGACATGCCCTTTCCCTAGATGGGTTCATCCAGACCTATGGCTTCAAATACATCTATATACTGATGATTTTAAAATTTATATCTCCAGCTATAACCCCTCTACTGAGATCTTGAATTGTACGTCCAATGTGATATCTCTACCTAAATGCTGAATTAGCATCTCAAGTTTGAAATTATTATGCAAAATTGATCACTTGACCTGCTCCATACACCATACCCTTCCCCTAGTCATCCCAATCTTAGCCAATGATGCTAAGCCCAAAACTCGTAAGTTATTTTTGATTCTTCTTTCAGTCCACTTATAACACCTGTCAGCAAAATCTGCTAGCTACTTTCTGAAAAATTTAAAAATATAAAAAAATAAAACAAGGATAGTAAATCAAATCACAGATTACAATCTCCTTTTCTACCACACTAATCCTTGAAATTCTGCAGCAATTTCTATTCTTGCTTTTCCTCGTACCTCTTGAAGAACCAGCCAGAGTGATAATTTTAAAGAATAAATCAGGATTTAGATTGAATTATATTATATACTTGCTTAAAACTCTCCAGTGACTTTCCATTGCATTTAAACTAAATCAAAACCCATATCAAAAGACATATTATCTGTGGGGCGCCTGGGTGGCTCAGTGGGTTAAAGCCTCTGCCTTCATTTCAGGTCATGATCCCAGGGTCCTGGGATAGAGCCCCATATTGGGCTTTCTGCTCAGCAGGGAGCCTGCTTCCCCGTCTCTCTCTGCCTGCCTCTCTGCCTACTTGTGATCTCTGTTTGTCAAATAAATAAATAAAATCTTAAAAAAAAGACATATTATCTAAAAAGATTTATGTGAACTGATCCCTCCCATCTCTCTGAATTTAACTTCACTTTCCCCATTTTTCACAACTCTCTAGCCACAGGCACCTTCCAGATGTCCCTTAAGCATGCCCAACCTTTTTCTGCTTAGAGTTCTCCTGCCCCAGATATTTCCATGACTATTTTCAACTTTCCGTTCAAAGTTCTGCTCTTCAAAGATGCTTTAACTTACCACTAAAGTCAAAGTAACTGTCTATCACCTCCTGATACTCTTTGTGCATTTATAGTCCCTTCATAGAACTTACTACCTTAAATTAAATTATAGGTATTTGATTATGAGCTTTTATATTTGTTGTTTCTCTTACTACACTTGTCTCGCCCACTCCCCTAAAGAAAGTGATTTTCAAAGTTGCAAGGCCTTTGTTCACCATTCCATGCCAGATGTGCATAATATGCATTGCCTTTAAAATAGATAGCTCCTATTCTCAAATGATTAGGAACAGTCTTTGGTAGGTTAATTTTTTTTTAAATCTACAAAGCTGGGAAACAAATGATATACACACACCAAAAAATTGTGAAAAGTGTGCATTTATTTTCTTAATGCATGGGTGAGTCTTTGGGTGTGGATCCAATGATTACAGTTCCTACATAAAGTAGCATCTATGGTTACTAGACTATGTGGTTACTAGACGACTAGACTATTTAAAATGAGCAAGCTGTTAAAGACACTTGTGAAGTCTTCTGGATGCTGACTTGTTTAAAATTTTTATGGTATTTTGTCCTATATTTTGCAATTGTCTGATCAAAACTGATTTAACATGTACTTCTGTAGCAGTTCATCTTAATATTATTAATATTTCCAAAACTTTTACTTTAGTTTTCATAGAATTAAAAACTCTGTTCCATTTGTTGCTCATATATCATTGGTTTAATGTGACATTAGTTGGTTTATTGTGACATTAATTATATAATAATAATAACAAGTGCAGTTCTCATAAACAGATTTGGGCACACCTTGAGTGTTACTTAGTAACTCACTGGGCAAAGAGCAATGCTACTGCATACTTTTATAACTCCTGTGTGCCTTTAACCTATAGTTAAATAACCTGAAAACAGTTTGGGTCTTTTTTTTTATTAAGCTTAATTAATGCAACTTTATTAGATTTATAATTTCTGAAACTAATTTTCATATTCCAGTCTGAATATGTGAACAGTGCTGAACAATGAAGATCTGCATTTGGTCCTCATCAAAAGACCCTTAGAGGCATTTATATTAATTTGTGAAGAGTAAGTTTTTCCTCAAATAATGGATTTATCTGTTTTGAAACTACTGCAAACATCATATATTTAATTAGTTTCTTCTATTTTCTCAGAAGATATATGAAGCTTTAAATTCAGTTGGAAAGTCAAAACTGACAGGTAAAGTAGTAACAAATGTACCTAGAAGAATCATAATTTTTTTGGAAAGACCTACATAGCTGTCTTCTATAACCTGCATATTTATATGATGAAATATTGATACAACTAAACATTTTAAAAATTATTTTTTCAATAAATTACTATTTATATTTAATCATATGATGTGACTAATTTTCTAATAAATCAGTGAAAATTATAATATTACCTACTTGTATCATACAGAAATTCTGCCAGTCTACCTACAGTAACACAAGAATTCCCTCATTAGGTATTAAATAAGAAATCAATGCAAGAGTATTATTTTTTTTTAAGATTTTATTTAGGGGAGCCTGGGTGGCTCAGTCAGTTAAGTGTCTAACTTTGGCTCAGGTCATGATCCTAGGGTCCTGGGATTGAGCCTCCTATTGGCCTCCTTGCTCAGCCAGGAGTCTGCTTCTTCCTCTCCATCTGCCCACCCCACCACTCAGAATTTTTTTGAGAGACAGAGAGAGAGCAGGGACAGTGTGGGGTAGGCAGGAGGAGGGACAGAGGAGGGAGAAGCAGACTCTCTGTTGAGCAGGGAGACCACAGGGCTGGAACCCGGGACCCTGAGATCATGACTTGAGCCAAAGTTAGACAATTAACTGACTGAGCCACCCAGGATCCCCAATACGAGAGTATTATTTTATATACTTGGTGAAATTCAATACATAGTTCAACTTCATATATTATTAATTACTTCATTTAATACCCTAATTAGCACTCAGAAAGAGTTGCTTATGAACACTTTTTTTCCAGAAAGCATTTCATTCACACTTGTAAAATAAAGATGAAACATTAAGGAAATTGTGGGAAGGGTTCATTTAGATATATTTTTGCACAGTTAATTACACAGTTAATGAGGTTTAAACATGCAGTACCATTTTAAATTTTTTAGATATATATTTTTGTGAAAATCCCAGAATTACTTTTGTGGGGTGGTGGTGATGATTGAAGTGTATAACAATTACTAACTGTTTGGAAAATATTCGTTCAAATCTGTAGCAGACTATTATGGTATTTGGAACTCTGTCATTGAAATCATCTTGTTACAAGTTAATGTAATACGTATTTCATTAAAGAAATATTATAAAATGTGAACTTTCCTATTTATTCCAAGTTAACAAATTGTCAATGCTAAATATCCAAAATGTTCCTGAACTATTTGTATTTTCGAGGAGACTATAATTCTTATAACAAGGAAATATTTTTAAATTTTTGTAAAAGTTATTTCAGGTTAAAAAGTTAAATAATTGTTTTTGCTTAACTTCTTCCAGTTATGGAAATATAAAGAGAACATTTATTTAAGAGACACTTAATTATGGTGTGTGTCAATGAAACAAAGTTTGGAGAAGACACACACTATGACCAAAATTTAATGTATGTTCTAGAAGTATCTTAAGTCCCTCAACAGTTCACAAAGCAACTGATTTTATGCTTAAATCTTTAGTACATGAATCATTAGCTTGAAAGAATATATTTGTACATTTTAAAATGTATTCTTATAAGAGTTCTCTGATCATGCCTTCAGAGAATTAATGTCAGCAAATAAAATCTGAGACCGCAAGCTAGGCATCCTCAAGTTTTGTCACAATAAGACTATGTCAACATAGTAGATAAAAATATGATTCCCTTTGGACTAACAATATGAATTAATTTTAAAGTAGAATTTGAAGCATTTAGAACTGGAAAGATGGTTATTAATGAGCTAGTCTAAACTCTGCCTTTTGAAAAAAAGATTAAAAAAAAATAAGTACAAGGAGCTTAAGAAATTTCCATAAGCTCAAAAAATTAGCTAAGGATAGTTTTGTGAGTTTTGGTTAAATATTCTTTAATTTTATCATCCAAATGATTAGACAATGAATTAGAAAAACAAACTTTCAATGGGATCCTTAACCTGTAAAATTCATTGTCCAGAATAACCTAGGTCTGCATGGATTTTTCTAGTAATTTATCAGCATGTTCAAAAGAAAGCCATCATATCCTTGAACCATAACTTCCTAACTTTCCTTCACTGTTTATTTTCTTTTTACAATGTCAAGTAACAAGCCACATGGATATGGGAGAGAGTGATGAAAAAATTGAATATGTTTAAATCTCACTGTCATACAGTCTGTTACTTTCTTACCCACTCCCTTGTTGTTGATCAATCTGAACTTTATGCTGTATTGGATTGAAATATTGTAAATTTATTCTTAAGAAGTCAAACAATACATATACATTTGAAAATCTCTCTCCCTCTTTGAGGCATTTGCCCACTGTCTTGTCTTTAGATATAATTATCATAGTGATTTTAGTGTTAATCATCTCCAAGAGTATTTTTATCTTACATTTTTACCACAAACCTATTAGACATTAAAATATATATTATTTTATTATTATATTATTTATATTATATTATATTATTATATTATATTATTATTATTGTGAATTGCTATTTTTAATGGGCCTATGTTTTATAACTTTTAAGCTTACTGATTAATTTTCTGGGTTTGTTTGCAATGACAATGAAAATGCCACATTTCATTAATTTATTCAATAGCTAGATATTTAGGATATTTCTGACTTTGCCATTACAAACAAAGCTAAAGCTGAAAAGAAAATATGTATATGGTTTACTAGGTATATGTTTAAGAGTTGATATAGTATATAGGCCAAGAAATTGAATTTCTGGATGTTAAGGTATACAAATCTTATAATTTACTGAATGTTGTTCTGTTGCCCTCCAAAATGGTTGTACCAATTTATACTCTCCCTAGAAGAGTATGAGAATTCTTTGCCAACATTCAGTTTGTCATATGTTTAAATATTTCAGTGTGATGTATATAATTTTCATGTTAACTTGCATTTTTATGATTGCTAATAAAAGTAAATACCTTTTTACAATTATTGGCCATTAGGCTGCTTCCTCTATAAACTGATCATATCTCTACTTGTTTTTCATTCAGTTTTTTTTTCTTTTTTTCTTATTCATTTGTAAAAGTTCTTAATATTTTATGGGTCCTAATTCTTTGTGGGATATACATATAATAAGTATATATATATATATTATATATGACATATATAGGTGGTATATATAGGATATATGTGGGATATATATGATATATATGTGTGGGATATATAAATATATATGAGACATGTATCTTCAATATCTCTTCCCAATGTGTTTATAATACCTTTTGTTAAACAGGATATTTAAAACTTAATGTACTTTTTTAAAAAAATTTCTTTTCAGTGTTCCAGATTTCATTGTGTATGCACCACACCTAGTGCTCCATGCAACACCTGCCCTCCATAATACCCACCACCAGGCTCACCCAACCTCCCACCCCCCACCCCTTCCAAACCCTCAGTTTGTTTCTCAGAGTTCACAGTCTCTCATGGTGCATCTCCCCCTCCAATTTCCCCCAACACAATTCTCCTTTCCATCTCCCCATGTCCTCCATGTTATTCCTTATGCTGCACAAATAAGCAAAACCATATGGTAACTGACTCTCTCTGCTTGACTTATTTCACTCAGCATAATCTTTTCTAGTCCTGCCCATGTTGATACAAAAGTTGAGTATTCATCCTTTCTGATGGAGGCATAATACTCCATAGTATATATGGACCATATTTTCTTTATCCATTCGTCCTTTGAAGGACATCTTGGTTCTTTCCACAGTTTGGCAACTGTGGCCATTGCAGTTATGATCATTGGGGTACAGATGGCCCTTCTTTTCACTACATCTGTATCTTTGGGGTAAACACCCAATAGTGCAATTGCAGGTTCATAGGGTAGCTCTATTTTTAATTTCTTAAGGAATCTCCACACTGTTTTCCAAAATGGCTGCACCAACTTGCATTCCCACCAACAGTATAAGAGGGTTCCCCTTTCTCCACATCCTCTCCAACACATGGTGTTTACTGTCTTCTTAATTTTTGCCATTTTAACTGGTGTAAGGTGATATCTCAATGTGGTTTTGATTTGAATCTCCCTGATGGCTAATGATGAACATTTTTTCATGTGTCTGTTAGCCATTTGTATGTCTTCTTTGGAGAAGTGTGTGTTCATGTCTTCTGCTCATTTTTTGATGTTATTATCTGTTTTGGGTGTGTTGAGTTTGAGGGGTTCTTTATAGATCCTGGATATCAGCCCTTTGTCTATACTGTCATTTGCAAATATCTTCTCCCATTCTGTGGGTTACCTCTTTGTTTTGTTGACTGTTTCCTTTGCTGTGCAGAAACTTTTGATCTTGATTAAGTCCCAGAAGTTCATTTTCACTTTTGTTTCCTTTGCTTTTGGAGACATATCTTGAAAGAAGTTGCTGTGGCCAATGTCAAAGGGGTTACTGCCTATGTTCTCCTCTAGGGTTCTGATGGATTCCTGCCTCACGTTGAGGTCTTTCATCCATTTCAAGTTTATCTTTGTGTATGGTGTAAGAGAATGGTTGAGTTTCATTCTTCTACACATAGCTGTCCAATTTTCCAGCACCATTTATTGAAGAGGCTGTTTTTCCCCCCAACCTGGATATTTTTTCTGCTTTATCAAAGATTATTTGACCATAGAGTTGCGGGTTCATATCTGGGCTCTCTACTCTGTTCCCCCTGGTCTATGTATCTGTTTTTGTGCCAGCACCATGCTGTCTTGGCGATCATAGCTTTGTAGTAAAGCTTGAAATCAGGCAACGTGATGGCCCCACATTTATTTTCCTTTTTCAACATTTCCTTAGCAATTTGGGGTCTTTTGTGGTTCCATACCCCCAAACTACTAGAACTCATATAGCAATTCAGTAATGTGGCTGGATAAAAAATCAGTGTACAGAAATCAGTCGCTTTCTTATACACTAACAATGAAAATACAGAAATGGAAATTAGAGAAATGATTCAATTTACTATAGCAACCAAGAACCATAAGATACCTGGGAATAAACCTAATCATAGAGGTAAAGGATCTGTACTCAAGGAACTACAGAACACTCGTGAAAGAAGCTGAAGAAGACACAAAAAGATGGAAGACCATTCCATGCTCATGGATCAGAAGAATAAACATTGTTAAAATATCTATACTGCCTAAGCAATCTATACTTTCAATGCCATTCTGATCAAAATTCCACTGGCATTTTTCAAAGAGCTGGAGCAAACAATCCTAAAATTTGTATGGAACCAGAAAACCTAATGTACTTCTATTTGTTTTCTGATATATGCCTTTAATATCTCTTTAAGAAAATTTTCTCACTTGGGGCCATTATTATATGTCTTTATATTTGTTTGTAAAAGTTATGAAGATTTGTATTTTGTTCTCTGATCTGTCTGAAAATTATTTTGTGTATATTCATTAAATACATCTTTCAAAAAATAGATCTTCTTTTTCCATTAATACATAATTCCATTTCTGAGACACATCTTTTCCATATATTTCCAGGTGTGTTTCAGGACTCTGTTACATTAGTTTATTTGTCAAGCTCTGTAATATTTTTAGTAAGTTCTCTAAGAGAGATTAATGATAAATGTTGATATTTTACAGGAGTAATACCTCAATACATCCTTTATTACCTTCTTATCAAAGCAATTTGTCTATTAATGATATTTGTTTTTCCCTATGACACTTAAAATGACCTTTTCAAGTTTTATGCAACAAGTATTTAGTCAGTTTTTGTAGTAATTCTTCCATTAACAATTTTTTAAATGAATGTAACCTATTTTAAATGTCCAGTGTTAAGGTATACAGTTGTATCCAGTTTACCATACATCTATATCTGGGAACCCTTTATTACAATACAAATAAACATTTTTGTCAGCCCAGTTTCATTGTGCCACTTTGTATCCCATTTCTCCTTCTATTCCTTTTCCAGGCAGTCGGTGATCTGCTTCTTATCACTCTATTAGTTTGCATTTTCTAGAATTCTATATACATGGAATCATATAGCATGTACATTTTTTTGTCTAGCTTCTTTCATCAGTATAATAATTTTGATACTTTGATGCCAAAAATTTCAAAATTTGGTATTCATTCAAGTATTGTAAGGCATCAATAGTTTACTGCTTTTTATTTGGGTGGTATTCCATTGCATAGATATACCACAACTTACTTATACATTCATTTGTTGATGGATATTTGGATTGTCCTCAGTTGAGGCTACTACACAAAAATCTGCTGTGAACATTTATGCACAAGCCTTTATGTGAACATATGTTTAATTGTTCGGATAAATACCTAGGAATGGAATGCCTGGGCCATATGACAGGTGTTTGCTTAGCTTTTTACAAAATGGTCAAACTGTTTCCCATAGCAATTGTACAATTTTATATTCCTACTAGCAGTGTTTGAGAACTCCATTTCTTCTATATCTATGCCAATATTTAGTGTGGCTGAAACTATTTTGTTATTTTCTTAGCTTAGTTGTATAAATTCAAACATCAAACTCCTATAAGAAGAAAAAAGTTAGAAATTACCTGAGGATACTTTTCTTTGTCTAATCAGAGCAAGGCCTTCCTTATTATCTTCCTATACAGGTATCTAGACTTATTTTTGTCCACCATTTCATTAATGGTATAGCAACTCAAAGGCCTCCACTTTAAGTAAAGGCCCTTTTTCCAAATCCCTAACTTTCATGGACCATCTCTTATGCCTGAATGTGTTTGAGACAGGCAAATTAATCCTGCTTCTCATCACCCATCTCGGCTGAATCCCCATTTTCCATTCCCACTCCCTATTCCCATATTCTCTCCTAGAGTATGTTGCCCTCTTTGATTTTACTCTTGAAGAAATATGAACTAAATATGTTCTTCTTACTTGGTTTGGTGTAAGCCAAACAATAAGATTAAATCAGAAAATAAATAAAAGCTTTGGAGCACCACTACTCAAAACAGCCAAGAGGTAGAAACAGCTTAAATGTCTATTGGCAGATGAATGAATAAACAAAATGTCATCATATATATGAGATATATATGATACAACATTATATATGTATATATAATTCAGCCTTAAAAAGAAAGAAAATCCTGTTACAAGCTACAATTTGGATGAACCTTGAAGACATTGTATTAAGTGAAATAAGCCAGTCATGAAAAGACAAATGTTGTATGATTTCACTTGTATCAAGTATCTAAAGTAATCAAATTTATATAAACTGAAAGTAGAACGAAAGGTACTGGAGCTCAGGGAAAGGGAAAGGGGAAGGGGAGGCATTGTTTAATGGATATAGAATTTCAAATTTGTACTCTGAAAAAATCCCAGAATTCTATTTTGCAACAATGTGAAGATATTTAATGATACTTAACTGTACACTTAAAAATGGTTAAGATTGTAAGTTCTATGTTATGTGCTTTACAACAAAAATACATAAAAGCTTTGGGTAGTTTTCCTTTATATCAACTTGAAGAAATTGTCTTCCTGTTTCTTCTGAAATAGAAGATCACTAACTTTTCCCACAAATATTGGCATGCATATTTAGTGAATCTTTTGAGTAACATCAACAACAATAGTTCCACTGTGATGGATTTCTGAATATTTAATAAGGTCTAGAGAATTTTATAAGATTTGGACCCACTGCAGCCTCTACTTTCAGAAGCTCAGATACCACCGCTCAAAGGGCAGATGAGTTTCCTACTTACCAGATGTCAGTTGAAGCATGGGATTTTTTTTTTTTTTTTAGCTTAAAGACAACTCTCTCTACATTTTCTTTATTAACAATGAAGCTCAAAGAAACCGATTCTGTGAACTATGAAAGTTTCTCTTTATGGGACAACAGTATAAATTCAAATTTGATTATCTTGAAACTTATCTCTGAAACATAGTTACCTTGGTTCACAATACTCCAGAAAAATATGGAAACAAACAAAAGTAGACTCAATTTATTTTAAAGCAGGAGTAATATAATAGCTTTATCAGAAATATGTACATAATATTAGAAGATGCATACTATCTCAAAAACTATATGTGCAAAATCAAAGTAGTTGTCCTTAATATGCCATTGATTTTTTTTTTTCAGGCTGTCATTGTGAAGACAGTTATTAACCTTCTCTGTTAACCTCTAATTAAAGGGGTATAGATGTTTTCTGGAGAAGAAAAGGAAGAGCCCTTTAAAACCATTTGCTATATTCAGTAACTTTACTCCTTTGAGTCACTTCACAGAGTACTTCTTCTGAGTAGTGTCTTTTATAAATCTGAATTTATATTTTTGAGCTCCTATTAAAGTCCACCTAGCAGGATATAGGTTTAAGTTGAAATTTTAAGGAGAGAGAAAGAATATTCTTGACAGCAAAATTCTTTCCATAAACAACTTCTAGGAATCTTGTATAAAATGTTAGTATTTTCAGGCCATAGATCTTTCCTTTTTGAGAACTTTGAAGAGTAGATTTAATTCTTTCCAGAAACAGTGAGATCAGTGCACTGAAAAAAAAAAATATATATATATATATATACACTTTAAGAGGTTATTATTCTAAGAGGCAATGCTCTTTGAGGTTTTAGAAGCCACATGGCTAGAAATTTAGAAAGTATAAGATTTGTATTTGTAGCATTAAAAATGATAAAATATTTTCCAATATAAAATAAAATTTAAAAAAATCATATTCTTTACAATAATCCAGAAGTTGCTAATACAAGATTTTAGATTCCCCCCTTTTGGTTTTACCTACATTCTAGGTGGTAGAATGGTGTTAACTTTAACTTGAAGATGAATTTAATAGAATATCTTCTACCTTCCTACATGGGATAATAGGCTTAGAATTTAAGTTGACTTTATATGACACTATATAAACACAACTGCTGCAGATTGCTTCAGCATAAAAATAACTTCAGAATGACTCTCAAAATTTTCTTATACGGTATACATGGGGCTAGCAGAATGAAGTAGGCTTGTGTTCATCAGCTTCTCTATAGATGCCTCTACCATGGACAATTCATACTCACTCTTTACTTCTTAGAGAATGGATACAAAAAAGAATTATCCTACCATGTTATCAGACTACTACCAGGATCAAATAAAATGTGAATAAAAGCAAGTTAAAATCATAAAATTTTGAAAACACAAGCCATACTATTCAAAGACTTTATCACGTTTATAAAGCAATAATACAGAATCACACATTTTTATAACTACAATGGAACAGAGAGTGTTTTCTAGTTCCATGTTGTTTTTAGGTACAAAATATTGCATATAATTTCATGTGTATCATGTGTCTTAGAGAAGTGAAGAGACTTAACTGAGGTTACACAGAAATTTTGTGGCAGAGACGATCCTAGAGTTCATGCCTGCTGATTCATACTCCAGGGTATTATTTCCCTAGACCAGAGTTACTGATAACTGTGTCCCACAGAGCCCTGTTCATTTCAGAGACACCTCAGTAGCAAACACAAAACTCTCCCAGTCCTGACACTTTTTTTTTCTGTTTTCAACCCTGGGCTTCTTACAAAAAAAAAAAAAAAATTGTTTGGACATTATTACTGTAGAAGAATAACAAAATGATAGATATGCAGTGGGAAAAGTAATACAATACCAGAGTCAGGGTTACTTATTCATTACCATGCCCTTTCTGGAAGAAAAATATATCTTCCAGAACTATGAGGTTCTTTAAAAACTACAGTATCTGGTGGTCCAGGCATTTGTTGCTCTAAAAATTTTAGGGAAATGAATTCAAAAATTTAAAACTCTTCGAACAGTAATTTCAAGGTCTATATGAGTTCACTGGAGAATTCTACCCAAATGTTTAAAGAAAAACACCAATCTATACAATCTCTTGCAAAAATGGAAAAAGGCATACTTCCTAATTCATTTTATAAAGCTATCATTACTCTAATACCAAAAAAAAAAAAAAATGGTCAGTACAGAAGAAGAGGAAGAAGAAGAAGAAGAAGAAAAAGAAGACAAATACAGACCAATATCCCTCACAAGTATAGACTGAAATTCCCTAGCCAAATGATGGCAAATAAATTTGAGCAGTGTATATAACAGAATTATACATTATGACCAAGGAAGATTTATTCTAGGAAAGAAAAGCTGGTTCAATGCAAATTACCACGTTAACAGGTTAAAGGAAAAAAAAAATCACATGATCATACCAATTGATGCAAGAAATCATTTGATAAAATTCAACACCTATTCATGATAGATGCTCTCAGCAAATCAGAAATTAGAAGGATACTTCCTCAACAACAAAAACCTACATCTAATATCATTTATATTAGTAAAAAACTGAATTATTTTCACCTAATATCTGGAACAATACAAGAATGCTTTCTATTATTCAACATAGTACTAGGAATTTCAGACCATGCTAGAAGGCAAAAAGGGAATAAAACACATGATGATCATAAAAGAAGAAATTAACTGTCTTTATTGCAGATGGCATGATTATATAGAAAATCCCAAGGAATCTACAAAAACACTCCTAAAACTAATATTTAATTTCATTAAGGTCACAGAATATAATATCAACATTAATAAGAAAAATTCTACAAATGACCAGTGAACATATGGAAATCAAAATTTAAAATGAAATACCATTTGATGGGGCACCAGAGTGGCACAGATGGTTAAGCATCTGACTCTTGGTATTGCTCATATCCTAATCTCAGGGTTGTGACATTGAACCCCATGTCAGGCTCTGTGCTCAGCACAGAGTGGCTTAAGACTTTCTCTCCCTCTCTCTCTGTCTGTCCCCCGAGTTAAATAATTTTTTAAATATAATACCATGTACAATCATTCAAGAAATGAAATATTTAGATATTTTCTAAAAAAATACTAAGTAAACTAAATAATAAATAGGTAAAAAACAACTAAACATATATAGGATTTGCATGCTGAAAATTACAAAACACTGATTAAAAAATCAAAGAAGAACAAATGGTATGAAAACACATATCATGTTCATGGATTGGAATACAACATTCTAAAAATGTCAAATCTCTTAAACTGTTATAAGTTCAAGGCAATACCTGTCAAAATCCCAGAAAAATACTTTATAGTTCTAGACAAGATCCTAAAATTTTAAAGAAAGACAAAGGAACTATAATGGATTTCTTCTGAGGAAAAGAATAATAAAATAGGAAGAAACTCTCTGTCCCAATTTAAGATTTTGTATAGTCTTAGACTGTGGTGTTACCAGAGCAATAAACATATACATCAATGGAACAGAATAGAAATCCAGAAATAAAAGTACACAAGTATACATTCATACATCTGATTTTTTTCTAAAAGTGAAAATGCAGTTCAATGAAGGAAAAATAGTCTTTGCCTCATATACCATTGGCAATCACCATCATCATCATCTCCATCTAAACCTCACACCATATTCAACTTTAGCTAGAAATAGATCACTGATTTAAGTGTAAAATGTAAAACTCTAAAACCTATACAGGAAATAAAAGTGAAAATCTATAAAAACTAGAGTTTGGTGAAGAGTTTTCAGATATGACCAAATATCTTAAACATCAAAAGCGACTAGGGTAATGCAAATTAAAACTGTGATGAGATATCTTGAAATATTTTAGACAACTAAAATAGCAAAATAGTGACTACATAAAATGCTGGCAAATATGCATACTTTAAATTTTCATACTTGCTTAGTGAGAATGTAAAATGGTAGAGTCATTCTGAAAAATAGTTTGTTTCTTTGAAAAATTAAACACTTATCATATGACTCAAGAATCATACTGCTGGGGGCACCTGAATGGAACAGTAGGTTGGGTGACAACTCTTGGTTTCCACTCAGGTCGTGATCTCATGTTAGTGGGATTGGCCCCGCCTTGGTTCTGTGCTCATCATGGAGTCTGCTTAGGACTTTTACTCTCTCTCTCTCTCTCTCTCTGCCTCTCCATTTGCCCTTCCCTCCCAAGAAAAATAAATAAATATTTTTAAAAAATCATACTGTTGGGCATCTTCTCCAGATAAATAAAAATTTTTATTCAAACAAAAACCTGTATATTAATGTTCATAGCAGCTTTATTTGTAATAGAAAAAGAAAATTGGAAATACCTAAAATCTTTCCCAATAGGTAATGGTTAAACCAAATGTTATATTTATAACATGGAATACTACTAAACAATAAAAACAAACAAACAAATAAACAAACAAAACCCCTAAAGGATTATTTATTTATTTTAAAGATTTTTTTTTTTTAATTTATTTGAGAGAGAGAGAGATTGAGAAAGAGCAAGAACAAATGGAAGGGGCAGAGGAAAAATCTAAAGCAGGCTCTACACTCAGCATCGAGCCAATGTGGGGCTTGATCTCACCACCCTGAGATCACATCCTGATCTGAAACTAAGAGCTAGACACTTAACCAGCTGTTCCACCCAGGAGCTCCAGGACTATTTAAATAGACAACAACTTGGATAGATCTCAAAGGCATTATCCTGAGTCAAAAATATGTCAAAATGTCACATACTATGATTTCATTTATATAACATTTTCTAAGTTATACACATACAAAGTAGATTAGTTAGATTAGTTGATTAGTTGCCAGGAATTTAGGGTGGATGAAGGAATAAAATGTTATTTGAGCTAGATTTAAATTTAATTTCTATATACCGGCAACAAGCAGGATAATGCCTTTGAGATCTATCCAAGTATGGATATTATTTCACGCCAAGCATCAAAAATCAAACTGACCGGTCAGGGCTGTCTCTTACGAAAAGACGACGACGATGATTCTGACAAGGTCACTCCCAAGAAGGCCGCTCCGGACGAGGCTGCTCCGCAGATGAGGCCACTCCTCGGAGCCGCTCCCAAGAAGAGGCCGCTCTGGAGGAAGCCGCTCCCAGGACAAGGCCGCTCCCAATGACGAAGAGGCGATGACGACAGCGACGATGACAGGGAGGACAACACCGATGACACAGATTCTGCTCTCCATGACGCCACTCTGACAAGGCTGCTCCCCAGAGGAGGCCACCACTCCCGACGAGGCCGCTCACCGACGAGGCCACTCCCCGGTTGGAGTCGCTCCCAAGAAGAGGCCACTCTGGAGGAAGCCGCTCCCAATGACGAAGAGACAATGACGACAGCGACGATGACGAGGAGGACAACACCGATGACACAGACTCTGCTCCCCATGACGCCACTCTGACAAGGCTGCTCTGGCAAGGCCGCTCTCCAGACAAGGCTGCTCCGGCGAGTCCATTCTGTAGGAAGCCTCTGAGTTCTTCCCAGTTTTCCCTCCTTCCCCTGTGATCTTCTGTGCTATTCCTTATGTTCCACATACGTGTGAAACCATATAATAATTCCCTTTCTCTGCTTGACTTATTTCACTTAGCATAATCCCCTCCAGTTCCTTTCATGTCGATGAAAATGGTGGGTATTCATCCTGTCTGATGGTTGAGTAATATTTCATTGTGTATATGAACCACATCTTCTTTATCCACTCATCTGTTGAACGGCATCTCAGCTCCTTCCACAGTTTGGCTATTGCAGACGTTGCCTTTATGAGCATTGGGGTTACAGAAGGGAGGGGGGATGGGGTAACCAGGTGATGGGTATTAAGGAGGACACATGTGGTAATGAGCACTGGGTGATATACACAACTAACGAATTGTTGAACACTATATAAAAAACTAATGATGTACTATATGCTGGTCAATTGAACATAATAAAAAAAAAAGAAAAAGAAAAAACTAAAGTAGCAGAAAACATGGTGGGGAGAGAGGCAACAAAACCAACCAACCAACCAAAGAACCAACAAATGTCTTGACCTCTATCTTGTATATAAAAATAATCTGAGATGGATTTTAGGTACCTAAATAAAGGTGAAAAGATCTCAACATAAGCATTTGTAAAGATGATCAACATCATTAGTAACCAGAGAAATGCTAAAAAAAACAAAATGGGATACCATTTCAAATCTATTATAATGGTTAAAATTTCAAAAATTGACAATATTGTTAAAGGGAAAATGTGGAGCCATCAGAATTTGCATACATGGTCTGTATGAATGTCTCACTTTACAGAAAAAGAAAAGGCAGTTTAATATAAAGTTAAAAACATATTTCCCCTTTGACCCATGAATTCCACTACTAAATAAATGGAAAACATAAATCCACAAAAATACTAATAGAACTAAAAAGAACTAATAGAACATAGAAAGTTTAGTCATAATAATTAATGAATAGCAAAACAATCAAATAGCCAGCAATGGAAAAATGAAGAAAAGAATTGGAATGCATTCACTCAGTGTAATAGAATCTTCCTCAGTAATTAAAAGGAATTTAAACACTGACACATACAATAACTTGGAAAACCTCAAAAACACTACATTGATGAAAGAAATCCAAGAATGAAAGAGTTCATACTTCATGATTTATATTCCATGACGTTCAAAAACAAGCAAAAGTAACATGTGAGAATAGCAGTTGACTTTGGAATGAGGGAAGAAACTAACTGGAAACAGCATGGGAAAACAATCTAGGATAAAAGAAAGGTTCTATATCATGTTTATGATGGCTACATGGGTGTTTCCCTGAGCTCACTGAACTGAATACTTTAAATTTGGACACTGTGTCGTATGTAAACTAAAATAATAATTTAAAAAGAAAAAAATCATTTTTTACAATTTAATTTAAATTTTTTTCAGTTTTCCCAAATTCATTGTTTATGCACCACACCCAGTGCTCCATGCAATACCCTCCTTAATACCCACCAGGCTCATCCAACCTCCCACTCCCCTCCCCTCCAAAACCCTCAGTTTGTTTCTCAGAGTCCACAGTCTCTCATGATTCATCTCCCCCTCCAATTTCCCCCAACTCACTTCTCTCCATCTCCCCATGTCCTCCATGTTATTCCTTATGCTCCACAAGTAAATGAAACCATGTGATAATTGACTGTCTCTGCTTGACTTATTTCACTCCGCATAATCTCCTCCAGTCCCATCCATGTTGATACAAAAGTTGGGTATTATATCCTTTCTGATGGAGGCATAATACTCCATAGTATATATGGACCATATTTTCTTTATCCATTCGTCCTTTGAAGGACATCTTGGTTCTTTCCACAGTTTGGCAACTGTGGCCATTGCAGCTATGATCTTTGGGGTACAGATGACCCTTCTTTTCACTACATCTGTATCTTTGGGGTAAACACCCAGTAGTGCAATTACAGGGTAATAAGGAAGCTCTATTAATTTCTTGAGGAATCTCCACACTGTTCTCCAAAGTGGCTGCACTAACTTGCATTCCCACCAACAGTGTAAAAGGATTCCCCTTTCTCCACATCCTCTCCAACACTCGTTGTCTACTTTACTGTTTTGTTGATTTTGGCCATTCTGACTGGTGTAAGGGGGTATCTCAATGTGGTATTGATTTGAATCTCTCTGATGGCTGATGATGATGAACATTTTCTCATCGGTCTGTTAGCCATTTGTATGTCTTCTTTGGAGAAGTGTGTGTTCATGTCTTCTGCCCATTTTTTGACGTGATTATCTGTTTAAATTATCTTTTTTTAGGTAATCATTCATCATAAACTGTTGAGTGAATGTCTATTAAATAAATCTCTATTCACTATCTTGATTAACAACATTGGTTTGGGAAGGCACTACATTTCAATTTTTTAATTACCCTGTCTTAAACATGAAAAAAGAAAAAGATTCTCTACATTCAAATGAATAATTTATATATATTCAAATTACTGAATATGACATGACACATTTGGTAAATGTTTTATTTCCTTTACTTAACAGGCTCCACAAAACAGACTGGGCCAGATGGAGCAATCATAGAACAGAAAAAGAACACAGGACCTAAAGTCAGACAACCTGAGTTTCTTTTAGCTTTTGTCTTTTATGATTCTTTTTAGTAGAAGTTCCCAGCTGATTATCACTGTTGAGGTTTCTTAACACTAGAAAATATTATTAAATATGGGGGTCCATCAATACACATAGCAATGGCCTAATGTCTGGCCATCTTGGTTGTCAACTTAAAAAAAAAAAAAAAACACTGGTATTTATAATAAAACATGACTATTCCTGTTCCTCTTTCTCCTTCAGTGTTTTGAATTTGTTGTACATTTGTTTTAATATGCAGGAAACCACTTTTCTCTTTCATTTTTAAAGCTCTTATGAAACCAATCACATGTTTCAGTGCTATCTTTTAAGCAACTGACATAAAGCCAAAGTGACAGGGCAAAAGCATAAATGCCATCCTTTTCTCCTTTTGCTCCCTATTACACAGGAACACTTCCACAGCATTTCACTGATAATGTCTTTTCAAATTCTGACATCTTGCAAAATTAATGACTGTGTAGTTTTAAAAATGTAAGACTTCTACTATCTCCACATTTTAAATGTATTTCCTTTAATGTGTTTTCATATGAAGATAAGACAATTATATGTATATATGTATATATCTACATACATACATAATGTTGGTGCGTACTCACATGCATAAAAGTATATCAATGAAATAATCATTTATTTTCAGTCTTTCATCCATTCAATATATAAATATTTTTAACTATATACAGGATTTATGATAAGTACTGGGAATGTGATTTTAATAAGATAGTCTACATCTTTACAATAACAATAACAAAGATTTATACCCATGCTTATACTGTTCTAAATTCTTTTTCTTGTCTCTAGTTGCTTAATCACTGTAATCCTATAAAGGGAACTATTATTTAGTTAAAATTCAGATACAAAGATGAGTAATAGCTAATCCAATATCACATAGCTAGGAAAGAGTAGAGCCAGAATTTCAACCCAGGTGGTCTACCTCCAGAGTAAAGGATGTGTAAGTATGACACCATGCTTTTCTGCTCTTGTATATTCTCTCATACAGGAAAGATACTGAGTAGGTATAAGGGGGATAGAATAAACAAATATAACTCAAAATGTATTTCCCTCATACTACATGAAATATTTCACTTATTTCTTCTCCTATTAGATTTAACAATTCTAAATTATTTTCTTCTTCTTTTTTTTAATCAACCTCTATTTTAAGAATGGAAATAAATCTAGGAAGACTTTAGTGTAGGCCCATTCTTTTTTCTTCTAATATGTATCTAAGATCAGGTAAGAGAAGAAGTGAAATTTTAATAAGATGAATTGGCTCAATGAGGAAAAAATCATATATCATATCAATTGTTATATGACTTACAAGACCTCCCTGTGGGAGGAAAATACTTTGCATCATGCTGAAAAAGATTTGGCCATGTGACTTCATCGGGCAAATCAAATATGAGGGAAGTATTATGAGTCATGCATAGCAAAAGCTTAAAAGTCATTTCATAGTTCTACAATTGGTCTTCCCATCTGCCATGAGAATGGCACCCTAAGCAAAGTCTGTTTGGTTCAAAAAACGAATAAGACCCTCAATGATGTTTAGTTCACATATAACACAAAAGTGAAAGAGATATTTATTGTTATAAATTAGTGAAACTTAGATTTATTTGTTACCACAAAATAATGTCACAAAATCCAGAGGATATGATAGATTTATCTTTTCATATTCCTCACCTAAATAGAGACCACTATTCAAAATTCTTCAGTTTCAAGTGATGGAAAACCACCTGAAACCGTTGGGTAAGAAAAGGGCATGAGTGCCTTAAGAGTTAGAGTAAAAGCTGAGTGTTACCAGCAAGTAATGTCAAGACCCTAAATATCACCTTAAACCATTCTCAAAATCTTTTCTCTATCTTTCTGTATATGTCAACTTCTCTCTCTTTTGGGGTGAATGTGTGTGTGTGTGTGTGTGTGTGTGTGTGTGTGTGTAGCCTCTTACTTTATACCTAATTTTTCTACAGAACATGAAGTTTCACCTCTCTTAAAAAAAAATGACACCAAAAACAAAGGAAAAAACCCTCTTTCCTTCAGTCCTTCAGATTTGGTTCAAAAGTTTCCAGGAAAGAAATCTGGTTGTGTCATACTTTATTTTGGATCACTCTAGAGCCAATCAACTATTTCTAGTCATCAACACTGTATAAACACATGGTAGTTACAACATGCATTACACAAGAACACAGAAATGAAGCAGAATGAGAAGAATCTAGAAAAAAGGGGTGCTGAACAGATACTTAGAGGCTGATTATAAAAATCCTTACAGACATTATGTAAATCCTACAAATCTGGGAAGAGGAAAGAAAGATAAAATATAAAGAAAAGCCTGTTTAAAATTTTTATATATAGCCAACATGCAACATTATTTCATTTATTCAAACATAAATGTCATATGTCAGTTATTGTAATATATCTGAGATATGTCAGTAATTGAAATATATCCTGAGAATATAAACATATAAGACAAAGAGCTTAAAAGCTTAAAATCTCATCTAGTATGCAAGAAAATACATACATATATATGCTGTTTTAAAAATTAAAATAAAAGTCTTAGGTTGATATGAGTGTTCATAGATCCCAAATGTTACCCAAAAATTTGCCAAAGAAGTAGTAGCCTGAAGGATAAAGAGGGCTTAGAAATATGAGAGAGGAATGACGTTACCAGGAAGGCAGAATAGGAAGTTCTGGTCCTCATTCCTTCACAGAAACACCAATATGAACAACCATCCGCATATAAGAATACTTTTGTGGGAGCCCAGAGTCTGGCTGAGAGATTCCAGCACTCAGGTGGATGCATTGAAAGGGTAAGAAAAGCAGTTTCACTTTCCGCGCATCATCTGTTCCTCAGAATGGTGCAAATTGGTGCTGAGATAGCTGAGAATCACTTGGCCTGTGATTCTCCCAAGAAGAAAAGTGAGTGAAGTGAGCACCTGGCTTCCTCACTTTGTAGGACACTGTCCAGGAGGCCTGCTTCTATCTCATCCCACCCAGAATACTGAGGGGATTGGCATTGCTGAATTATCCAGAGGCAACTATCAACAGCTAGCAATCAGGGAAAACGTGAATGGATTCAAAGAAAACTGGCACATGGATCTCAACAGCCAGACATGAATCCTGGTAACTGGCTCATGAACTGCAACAAGAGGTTCACACACAAACTCCACGGGACAACTACGGAATCCCCGTTACCCAACACCTACCCCCAGTGCTGAAAATGGCACATGCAAGCTTTTGCAGAGAGATGTAGAACTCAGTAGCAGTTTGAAATCTTAGCAACTGCTCTAACTGCCAGATTGGCAGAAGGAGCACAACTTTAACTTCAGAACACTGCCTTAGGGAAAATGGGAAGCTCTTAACAACCAACCTGATTTTGAGGGATGGAGAGATTGCACACAATCCTAAGACTCCCTCCCCACCCCCTTGGCTAAAAGAGAATTAGAAGAGTGGAGAAGGTACAACTATAGAAAAGTTCTGAAATCCTGAGGGTTCCTAACCAGGCTTGTGAGTAAAGATCTTTCTCTTCCAAATCCAGTCAGTACAGCCTAGAGGAGGTGACTAATGTTCAAATTAGAATACAGTAATGCAAGTCTTTCATCAACACAAAAAAACTTTAAGGAATGAGAACACCACCAGAGGAATAAATAAGCCATTGCCCGTAGCCATAAACCTGGGCTCAATGCAGAGAGAGCAGACAAAATGCCTATCTCCCTAAACCACTCTGTGGAAGTGGTTTAACTAGATACTTTCCCAGGTGCTTCTGGGATCTGGGTTCTAATCAGTCTCCATCTAGGTAATGACTGTGATCCTCCCCTATAGGACAGTGATGGGGCTTAGCATACCCTCAACTATTGGGAGCTACTAAAAACAAAGACCATGACTTGAACAATCAGTTTTGAAAGCTAACTAGGGGCTGAGGCTGGGCTAATAGATGAGATTCATGCCCTACATGAGAACAATCTGTCATGACTGGGAAAAGTGTTTTATTTAATGCACATAAACCAACACAGTGAGTCAAGGAAAATGAAGAAACAAGAGAATATATTCCAAACAAAAGAACAAAATAAACTTCTAGAAACAGATCTTGATGAAACAGATATATATAAGTGCTTACTCAATAATAACAAAATAACAGTCAGAAAGATGTTCTCCAAGGTCAGGAAAGGAATGCATGAACAAAGTGAGAATATTAAAAAGTACCAAACAGGGGCGCCTGGGTGGCTCAGTGGGTTAAAGCCTCTGCCTTCAGCTCAGGTCATGATCCCAGGCTCCTGGGATCGAGCCCCGCATCCGGCTCTCTGCTCTGCATGGAGCCTGCTTCCTTCTCTCTCTCTGCCTGCCTCTCTGCCTACTTGTGATGTCTGTCTGTGAAATAAATAAATAAAAATTAAAAAAAAAAGTAACAAACAGAAATCACAGAACTTAAGAATACAATAACTGAAAAATTTAGTAGAAGACTTCCACAGCAGCTACATGAAGTTGAAGAAAAGATCAGCAGACTCAAACTAAGTGCAATGGAATTCATAAAATCAGAAGAGAAAAAAAGAATAAGGAAATGAAAATAGCCTATGGGAATCATGGGATACCATCAAAAGATCAAATATATACACAGGGGCGCCTGAGTGGCTCAGTGGGTTAAAGCCTCTGACTTCAGCTCAGGTCATGATCCCAAGGTCCTGGGATCAAGCCCCGCATTGGGCTCTCTGTGCAGCGGGGAGCCGGCTTCCCCTTCTCTCTCTCTCTGCCTGCCTCTCTGCCTACTTGTGATCTCTGTCTGTCAAATAAATAAATAAAATCTTAAAAAAAAAAAAGATCAAATATATACACAAAACATAAGGTGCAGAAAGAGAAGAAAGACAGAAAAAAAGTGGAAATCTTATTCAAAGAAATAACTGAAATGGCTGAAAACTTCCCTCATTTGGAGAAAGAAATAGACTTTCCAGGCCCAAGATGCCCAAACAATACCAAATAAGAAGAATCTAAAGAGAATCACAACAAGACACATTATAATTAAAATGTCAAAAGTTGTAAGATGTTTTATGTTAGCATCATATAACCACAAAGCAAAAAACATATAGTATATACACAAAAGATAAAAGAAAAGGAATCAACACATATACTAAAGCAACTACTCAAATCACAAAGGAAATAGCAAGAAAAGAAAAAAGGAACAAAGAAATTACAAGAGCAACAATTTTTAAAAAATGGCAGTAGTAAGTCCATACCTCTCAATAATTTCTCTTAATGTAAATATACTAAATTCTCTAATCAAAACACCTAGAATGGCTGAAAAAATTTTTTAAAAAAGTTTCAACTATATGGCTGCCTGCAAGAGACTCATTTCAGCTTTTTTTTTTTTTCATTTCTGCTTTAAAGACACATAGATTGAAAGCCAAGGAATAAAAAATTATATTCCATTAAAATGGAAACCAAAGGAAAGTAGGGGTAGTTATATCACACAAAATAGACTTCAAGCCAAAAACTGTAATTAGAGACAAGAAAGTCATTATCTAATGATAAAGGGATAAATTCATCAAGAGGATGTCATGATTATAAATATTTATCCACCCAACATCAGAGAACTTAAAAACATAAAGCAAATGTTCACAGACCAGAAGGAAGAAATAACAATATAATAATAGCAGAGACTTCAGTACCTAACTTTCAACAATAGATAGATCCTCCAGATAGAAAATTAATAAGGAAGTATTGGCCTCAACCTACATGGTAGACCATGATGTTAGACCAGATGGACTTAACATGTTAGACCAGATGGACTTAACAGACTTATATAGAACATTCCATCCAAGAGCAGCAGAATGCACATTCTTGGATAAAAAACCCAAGACTGTATTTCAAGAAACTGAAAAGGAAAAAACAAGCTAAGCCCAAAGTTAGCAGAGTCAAAGAATTAACAAATATCAGAGTGGAAATAAATAAAATAGAGACAAAAAAGACAATAGAAAAAAATCAACAAAACTAAAAGCTGCGGTTTTTTTTAGAAGATAAAATTAATAAAACTTTAGTTAGATTAGTGAAGGAAAAAAGAGATAAGACTTATTAAATAAATAAGAAATAAAAGAGGAGACAATACATCTGTTAACACAAAAACACTAAGGATCATAAGAAACTATAGTGAACAATTAAACACAAGCAAATTAAAAAACCTAGAAGAAATATATGAATCCTTAGAAACATACAACCTACCAAGAATGGCTTGTGAATAAAAACAAACAAACCAACCAACCTCTGAACACATCAATTACTAATTAGGAGACTGAATTAGTAATCAAAACCTTTCAATAAACAGAAGTCCAGATCAGATGGCTTCCGGTGAATTCTACCAAACATTTAAAGAAGAATCTAATACCTATCCTTCTCAAACTCTTCCAAAATACTGAAGAAGAGGAAACACTTTCAAAAATATTTTATGAGGCCAGATTATCAAACAAGGACATTACAAGAAAATAGATTACAGTCCAATGTTCCTGATTAAAATAGAAGCAAATATCCTGAACAAAGTATTAGCTAACCTAATTCAACAGTACATTAAAAAGATCCCATGTCAAATAAATCCAATTAGAAATGGGCAAAATACCTGAATAGACATTTCTCCAAAGAATATACACAAATGCCTAACAAGTACATTAAAAGGTGCTCAAGTAAATGCAAATCGAAACCACAATGAGATGTGATTTCACATTTGTTAAAATGGCTATTATTAGAAAGAAAAATAACAAATATTGGTAAAGATCTGGAGAAAAGGGTAACCCTTGTACACTGTTTTGGGTAATGTAAATTGGTGCAGTCATTATGAAAAACAGTATGAATGTTCTTAAAAAATATAGATTTACCTACCATATGATCCACCAATCCCACTTTTAGATATATATGCAAATAAAATCAGGATCTCAAAGAGACATCTGCACCATGTTCATTGGATCATTATTCACCACAGCCAAAATATGCAAACAACCTAAGTGTCTATCAACCAGTGAATGGACAGAGAAGATGTGGTGTATACATACAGTGGAATATACTCAGCCTTAAAAAGAAGAAAATCCTGTTATTTGTGACAGCATGGATGTACTTGGATGGCATTATGCTTAGCACAATAAGACATAGACAAAGCTGTATGATTTCACTTGTATATGAAATATAAAATAGTCAAGCTCACAGAAACAGAAAGGTGATTAAACAGGGGCTGTCAAAGAGGAGCAATGGGGAGGTGATGGTTAAAAGCTATAACGTTTCAGTTGTATGAGATAAATAAGTTCTGTAGATCTATAATGGTATAAGTATAGTGTCTTTAGCTAACAATACTGTATTGTGTAATAAAATTTGCTAAAAGACTAGATCTTGTGGTTCTTACCACAAAAATAAACATAATGCTAAAGGGAGTGGGAGGAAACTTTTGGAGGTGCTGGATATGTATATAGTCTTGATGGTGGTGATGGTTTCATGGATATACACTTATCCCCAAACTCATCTAGTTATAACATTAAATATTTACAGTTTTTTAATATGTCAGTAATACCTCAGTAAAATGGCTTTTTAAAAAAAGGTATATGAGGAAAGTAGAAAATGAAAACCAGACAGAGAAGGAATTTTGTGCAGTCACAGAGAAAGGAATAATTCAGAAAAACAAGAAGTCCTACATGGAGGACATACTGGGTAGAAGAAAACAATCAAAATAAAACTTAGCTACTATTCAGATTAGGTATGTTGAATTTTATCCTTAAGGTAACAGTAAATTCTGAAGGATCTGTAAACTTGGTAAGGGGCTTTTTGTCTTTTGTTTTGTTTATATTTTATTCTAGTAGCAATGTAGGGAAAGGATTGCTGTGAAGAGATATAAAGGAGGGTGGAGATGCTTCGGAGGCTCTTGATGCTTCTTAAATGATTACTTTCAGTAAATACTAATAATAACTTGAACTAAAAATGTTGATTAATGAGCTAGTGGGTAAGTCAGACCAGAATTTCAAGAAAGAATGTGAGATTATTAACTTGGTAAAGTAGATGCAAAGTATATGATGGTACCATAAAGATAAGCAATATTCTGAGAGAAAGTAGGTTTTCAGAGAAAAGGCAAACTATTTAGTGTATATAGATTTAAGGTGTCTTTAAGTAATTACAAAATAAATATCATTTGTCATAAATCCAATCTTGGAGGAGGGTAGGGACAGGTGATACAGAGTAGAGAGGATAGAAGATAGAGACAGAGGATAGAGAGGATAGAGAATCTTCTTTTAAACTATGTTCCGACATCTATTTCAGCCACCATCTTCAGAGACTTCATTCCACAAAGTAAATTTCCCCCCTATTTTTTTCTTCTTCTCTTCACTTCTTCCCTCTCTTCCTCAACTTTCTTTCTTTCCCCTCCCTCCCCCCCTTCTCCCCTCCCCTTTTCTATCACTTATGAACATATGTTAATCTCTTTCATCTTCAAAAATACCTCACTTTGATCCTTTGTTGGTCTATAGCTGCTCCCTTACCTTTTTTCTCCCTTCAGAGTCAAAGGCTTCTGAAAGAGTAAGTGTACTAGCTGTCTCCATTTCCTCAAGCCCTATCCCCTCCTTGATTTATTTCAGTATCTTTTGCCAAGATCACCAAAGACCACTCAGTGTTCAGTCCCAATTTACTTGGCCCCTCTGCAGATTTTAACTCGGCTGATCATATCTTCTCAAAACATTCTTCTGCCTTATTTCAGCAATGGCTCCTAATTTTCCTCCAACTTATTTTGGCCATTCTCTTTTCTTGTATGGGTTTTTCTTCTTCCACCTAACCATGAAGTATTGGGCTTCTCCCCACAGTTCCATTTGGCAAGTTTTCTCACTCTACAAATGGTTTTTCAATGAGCTCACTCCCTTGGCTTCCACTGCAGCACACCTGATAATGATTTACAAATCTACAGATCCTGCCCAGATCTCCCTTCTCACCATGTGAAGACATAAGGGAAGAACTCCCTTCTAAGTGGTGATTGCAAGGAATTTTCAAGCTTATATCTAATCTTACAGCAAACCTACAGAAAAGAAATTACTTATTTTCCTATACTACCACAAAAGTCCTTCCTTTAAAGATTATTAGCCCCAAGGGACTTCCCTTGACTCATAAGTCCTCCAAGATGTGGAGGTGTGACCAACTCTTCCCAAACTGCATGGACTAGGAATTGGGGGAGGTGTTTTCTCATAGAAAAGTGGGAACTTTTGAAAAGAACAGTGAATGACTGCTGGCCAGGCATAAATAACGGGTGCCCCCTGCATACTCTGATACCACCAGAGAAAGCTATACTTTCTATTCCTGACAGCCAAGATTTGAGAGAGAGAAGTTAAAGAGGCAGGTAACAAATCTCAGTGATTATTGAGAGAACATGAGATTTTGAAAGAGAAAAAGGTCCAAGACAAGAAAGCAGTGTGTCAAGTATGTCCTGTGTAAGGACATGGAGACAGGGGAGAAATATCCATAGAAGTATGAAAAGGCAGATGAAGCTAAAAGCCAAGGGAAAGAGTCAGACTTCAGGAGATGAGCAGGAAGCTAAAACAGTAAACTGACGAAGGGGATTGACAACTAGTGCTTTCAGATCTTGTGTAAGAAGCAGAAAAGGACAGGGGCCCCTGGGTGGCTCAGTGGGTTGAGCCTCTGCCTTTTGCTCAGGTCCTGATCTCAGGGTCCTGGGATCGATCCCTGCATCGGGCTCTGTGCTCAGAAGGAAGCCTGCTTCCCCCTCTCTCTCTGCCTGCCTCTCTGCCTACTTGTGATCTCTGTCAAATAAATAAATAAAATCTATAAAAAAAAAAAAAAAAGAAAAGAAGAAGAAGCAGAAAAGGACTATTTTGCAGTTGCCAGAATTCAAAAACTAAGAGACTGGCAAACTATGACAAAACAAAACTACATGGTAGAATGAGGTGAGCTCAAAAGGTCGGACTAAACCTATGTTTTGACCATTGATTTAACTGTTTCAGCACCAGGAATTGATTCTCCTGCTAGCACCCTGTCTAGTGAACTGTTAGCACTGTTACATGTGTTCACACTCAATTGTGGAAGGCCATTTTATGTTCTGCTTAATAGTAAGGTTTCATTCAGTCCAAAATTCAAAAAATGCAAGTCAATAAAGAGGAGATGTCTGAGGTAGAGGAATCAGTAAGTATAAAACTGAGGGGTATTTAGGTCAACGATGCCAATAATCCTTTAATCCTTAGAGGTTAAAATCTTGGGCTTTGCATTTTGCATGGATAACCAAGAATTAATATATTCCAGTAGGTATTTTTGATTTGGATATCATAGGGGGCCATCCTGAATAGTTGTAATTAGTATTTTATTTATTCACTTTATTTTAAAGACTTTATTTATTTCAGAGAGAGAGAGAGAACATGTGCACAAATGGGGGGAAGGGGCAGAGGAAGAGAGAGAATCTCAAGCAGACTCTGTGTTGACCATGGAACCCTACATGGAGCTTGATCCCAGGACCATGAGATCATGATGTGAGCCAAAGCCAAGCATTGGATGCTCAACTGACTGAGCCACCCAGGTGCCCCTGGAACCAGGAGGACAATTCAGGCTTAGGTCTAGAGATGTGACGAGTGAAACAGATTGACAGGGGGTGAATTGCGCTATTGTAAAGTTTCTTTAAGATCTTCTAAAGACTGTAGTTTGGCCAGGTAATTGAGAGAGGGACATACCCAACACTTAGTATACTTTAAGATTATGAGCTTGTTGGTTCAGTGAGGCTTACACAAAAATGATTTTATTATCTTTTCATGGTTGGTAATTGTACATCAGGAAGCGGGGCTAGGAAAGCAAAGGTCAGGAACAGAAGGGCAAAGGGAAGAAGGAGGAAGGGTATTTCATAGAGTTTGGGGCTGAATTAGGAAAGAAGATGGGAGAATAGAAGGGAATTTGGGAAGTCATAAATACATTTCAGAAATTTTATAATGGGACTTATTTATGGTTGTGGATAATTCAACCCAGAATAACTCCAACTATTCAAACTTTTGAGTTGAGGTCCTCACTGGAGTAAATCCAGCTGTGGAGTTGATGATATGTTGAAAAGTTAATACCCCTGCAGGGCTAAGGTCTTCATGGGGACAGAGCACATAAATCCAGATGGGGGGCTGAGGTCATCAATGTAATACCATGCCCGGGTTCCTGGAGAAAGTTGGATGTGATTAAGATCTTATCTGTAATTATTTTGTGCCACGCCAGGGCTCTAGAAGTGCTACTTTAGATAGCTAGATAAAAGTGTATGGTGTCCCTTCAATGGGTCAGTATAATGAAGGACTTCTGAACAGCACAAGGCAGGCATAAGCAGGTTTGGGTGGGGTGAGTGAGACAGAGTGTAAGCTGACCATTTATAGAAGTTAGCCTTTGGAAGTGGGGAAAAATTCCAGAGCCTGAGCTGGAGGATTGCAAGATTTAAATTTCTTGCTGCTACCAAAAGAGGGAGTATGTGTGAATTGTCTGATCAGTGTGCCTAGACTGTACAAAAGAAGGGGAAGACAGATGGGCTTGAAAGCTGTCAGTGATCAAATATATAAAATAAAGTCAGACTCTCTATTAAGAGTGTTCTTTCTATTACTGTTATAGTTTTTTGTTTTTTTTTTTTAAGATTTTATTTATTTATTTGACAGAGAGAGAACAGGAGAGTACAGGCAGGGAAAGAGAAGAGGGAGCTGCAGAAGGATGGGGAGAAGCAGGCTCCCTGCTGAGCAGAGCGCCCAATGTGGGGTTCTGATTCCCAGGACCCTGGGATCATGACCTGAGCTGAAAGCAGTCATTTACCAAACTGAGCCACCCAGGCGCCCCACTGTTATGGTTTTTCAAGGGTTTAAAAAATACGTATGAGGGGTGCCTGGGTGGCTTAGTTGGTTAAGCGGCTGCCTTCAGCTCAGGGCATGATTCCAGAGTCCTGGAATCGAGTCCCGCATCAGGCTCCCTGCTTAGCAGGAAGCCTGCTTCTCTCTCTCCCTCTTCCTGCTGCTCTGTTTACTTGTGCTCTCTGTCAAATAAATAAATAAAATCTTAAAAAAAAAAGTATGAACCTACATAGATTAATTCCTTTTTTTAAAAGATCTTTTTTTTTTAAGATTGTATTTATTCATTTATTTGAGAGAGAGAAAGAGCAGACAGAGCAGACAGAGAAAGGCACACAGATAAACAAACAGAAAGACAAAGACAAAGACAAAGAGCAGACAGAGAAAGTGGGGGGGAGGAGCAAAAGGAGAAGCAGACTCCCCACTGATTAGGGAGCCTGAGGACAACAGATGACCTGGGGTGGATCCCAGGACTCTCAGATCCTGACCTGAGCCAAAGGCAGACACTTAAGCCTCTGAGCCACCCATGGGCCACAATTAATTCCTAACTCTAAGTGGCATTTTGAATATTGTGATTTGGAATGACAATGAAGTATATGTTATAGTAAAGTAAAATTTTCCTTAATTAACTATGGTTTATAGACTAATAGAAAAACTAATACCCAGAAATTGAAACTGCTAGAAACTAAAAGATTTACATGTGAATGCACATGTAACATAAATTAAACCTTACTTCCTTGAAGTTACTTTCAATTCAAGGACTGAAGGACTAAAATAATTCAGATAGGATAAGAAACAATAGTTTAACCTTTTCAGGAACTAGTCTTAAAACATATATATTTTTTAAATTTAATTTGATTTAATTTTTTTGTGTTCCCAAATTCATTGTTTATGCACCACACCCAGTGCTCCATGCAATACGTGCCCACCTTAAAACATATTTTTTAACATTAAAAATAACCAGGAATTTTCCCCCATTGTTTTAAACTTAGAATTTGTCCACCTCTGTTTTTTTTTAAATTAATTTATTTATTTTTAAAAATTGAAATAGTTGTTAAAACTGCATTGGGTACCATTTCCACCCAACAGATGCAGGAAATACTGGAACTCTTTTAACAAAATCTGTATCCCAGAGATTTCCTTCTGAATATTGCAGACCTAAGCAATTCACATAGACTAAAATTTAAAACAAAGCAAGAGAAAAACAAAACCCTTTTTGGCATTTAACCCATGAGTTACAGATTAAATTTTTTAAAAGTAGAATAAAATTGTACTATGATAATTTGAGGATGGCAAAACAAACTTTCTTTGAATATATATGGTAAACTTTGTAGTCATGGTTTTAATTGAAATTGTTATAGGTGAAAGTCCATTTGGTGATAGAAATAATTTGTTTCTATAATTATGTAAACCACATACCACATACCACATAATCTATAATTATGTAAACCACAAACAAAATAATTGTATTTTTATAGAGACACACCTAGTTAATGTTCATAAATAAGTTCCTTGGCCATTAACCAAATGCACCATTTTAACATTTTGCTGAACGTATTCATATCATTATGCCCTGGCATTTTTGGGTGTGAAGTCATTACTTGTGCCAACAGCTCACTAAATAGGCCTGTTAGAAGCAGAATCAATTTCTGGTGCCAAAACAGATCAATTGTCAAGATAGACCAGATAATCTAATCTTTTGATCTCATCCAATTCTATTAGATGCATATAAATATATTTTGGAATTAGTTTTCAAATATAAAGCACATGACATGTGAAACAGACTCTGAATTGCTCCAAAATTTGGCAGAGTAAATGCTGACTCAATATAAAAAGTATATGTGATTCTCTTTATCTCTCTTTTTAAGATTTATTTATTTATTTGAGAGAGAGGGCAAGCCAGGGGGAGGGACATAGGGAGAGAGAGGGGGATTCCTCAAGCAAACTCCCCACTGAATGTGGAACCCAAAGCAGAATTTGATTCCAAAACCCTGAGATCATGACCTGAGCCAAAACCAAGAGTAGGACACTTAACTGATGGAACCACCCAGGTGCTCCTGCAATTCTCTCTTAAACCACAATTTGAACAAAGTTAAATTTCTTGACCAATCCTAAAATATCACTGAGTTCTCTCTATTCTAATATAAAAATAAATCTGCTTAAATTTATACTTAGAAAATCCAGTAATCATGAAAGTTATTAAGCGGTTGATTTAGTATCTTATTTATTTATATCTTTTTCTCATGCAAAAAATACAAAAAAAATGAAATGACTGATCACGTGCTCTTCAGGATGACTAGGTAACATACACAAAAAGTGGCCTACATGCATTTTATCAGTCATTACAAAAGTCCTATTTTACACAAAACAAAAATGAACAAATTGTTAAAAAAATATTTATAATGAATTCTCCTGGATACCCCCTACGGAAGTACAACATGGATTTTTCTTGATTATTTCTTACCAAAACCTTCAGCTTAATGTCAGATGCATCACTTCGTGGTGAAAAAGGATCAATTCCTATACACTAGGTTTCACTAGCTGTTGAGGTGGAGGAGTTTTATTTCCTGTTGTTATACCCCTATAAACTTTTGTTACCAAAAAAAAAAAAAAAGTTTTTTATACAGTGGAATTATTGTACTTGATGCTCTGAGAAAGTAGAAAATATTATAATTGATAGATTTATAATATTCCTTTTTAATATTTCCTAGATTAACAAATGTTAATTTTCCTTAATAAATAAATATATTTCATATATCTCTAGGTGTCTAATCACATAAATGTGGGTTTCAGGAGTTATCCCTATCTTTTAAACACTACAGGAACTTAGTTTCAAAATAAATGACACTGAAACACAGAACCTCACAAATGCATTTTAAATCTTTGTATCACTTTAGGATAAAGAATTCATATGTTAGAATTAAAATTACTCACATATTATGTTATAGCACTAGGTGTTTAAGAAAAAGCAAGAAAGGAAATACAAAATTGTTGACAAGATGCCTCTTCAGTAACTTGCTTTGTTGTTGTCCATTAATATTGAAATTTAACCACCCTTCCTGAATGTTTAACAGAAGATTTGTGGAGCCTGATCAGGCACTGACAACTTAAAGCTAGATAGCGTATGGTATCAAACCATACAATGAAGTTCAGCTTGAGGATTTTAAATTTCTACCGTAACTTGCAAATACTTAGAATAGAAAAAGGACAATCAGTTTTAAAGATTATTATCTAAGGTTGAATGAACCGTCATGATTTAGATGAATAATATATAGAGGCAAGTTATAATTTCCCTAATGATTTATTTACTCACCTTAGCACAATGTGTTAAATAGACTAACTTTAACTTACAATTTATTAAAATTGTCATGGTTTCTTTCTAAAACCGTTTTGTTAGCAGAGTCACTGTGTACTTATTGCTGGCAATGAGCATTAAGGTTCTTCATTTATTTATTCAACCAATATGTATTAACACTGCAGTGTATTCCAGGGCCAGATAATGACAGAATTGAATAATCAACCTCTGAAGCCAGACAGAAAGGAGGAGGAGGGGAAGGAAAGACTAAAATAGAACAACGAACCCACGAGAAAGTATAAGGCACAAGACCAAGGGCTGGAAAAGTTTTTAAAATCCAAGGTATTTTAGCAGGTATAAGGAATGAGGTGAGGGAAAAATTGGAAAAATGGAAGTTTAAGATCAAGAAGTTGGCCACTAGTGTTCAAAGTTATAGAAATTTTAGCTAATAATGCTGCAGAAGACAGTTAAAAGAGGGTGGGTAAGCTATCTTAGAGGTGCAAGTCACAGAAATTAGGTTAATCTTCAGTCGAACTTCCATTCTTATAGTTGCTGAAACCACTTCCTGCGTTGATAGGATTTGGGGTGGAGAAGGCCATTGTACACAGGGAGAAAGTCCTTGGTGAACATAGCATATGGCATTAAGGCAGGTACTTTAAGAAGATCTATAGAATGATAAATAAAGATCATGGGTGCATGAAGGCACAAGAATATTGGTCATGTATCACCAGAGAGCTACAAAAATGTCACGCCACTTTCATCCAGATAAACATGGGAATAGATTTTCACTTAAAGCAAGAAATTAGGGGGAAAATACTCTTCTTTTACTAAATGTGTTGCAACACCAGGTACTTGGTGGTATGTATGTATGTGTGCATTACTTTGAATTTACATTTCTTATATATGTTGCAACTGCTGATGTATTGTTTTAAATTTATTTAATTGCACCTTTTATTTCTCTAATTGCAGTGGGGGGTAATGACCAAGTTTTATTCATCTGTATAATCCATTTAACATAACACAGCAAACTTATTTTTTTCATAAATACGTTTTGATGAAGAAATATGTCACTATTAATGAATAACCCTTTCAATGTTACATTTCAAGTTACTAAAAGGGGTAGAGAAACTTACCATGTTCTTCTGCTTTTTATGTTACTTTTGGTGTTTTAAAATATATTCAGTGTAGGGGTGCCTGGGTGGCTTAGTGGGTTAAAGCTTCTGCCTTCAGCTCGGGTCATGATCCCAGGGTCCTGGGATGGAGCCCTGCATTGGGCTCTCTGCTCAGCAGGGAGCCTGCTTACCCTCCACCCTGCCCTGCCTGGCTCTCTGCCTACTTGTGATCTCTGTCTGTCAAATAAATAAATAAAATCTTAAAAAAAAAAAAAAATATATATATATATATATATATATATGTATATCTTCAGTGTACAACTTTTTTTTTTTTAATTTCTTTTCAGTGTACCAGAATTCATTGCTTATGTACCACACCCAGTGTTCCATGCAATACGTGCCCTCCATAATACCACCACCAGGCTCACCCAACCTCCCAACCCCTGCCCCTTCAAAACCCTCAGATTGTTTTTCAGAGTCCACAGTCTTTCATGGCTCGTCTCCCCCTCCAGTTTCCCCCAATTCCCTTCAGTGTACAACTTGATGAATTTAAAAAAATATATACATCCTTGCAAATAGTAGTATACTAAAGCCCACTCACATGGTTCACAAGAGCTGTTGTGCACATTTCTTACTGGTTTTGCTTCATTAATAAAACACTGGTAATTTGAAATAGACCACGGTGACAGTATTTACAATGTGGACATTTGACTGTGCTGCAAAGCAGGACTTCCCCAAACTCCTGCTTCCCAGAAAGCCAGGACACCACTGCTTATCAACATCAACCAGCTCAAGATACATATTGCATGTATATAACTTCATGCCTATTTTAAGTCAATCCCTTATTAAACACTCTGGATTTTTATCAACACTGATTAATTCTGCCAGATTCTAAACTTCACATGAATGAAATCACACAACATATAGTGTGTGTTTGTTTTCAGACTTTTGTTTCAGACTCAACATAGTATTTTTCATCTTAACATGTGTCATTGTGTGTATCCGTAGAGTGTTCTTTATGGGTGTGTAATATTCTATTCTATGAATATGTCAAAATTTATTTATCCATTCTCTTGTTGATGGACATTTGAGTCATTTTCTGTTTGGGGCTATTATCAATAAAACTCTATAAGCATCTTTTGTACACATTGTGCATGTGTATATGTATTCATTACATATTCAGTCCACTTAAGTATATACTTGGGAGTGAAACTGTTTGGTGGTAAGGATAAGTGTGTCAAACTTCATAAGAAAGTGCCAGACAGACTTCCAAAGTAATTGTATTATATTTGTACCAACAATCTATGAGATTGAAACGTCTGCATCCTTGCTAACAGAAGATGTTGTGTTCTGTGGTATTTTTAAAATCTAACCTTAAAATGTAGAACAGTTTATATTCTTCAAATTTTTAACATCCAAAATTTAATTTGAAACTATGGTAGATAAGACTACTATTTTTCATAAATTTTATGTTACCATCTAAATTTTATAAAACCTGAATTTAAGAATAGAATATTTTTATAAAATTACTACATAATATTGCTCTGAAGATTATGCTTCCATATTACATGTGGTAATCATTTTTTATCATGTGACATGACAAAGAAATAATGCTTATTCCAATTCTACTAAATGCTCTCAAGTATCCCATATTTATCTTCTATCTAAATGCAAAGAAAAAGTTAAATGAGCAATGACTTTACAGTTTCAAGATACAGTTCTCATAAATTCTGCATTTTGTATGTAAATGGTTACATGTTTCTAAATCTGAGCGAAGTATCTTTATCTGCTTTTCAGGTTTCATGCTAACATGGGTCTCTGTACATAGGCTCTTAGTTTTGATACCCTGGGACTAACCTTGATCATTGAATACTCTCCTGGTCATCCTGTAGTCTTCTCCAGGGTGAGAAATGAATTGTAATAGTTCAGGACCTACTGATATTATGAGCTACTAATATTGTGCTTATTCAGGTCCATAAAAATTACTTAATTTAGTAAAACAAAACAAAAATTATCCAAAATTCTTATCTAGATGAATGTACACAAAAATATTTACTTACTATTTTCCTAGACAGGTTTTTTTTATTTTTAATTCTTAAACAACTGTTAGCAACATATCTTTTTTGATTGACATTTTCAAGAAAATATTGAATTGAAACACCATTTTTGTCAGTAGGCCACCAATTTGTATCTAGAAAGTATGAATGGTTTCTTTCTATTTCAACAGATTATTCTGATATCATGTAAGCATGGCATTTCTTAAATGATTTATTGAAGCAGTCTTGAGTCTTTTCCAAAACTCTAGCCAGCCCCATGTTTTAACATAACTTCCAAGAGAAAATATACTTTATTTCATTCTCTTTTATCTTCTATTTTAGATGTCAGATTTTTATCAGTAAAATAGGCCATCAGAGACAAGTGAAACAGCTTTTTTTTTTTCTCACTTAGAATAGGAAAATACAAATCATATAGCAACTTTTATTTTTATTTATTTTTAAAGATTTTATTTATTTGACAGAGAGAGAGAGAGATCACAAGTAGGCAGAGAGGCAGGCAAAGAGAGAGAGAGGGAAGCAGGCTCCCTGCTGAGCAGAGAGCCTGATGTGGGGCTTGATCCCAGCACCCTGAGATCATGACCTGAGCCGAAGGCAGAGGCTTTAACCCACTGAGCCACCCAGGCGCCCCATATAGCAACTTTTAAATTACTATTTGACCAAGTAAGAATCAAATTGCAGAAATCTCTTTTGCAATTTTCTTTCTTCTTTTTTTCTTAAGATTTTATTTTTAAGTAATCTCTACATTCAACATGGGGCTTGAACTTATAATTCTAAGATCAAGAGTTGTATACTTTACCAACTGAAATAGTTAGGTGTTCCTCATTTGGCCTTTCTAGTGGTTTCTAACAAGTCATCTTTATAATAAATAATATGTCTTTCTAATAAATAATATATAACATGAAATACAGTAATATAGTCTTGTAATAAATAATATAAGTAACTCATAGGAAGATATATTTGTCATGGGTCAATGGCTAGAAAAATAAAGGAAACCACTTGTTTTTTAATTTTTTTTACCCCTGAAACTAATAATACAGGATATGTTAACTAAATTGAATTTAAGTAAAGATTTAAAAAAAGGGAAACTAAAAAAAAACAAAAACCAAACAAAAAGATCAAACACAATAAATAAATAATAAATAAAATAAACTACTTTTAAAAGTGAATGGAGAGTAAGAATGATAAAGGTTGGTATTTTCTACAACCAAATCTATTTTGAAGCTTTATCAAAGTTTTAATTAAAAACTTAATTAAATATCACAGAAAAGTTTTATTTTTCTATGAAGTTACCCAATATGTGAACATTGCACTTTTATGATGTTTTTATAGAAGCAAAACAATTGTTAAATCAGAAAGAAAAATTGATCAAATAGGTATTTAATTCAAATGCTCACATTTATTTTATAATATGTTATGCAACAAGTAATAGGTTTTATCAAAGTCCAATGATAGATTGTAAAGGAGATTTCTATTATGAAATGTCTATTTTAACATTTGGGTATTTTTAGGAAGCTTGTTCAAGTTCACACAGCTAAAGATAAGAATAAAAAAGGTAATATATTATATAATGATAGTCCTATCTTTCTTATGTATCATTAGATACATCTAATATATTTTCAAAAGAAAAAAGACATCATTACAGATCCTACTGACTGTCTCACACACACACACACACACACACACACACACACAGAGGAATATTATTATAAACTTTTCAGCAATCCACATGAAAGTTTACGTCAAATGGATAAATAACTTGAAAATAAAATTTACCATAGATGAGACAAGAAAAATAAAAAATATGAATGAACTCATATATATTAAATACTAAGTTCATTTTCAAAACCTATTCTAAAATGAACATTTCAGATCTTGTTGGCTTCAGTGATCTGAATCTATACATTCCATATGGAAAATGAAGAAACACTTTCTAACACTTTTTATAAAGTTAGTATGACCTTGACATCCAAATATGAAAAAAAAGTTATCAGTAAGATATTATAATTATTACATGAAAGTGAAGATGGCTTAATAAATGAAAAGAAATCAATGAAATTTGTCACATTAACAGAGAAGAATATATATTTTTCAGAAATGCAGTAATAATTGACAAAAGTCACTTTATCCATGATTAAAAACCCATAGCCAACTAAGATTAAAAGGGATTGTCCTTTATCTGATAAGGCATATCTACAAGGAAAAAACAATACAGCATACATTAGACTTAATGATAGTTACTGAATGCATTTTCTCTGAAATCAGTAAAGAGATAACTATAACTTATACCAACACTTCCATTCAACATTGTACTAGAGGGTTTTGCCAGTACTATAAGAACACAAAAAGACATGAAGATTGAATAATAAATAAAACAGTTGCTATTTACAATATATTTTATTTGTAAATTTAGCACATAGAAATGCAAAAGAATCTAAAAACAAAGCATTCAAATTAAAAAGTAAATTCAGTAAAATACTGAAAACAAGGTCAACAAGCAAAATTTAATATATCTATATCTACATCTATCTATGTGCTAGCAAAAAACTATCAAAACTTACATTTTAAAAATGATAACATTTATAATATCATAAAAATCTTGTTCCTAGGAATAAATATAAGGGAATATGTGCAAGGTCTCTACACTAGAAACTACAACATATTATTGAGAAAATTATTTGAGAGAAATATTTGTCATATGTCAAGTTTCTCCAAATTGATTTAAAAATTCAATATAATTTCAATCAAAATCTCAACAGATATTTGAAGAAAATCACAGAAGCCATGAAGTCTAAGGTTCTTAAATTGATTAGGAAAAAAAATTCTGTTCAGCAAAAATAGCATTAAAAAATCAAAATAAAAGATAATCTTTTCTAGTAAAAAAGAGTTCCTAAAAATAAGTTTAAAAAGATGAAGAGCTCAATTTTAAAATGGTCAAGTAAGTAGTTTATAGTTGAAGAGCTGCAAGCGAGCATATCGTTAAAAAAAAGATACAATCTTGGGACGCCTGGGTGGCTCAGTTGGTTAAGCAGCTGCCTTCGGCTCAGGTCATGATCCCAGCGTCCTGGGATCGAGTCCCACGTCGGGCTCCTTGCTCATCAGGGAGCCTGCTTCTTCCTCTGCCTCTGCCTGCCATTCTGTCTGCCTGTGCTTGCTCTCTCTCTCTCTCTCTGACAAATAAATAAATAAAATCTTTAAAAAAAAAAAAAAAAGATACACTCCTACTCATAAGTACAAATTAAATTAGCACTAATATATGATCTTCAGCCATTAGGTATATACACTAGCATTTAAAAATATATAGTTTAGGCTTAATAATATTGTTGGTGGGGTTGTAGGACAGGCACTTTCATTTATCATTGGAAGTGTAAATGGAACAACCTTTTAAAAAATATCTATCAAAATTAAAATTGCACATGCCATTTGACAAATAAAATCCACTGCTACTAAGTTATGTTATAGATATGACAATATAACTAAGTTTTTTGAAAAGCTAAGATTATTTATGACAAAAAAAAGCTCATATAGAGGATTGGACAAATTAAAGGTGTCGTCCTATAATAGAATCCATATAATTACTAAAGAAATTAATGTATTTATGTCTTGGTTCCTAAAACATTGAATAAAAAGGATATAGGCATGTATCTCTTTCTTTTTTAAAATACCTGAAAGTGTTATTTACATTTGATTCTATATCTATATATTTTGGTTTATGGATTTTTTCCTTGAAATATACATATTAAAACAATCTGTTCATAATGGTTACTTCTCTTAAAAGTACTAACATTAGGTATACTAATTTATAATTATTATTTATATCTTTTTCTTTTGTTTCTTCTAACCATTTTACCCAGAAGTTTTACAGATTTGATAAAGTTAATAGAGATAATCTGTGTAATCTCATTAAAAAGCATTTTTACTTTTTTCTTTCTGTGTCTCTGTTTAAAAATAAAAACACTTGGGGCACCTGAGTAGTGTAGTCAGTTAAGCATCCAACGGTTGATTTTAGCTCAGGTCCAATCTCAGGGTTGTGAGATTGAGCCCTGTGTCAGGCTTCACAATCAGTGTTAAGTTTCTCTCTCCCTCTGTCCTTCCCTTCTCTCTGTCCCATAGATAGATAGATAGATAGATAGATAAATAAATCTTTTTAAAAAATTAAAAAAAAAAGCAAGTTCCTTTGAAGTGTGGTAGATACACTTCTTCTTACCTTTTTCTGCTAAATATAGCTAGCACCCTGGACGTCATAAATAAGATAAACATAACAATACTTTGACAGCTGACTGGCTAGAAATCTCAAGACCCAAGAAAATACCAGTAGTAAAACCTGGTGCTTTCCTTTTGTTCTAAAATCAGGCTGGGTACTAAGGAAGCAAGTAACATGGAAATACCAGTCGATGGCTCAGATAAAATGCCATAGGAGCTGTAAAGGGGCAGCCTAGTGAGATAGAAAACTTTTATTAATAACTGCTCAACTCCAACAAAATACCATTCCACACCCCCATCATACACACAGGTAGCTATATTTCCATGTCAGCAAAGGTCAAATGGGAAGACTAGACTTCCACCCTTGCCCTGACTTTAACAAGACATAACTTCCCACCAAGGTGACATCACAAGTATGATATCAGAGAAAGCCAAATAAGGAGGAGGGTTTTGACCTCTGCTAGGAAATAATTAGGATTCCCCAGTAGCAGCGTCATTGGAGACAACAAGGGGGACCTGAGCTTCCACCTCCCTACTAGGATAGTAGCAGAGAAGGCCAAGTAAGAAACAGGGATTTTTTTTTTAAGACTTTATTTATTTATTTGACAGAGAGAGACATAGCAAGAGAGAACAAGCAGGGGGAGAGGAAGAGGGAGAAGGAGGCCTCTCACTGAGCAGGGAGCCTGATGCAGGGCTTGATCCCAGGACCCTGGGATCATAACCTGAGAGGAAGGCAGACCCTTAATGACTGAGCCACCCAGGTGCCCCAGAAACAGGGATTTCATCATTGTTCAATAATAATGAGTTTTCCCCTTAATCACAGTGTTAATGGAGGTTATGCGAAGTGTGATAACTAGTCACTTCCCTCCGCAACCAAGGCAATGTCATTGGAAACCTAGTGCAAAGGGGTGCCTGGGTGGCTCAACCGGATAAGCATCTGCCTTCAGCTGAGGTCATGATCCCAGGATCCTGGGATCGAGCCCTGCATCAGGCTCCCTGCTCAGCAGAGAGCTTGTTTCTCCCTTTCCTTCTGTCTGCTGCCCTTCCTACTTGTGCTATCTCTCTGTCAAATAAATAAATAAAATCATTAAAAAAAAAAAAAGAAATCTGGGGCAAAGCCTGAATGCCTTCAAAGTATAGCAGTAGTGAGACATCTTTCTCCTACAGGGGTATCAAAAGAGAAAAGAGAAGTAGAACTCAGTTACCACCCCAACTTGGAAGTGTCAAGGCAGTGTGCTCTTCCCCTCCAGTGTGGTATCAGAGATGTAAATAAAATACAGAGTCTCATAACAAAATAGCCAAATGCCTGTGATGCAATAAAAAAAAAAAATCATTCATCATCTAGAGACCAGGAAAATACAGCTTAAATAAGAAAAGATAATCCACATACTAAAACCAAGGTGATATAGACATTGGAATTAACTAAGATTTCAAAGGAGCCATCATAACAATGCTTCCATAAGCAACTATGAAAACACTTGAAACAAATGAAAAAATGAAAGTCTCAGCAAAAAGTTGTAGATATAAAAAAGAATCAAATGGAAATTTTAGAAATAAAAAAAGGAAAACCATGACATTTAAAAAATAAATGAAATGAATGTTTCAAGAATAGAATGGAGTGGACACAGAAAGCAATCAGTGGTAAATGGTAAAACAATAGAAATTATCCAGTCTGAATAAACAAATGGAAAAATAAGTTAGAAAAAGTAAACGGAACCTCAGGGACTCCTAGGAAGACTCATAGAAAAAGACCTAATATCCATATTTGATATTTGAAATATTTGAAAAATATTTGAAAAATATTTGAAAAAATAATGACTGAAAATTTCCCAAATTTGGCAAAAGACACAAATCTGAAAACTCAAGAAACTGAGCAAACCTAAAAAGTATAAACTAAAGGAAATCCATGCCAAGTAACATCATAATCAAACTCTAAAAATGAAGATGAAGAAAAAATTTTCAAAAGCAGTTTAGAAGTGAAAGAATAATTAGAATAACAGTAGATTTCTCATTAGAAATCACATAAGCCAGGAAGTAGAATTACATTATCAAGGCCTGAAAACCATCAACCTAGAATTTTATATCCAGCAAGGGTATCCTTCAGGAATGAGTACCCATCAGGAAATCAAGAAATTCTCAGATGAAGGAAAATGAAGAGAATTTGTCAACAGCAGACCTGCCCTAAAAGAATGGCTAACATAAATTCTTGAAAAAGAAAGAAAACAATAAAGAAAAGAATCTTGAGACATCTGGAAGAAACAGTGAAAAATATACATAAATACTATAGCTTTCCTCTTCCTTTTGAGTTTTCTAAATCATGAACATGGTTGAATAATAAATCATAATATTGTATAAATATATTTATTTTAAAAAAATCTGCCCATATATCTTTAGTATAAATACCTCAATTATAGCATATTTGGCAGTGAATTGGATTGAGTGACACAAGACCCACCTCTGTGATCCATAGACTATATTACTGGTTAGTTTTCTAAACTAAGACAAATGCTACATTATCTTAATTTTTCATTTTTTAAAATTTTATTTATTTATTTGACACAGAGAGACACAGTGAGAGAGGGAGCACAAGCAGAGGGAGTGGGAGAGGGAGAAGCAGGCTCCTGGATGAGCAGGAAGCCTGATGCGGGGCTCAACCCCAGGACCCTGGGATCGTGATCTGAGCCGAAGGCAGACATTTAATGACTGAGCCACCCAGGCACCCCTAATTTTTCTTCATTTTAAAATGAGAATATAAAATCATGAGTTTTATAAAGTTGTTTTAAGATAAGACTTTGTAAATTATGAAAAACTATAAAATACAATAATATAAATTATTATCATTATTTACCTCTTAAAGCATGCTTTTGTTCAAAGGTAATCTATCATGGAATCTATTGTGCTGAAGTATTTAAGAAGTACTGAGATTTCCAATGTATATTGAAGTAAATTAAAAAGAACTAAGAGGACTGATGGATAGTTATATGATAAATCAAATATAGTAAAATGTTAATGGTTGGTTCTTTGTAATGGATATATGGGTGTTCACTGTAAATTTATTTTAACTTTTCTGTATTTTTATAAACTTATAAGAATTTTGGGAGAAAAACTTTAACTTGAAATCTTAATTTCTCATAGATTTCAAGCAAATAAAATGTTACTAAGCATATTGACTATATAACACGATAATATATTTTGGGCTACAACAACAGTATTATATTCACAAGAGAAATTAAACACAAGTTCCTCCCCTGTGTGTATGTATGTATGTGCATGTTCACACACATGCATATACAAACCTAATAGGTTTATGAACACATATATATATGGCCATAAAATATCATAACACAAACAAAATGAAATTACAGATTCTATCACAAACGTATACTAATGTTTAACTATCTTTACTACCTTTATTAATTTAAAACATTAGTATTAATGTTAATTTAATAGTAAATTAATTTAATACTAATTTTTTAAGGCCCATGGACAGTTTTATTGTGTTTTTTTATATCCTTAGTATATGTTAATAAGTAAGTTTAATATATATCTCAGAGAATCCAAACCCAGACAAAATTTTTTCAGTATAGAAGATTTACCATAATACATTTCATTTTTCCTAGTCAAAAATTTTTAACACCAGATCACTGTAATCACATTCATTTTCCAAATATGGTCATTATGACCAAAACTCCCCATTGCTTTATACAGCATTAATGGTAGAATCTGGGTTTGCTAAGTGCATATTCAACTCAATCCTTTTGATACTCAAACCCACAAAAATCAACTTCATTTTTCTGGGTCAAGTTATTGTTCAGGCAAAGAGAAATATACTCAAATTAAGATACCTTTGAAAATGTTCCTCAGGACATTAACCTATTTTTATAAAGCAATATTTAGAGAAGTAAATGTAAATGAGCCATATGGATTGCATTCCACTTGAAATAACCACATATTGGCAACTTAATGGAAAATGGGATTGGAAACACTTTGGAATGTGTTAGGTACCAATATCAAGGTCTTTTATGACTATGTTTTATGGTTTTAGTTAACAAGCCACAGTTGGAGAGTAGAATTACCACATATAGCAAGGGTGGCATTTCAGTGGTATGCATGTATTGGAAAGGACTCAGCTTGAGAGTCTTAAAATATGTCAGTCTGGGAGAGTATATCACATTTCAGGATAGGGTTATACTGGCCTGAGTTATCTTTGGTGGACCCAGAAGTGTAGCTGGACTTAGCATGTATGTAATTCAGTAGAGCCATTCATTATACCTTTCACTTATCAGTTATTAATTAGTGCTTTAATTAATTAGTTCTCTACATTACTATTAGCTTAAAAACATAAGGCAAAAGAATAAATGTTGATTAAAATCCAACGATTCCCACAATTCATAAGTATAATATATGTCCTTAGTGCCACACCCATATCATCTTGGTACTACTATATTCATGCATGCCAGACTAATTTCCAACATCTAGCAACCGAATTTCTTTCTGAGGTCTTTTTCTGGCCACCAAATTCTGTTCTGCCCATATGCAGTAGGCTGAAGAGCTGGAAATGGATTCTACTTAAAAACAGCCCTAAGCCCATCTCCTGTAGATGAAATAACACTGAAGTCCATGTTGAGATTTAGAGTTCCAGATCAGGTATAAGCCTTCAGTTACTCGCAGTGTCACTTTTTTCTTTCCTATCTTGTTTCCTCCATCTTCTTACTTATGTTCCCTGACATTATCCTACAATTAAGTGACCTGTCCTAAAGTCCTTATCTTAGGGTCTGCTTCTTGGAAAGCCCAATTAAGACAATAGGTATATTAGTCAAGGTTCTCCAGAGGAACGAAATCAATAGAATACATATACAGATATAGAAGGGCATTTATTTTGGAAATTCTCATGGGATTATGGAGGCTGAGATATGCCTCCATATACTATCCATATTCCATAATACGTCATCTATAAGCTGAAGAACCAGAAAAGCTGGTGGTAAAATCATTTCAGTTTGAATCTGAACACCTGAAAATCAGGAGCTCCACTGTCTGAGAACAAAATATGGCTATCTCAACTCAAGAAAGAGAGAGATAATTTGCATTTCCTTTGTTGTTTTGTTTTAGCTGGACCCTCAGTGGATTGGATGATATGCACCCACACTGGTGAAATGATTTTCTTTACTCAGTCTACTGACTCAAATGCTAATCTCTTTTGTAAACCTTCTCACAAAACTAAAGACTTTATACCCAAATCCAACATGGGGCCAGGGAGTCTTCCCACACCACCACATAATTCTCAGATACCAGATGGATGTTCTATAACTCAACTCAATTATGGCACTGCCTACTTGGAGGTAATTGTCAAATCCTGCAGGTTAAGGGCTCAGTCCTACAGGACTGCTCCCCCCAACCACACACACACACACACACTCACCCTTCAGAAGTCAGTTGGAAGTCCAGGTTATCACCTGTATTTCTAACCTATAGGCCTGTTAGGTTTGATTTGATTTCTGACCAACAGGCTCTTTGGGTTTGATTAATTTGTTAGAGCAGCTCTCAGAACTCAGAAAAACATTTTACACATAACATTTCCACTTTATTATGAAAGAAAATAACTCAGGAACAGCCAGATGGAAGAGATGCATAGGGCAAAGTATGGGGATTTCCATGTCCTGGGAGTGTATGACTCTGCCCAAATCTCCATGTGTTCACCAACCTAAAAGCTCATTGAACCCCATCCTTTTGGGTTTTTATGACGACTTTATTACATAGACACAGGTGATTAAATCACTGGTCTTGACAATTGAATTCAATCTCCAGCCCTTCTCCCCTCCTGAGAAGTAGAGGTTCCAACTCTCTAATCACATGATTGATTCTCCTAGGCATGCTTAGGTAGGGTTCCAGGTGGTGACCTCATTAATATAACAAAAGACACCTTTGTCACTACCATCAGTTAGGAAATTCCAGTAGTTTTAGGATCTCTGTACAGGAAACAGTGATAAACACCAATATACATATATCTATACATATACATATACATGTTTGTTAGTGTGTGTGATATACATATATACATATATACGTACATATATATGTATGTATATTTTGTCTTTGTCCTCTTCTGGCACAGAGCTAAAATTATAAAATCACACAGATACACCTGAAAATAATATTTTACCAGCTATCTGGACATCCCTTAGCCCAGTCAACTTGAAACATAAAATTAATGATCACAATAAAAAGGCAGGTATAGAAGCAAATAATGACTAAAAAATATGGTATGAGCCATAGTAAATATATCTAACAACTTCATGGGAACCAAAGGTGAGTATTACATTCATTGGTTCAAATAAGAATAATTTACTGGGCACCATTTTTTAGGCCCCCAATTGGTATAAATAGAAACAAACACCAAAGCACTTTCCTAGATATTTATAGAAATGTAAGTTACTAACTGGAGACAGAGAAATCATTTTGCCTAGGAAGAGATGGGGTGGGATGGGTGGAAAGAAGAGAGGATAAGGAGAAAGTAAGTATGGAAAAAGGAAATAATGGAGGCTGAAAAACATTACTGAGGCTAGACAACATGTTAATTTTACTTTGTTCCGTGACTAATTTTTTCATGTAGAATATGGTGACTCCAGTTCTAGGCAGAAGGTCAGGAAGTTGAAAGGTCCAGAGACACACCAAATGGCATGGTGATTTAGGGGCAACAGTTGAGTATTCTGAGAACACAGCATGGATGTAGAAGACTTCAGGAGGGTGAAACAAGAAAGGTATATTAGGGCAAGATCATGTAACCTTTGCATACTACTTGAGTCTGGACTTCATCCTATGACCAATAAGAATCCACCTACCTTAGGGGTCTAATTGGCATGCCCCTCTGTCCTACATGTTCTGAAGAAAGCTTTTTACAAGCTGCACTCTGTAGTCTGCCTTAGGTTCAATGGTCACTAGAGAACCTAGTGCAAAACATCTAGATGCATTTGAGGATATAAAGTATTTATTTGATATTACCTTTTGTTAGAAGAGTACCAAGTGTTTAAACTATAAAGAATCATGGGGAACATCTATCTAGTCCCCTGACTTTGCAGAACCAAGACTGAAATACATATATCATAAATCTTAATCTCTTTTCAATATATTAAATTGTTCTTTAACAAAATTATTTCACTCAAAATAATTGTTTAAACTATGTTGTGTATGCCGGTGTTCCTGAATACAGAGAATAACAAGCACTTTATTTCAAAACTTAACTCTCACAAATGAAACAAGATTGGCCACATGTTGATTATTACTAAGGATGTAGGTATGTGTGTATGGGCATTCATTATACTATTCTATCTTGATGTTTTAAATTATTCACAATTTATGTTTTAAATTATTCACAACAAAATGAAAACTTCAATTAATTCTCATAAACAATGATAATTAGTTATCTGTAGCAGATTTTGTTAGGGCAACTTTATGGTCTGGTGCCCCATTCCTGGTTGCTGATCTCCTATGCACCCTTCTTCATAGTATTGTCCTTAGTTTATTTTGGGAGCCATCTCACCTGGCTATCCCTGGGAGTCTCTCCCTACCCCACCCTCAGGGTTGTCCACAGCTCATGACAGAATGATTAGGAAAAAGTAGTAATAATAGCTCTCTCACCTTTGGGTGAGAAATCCTTGGGTGCAACTCACACTCCAGGACTGCCTGTGGGATTAGGCTGGGGTTAGACTTCTTCTGAGACCTCATCTCTGTTTGACTTCCTCAAATGTTCCATGCAGTTTTCCTCACAACCCAAAAAGTTTCTCCTGGAACTCTCCTTCACTAAAATATTTGCAAAATAATTTTATCTTGGACTTTTCTAGGGAACTCAGCCTTAAACAATTTTATTTTAAAATTGATGAGAATTAATCTGTTGATTAGAGCATTAGACCAAGTAGGAATCAGTAGTCCTGGCTATGAGATTGGTTCTGTGTTTTCTTATCCATGTCAATCAACTCTGTGAACATTAGTTTCCTTTGACGAATGAGGAAAATATTTTCCAGTCTATACAATATGATATTGTGAGGAAGAAAGGAGATTACACACATGAAAGTACTTTTGAAAATGGAAAATTCTATATAATATGATTATATTACTGTGCTACTTCTATAATCTTCAAAAAGTTACAAATTGATACCTAATTATTCATACATTACTGAATTCTATAAACTGTGAAATAATTTTAAGGCAAATAGAAAGAAACATGTTTTAATATGCCTCATAACTAGAATGAGTTTTCTTGGTTAATTTAGGCCTTTCATTTCTGCATTTTCCTGATAAGACACTGATCCTAGACATAAAGTTGAATATCTGGTGGGAATTGGAATCCCATTTTATCTATAAAGGGAGCACATTCCCATTTTCCTTTTCAGGAATGAAGGAATTATTTGCAAATTGATTGTTAACATCTTACAACTCTTATGAAGGAAAAACAAAACAAAACAGCACCAATTCAGTTAGTTATACACTATAATAATAATAGCCATCATAGATTATGCACTCTACTTTCCAGAATTCCCACTGAAAAGGACAGATACCAATTTCTATAATGAAGTGATAATCCAGTAATGTGAGTGCTCACATAATGGAGAATGTAATTCCTGACTACAGTAATTGATGCAAGATTAAAACAGTGCCTGAAATATAATCTGAGTGAAAATAAGTAGAGGAAATATAGTAGGTAGAGATATCTATGCTTATGCTGAATTCCTATTGCTCATAGAACCACTTTTATTATTTTTTTTTCTGTTTCAAATTGTTATTTAAATTCTAGTTAGTTAACATGTAGCGTAATATTGGTTTCACGATTAGAATTTAATTATTCACCACTTACCAATAACACCCAGTGCCCATCACAAGTGCCCTCCTTAATACCCATCACCTATTCATTATATCCCCTTGCCCACCTCCCCTCCAGCAACCCTCAGTTTGTTCTCTATGGTTAATAGGTTCTTACGGCTTGCCTCCCTCTCTTTTTTTCCCCTTCCTCTATGTTCACCTGTTTCATTTCTTAAATTCCACATGAGTGAACTCATATGACATTTGTTTTTCTCTAGCTGACTTATTTTAATCAGCATAATATGCTCTAGCTTCATCCATTTCATTGCAAAAGGCGAGATTTCATTATTTTTGATGGCTGTGTAATATTACATCATCTATTTTATATATATATATATATATATATATATATATCCCACATCTCCTTTATCCATTTATCAGCTGATGGACATTTGGACTTTTTCTATAATTTGGCTATTGTTGATAAAGTTGCTATAAACATCTGGGTGCATGTGCCACCACACATCAGTATTTTTGTATCCTTTGGGCAAATACCTAGTAGTGTAATTTCTGTGTCACATGATAGTTCTATTTTCAACTTTTGAAGAACCTCTATACTCAAAGCATCACTTTTAAAAGAGTGTCATTGAATTCTCAGATTCAATTACCCATAAATCTGGTATAATGTTTTTTTCTCAGAAATATTTTCTGGGAAAAAGAAAAAAATACTATTTATAATTAGTTGTTCCCCATTCTCTCTTTATTCATATAATAGTTTTTAAAAAAATGTTAATCCTCATTTATAATTACTATCTTGATAGCTATATCTTTCACATATGATTTTTCTGAAATATGTATGGAATTAACTTAAAATATCCAAAATAGAATCCATATTATACATTCTCCCTCTCTTTTGATACTTCTGAAAATAAATATCACTAAAGAGTAATATCGGGTGATCATCTGTGGCTGGAAAGTAGGACATACTAGTTAGATGCCAACATAGCTTAAAGTAATAAATTGTGTGAAATATATAAATTCTATATTTTATTCTGTTTTCTATTGTAGTTCTTAGCATAACAATACAGATATAAGATAAAGGGCCAGAAATGACTTCCCCATGTTCATCTCCATAAGAACTGACTTTTCAATAAGGAAAATGTAAATACTGATGATTCCCAAAAGCATACTCAGCATATGGAAAAGAAATGTAAAATCTTATTGCTTTGAACATTGGCTATCCATACTAAAGTGGTTTAATTTAAATAAACGTTTGAAGTTTTGAGCAAGAAGGAAAATTAGCATGGACAATGGTTAGCAATTTCTAGGAAGATATCTCTAAAAATTATTTGGAAGCTTGCTTATGAGATGTTATTAAGTATAGGTGATGTGACAGACTCAAGCGTGTGTGTATTCATGACTCAGTCTCAAACTATTCCATTTTCCAATTCATCTAAGGTATCGACTGAATTTATCTTGAGCTTCTATTTTTTGTTTTCCTAAAGGAGTTATTGAAATGTCTTGTTTCCTCTAGTTAAGGATAAAGTAGTTTGTAACTAAAATCAAAGTGTTTTCTTTTTTTTTTTAAGATTTTATTTATTTATTTGACAGACAGAGATCAAAGTAGGCAGAGAGGCAGTCAGAGAGAGAGGGGGAAGCAGGCTCCCCGCCAAGCAGAGAGCCTGATGCGGGGCTCGATCCCAGAACTCTGGGACCATGACCTGAGCCGAAGGCAGAGGCCCAACCCACTGAGCCATCCAGGCGTCCCTCAAAGTGTTTTCTTAAGTGAATGAAAATAGGTGAAAAATTGACAGGGAAGGAGATAATAATATACCATGACTAATGAAGTAGAGCCATCTGAATAAGATTAAGTGTGGTCCTGAAAGTGGCCATTCCCATAGGCTATCATAGTTAAGTACTGGCCTTCAATCAGAGACAAAGGTCTTCTTCCAGACACAAACATTCAAAGGCAGTGTTTTCCACTGCCCTGATGCACACACTCCCACACAGCCACAAGCCTGTGTCCTCGTGCCAAAAAAGAGAAAGACCTCTACAGCCACATGTTTAACTTTATTTCTCAAATAAGCTGCTGCTTTATCATCACTTACTCTGTCGTCAACCTAGAGGCTTAATCTAAGCGACACTGAGCAAGTCTTTCACTTACTCCAGCTCAATTAGGGAATGGAAAAAAAATTAAAGGAAAGATAATATAAAACATGTTAAATTTAAAATTCTGCAGTTTTTATCTTTGCAGTTGTACTCCTCCCACATGAAATAATATTGGATGAAGTTAAGAATGTTAGTATCATTTTAAGAAAACAGAGAAATGGACAGAGATAAATTTACCCTCATGAGATTCTTTCATCAGAATACTTTCCAGCCTTTGGACTCTGTCTATGGTAGGCCTGATGTCAAGTTTTCATTAGGTTATTTCCAAACGGAAGTAAGCAGGGTATTTTTTAATAAGATCTCTGATTATTTCATTGGTGATTAGGTATTTCTGTGACAGATTTGTTATCTGAAGTAATATTAATTAATACACTGCTGAAATATTCATTTAGCTTTCTCCTAAGGATTTAAAAAATTTTATGTTAAAATGTTATACATTAAGGTTTTAGAAGTCTTAAAGACTTTCGGACTTCTGCTTCTGGGAAGATGAAATAGATATTACATTTGTATATCTCCTGCTAAGTACAACTAAAAACACTGGACATTATGTATAAAACATAAGATTCTGAAAGATGGAGAAGAGAAGGCAGACCATCCAAAAGTGGGCATGTAGTTAGTGAATTTCTTATCTCATATACACCAGACTTGGAGCTGAAGAAATTGACAACCCAGAAACACCAACAGGTGCAGACAAAATAAATAAACAAAAAACAACAAAAACTACTCTCAGCCAAAGAACAAGGTAAGAAGGAACATAACAAGACAGAAAACTTTTGGACAATAAACTCTACTCCAACTAACACCGTGAAAAAATCAGCCTCATCCCCATCCATGTCAACAAAGGCTGAATGGTAAGCCTAGATTTCTATCCTTTCCTGGCTGCAATGCGGTGATCTAATTCATCTTCTTCCACCACCAAGATAGTGTCAGAGAAGGCCAAGTAGAGCACCAATACTTTCATCTCTTTTGGCATTAGCAAGGTTATCTGTCCCCCAGTGAATAATGTTAGTAGGGGCCATGGGGGATTCTGTACTTTTGCTGTCTCTCAGGAGTAATAAGTCATTCCTCTCTCTCCCTTCTCAGGCAATGTAGGAGGAAACCTAGAAGAGAGTAGGACTTTCAACCATCATCCAGGAGTAAGGAGTGCCCCCTTCTCCCATTATGTAGATGGTGGTTAGGCAGGGAGCAACAATGAAGCATCCATCCTTTCTCAGCCAGGCCAATATCAATAGGGGCCTAATGGGAATTTTAAAATCTCATCTTCACTCACAAAGATAAGCCCCTTCCCCTAAACATCAAAGGAACCTGGGTGGGAAACCCCAAATTCTAATCCTACTGGTAGAGTCTGAACTTCTGCCTTCGGCCCCCCCCAACCCCCAACCTGGTAGCTAATGAAGCAGTGAACCTCTTCTTTCCCTGATGGAGGTATGTCAGACAAAACCAGCTGAAATAGATGGCAGATAGAAGAATAAGATCTAGGGTCTGTTACATAATGCTATACATTTTCAGGCTTCAGTAGAAAAATTACACATCATATCAAGAACCAGGAGTATCTCAGACTAAATGAAGATAATCGATAGAGGCCTGCACCAAGATGACAATGGTGTTAGAATTATCTTAAAATGATTTTAAGGTAGCCATCATAAAGATTTTTTTTACAAATACACTTGAAATAAATGGGGAAAAATAAAATATCAGCAAAGAAAAGATACAGAGACAAACAAAACAGAACTTTTAGGGCTGAAAATATAACAACCACAATAAAATCAGTCAATATATGCACTCAACAGAAGAATGGAAAGAACATACAGGGAAAAAAAATCAATGAATTGGAGATAAAACAGTAGAAATCATTCAATCTGAGTAAGAGAGAGAAAATGGATTGAAAAAAATTATAAAGAGAACCTCAGAGAACTGGGACTATAAAAAGAATTTCAGCATTCATGCCATTGGAAACTGAACAGAGAGGGGAAAGAGATTCCAAATTTGGTAAAACACATAAACCTAAAAATGCCAGAAACAGGAAATCTCTCATAGAATAAACCAAACAAAACCTATATGACAGCACACAACAGTCAAACTTCTGAAAAATCTTTATTCATAAGAGCAATATCTTACCTATCAGAGAAAAATAATTTAATTAATAGCAGATTTCTCAACCAAAACTATAAAGGCTAAAGGGAAGTGTCAGACCATCCTCCAAGTGCTGAAAGAAAAGAACTTCAACTTAGTATCTTATATCCATTGAACATACCCATAAGAAATGCAGGGGAAATGAAGCCATTCTCAGATAAGGAAAAACTAAGAATTTGTTTCCAACAAATCTAAACTAAAAGAATGACGATGGTAAGTTCTTCAAACAAAAAAGGAAACAATAAGAGACCTTAGAATATCAGGAAGGAAGAAAGCACACAGTAAGCAAAATTATGGGTAAATAAAGAAGATTTTCCTTTTCCTCATGAGATTTTTAAATTGTTTAACAACTGAAGTAAAAATTATAGCACCATCTGATGGAGTTATAAATAAGCGTAGAGGAAATATTTAAGACAATTATATTATAAATGGATAGGGTAAAGGAAGACAAAGTCAGGGATAGTTTGTACACCTCACTTAAACTGGAAATTAGTAGCAGTAGATAATGTTATTTATGTATAGTGTTATACACAGAGTAACCACTTAAATTACATGAGACAGTTCATTAAGGAAACAATATAGATAAGTCAATGTAATTCTAAAATATATTTAAAATAACCTACAGGAAAGCAGGCCAATAAACAAAAACAGAGAAGCAAACAAACAAAAACAAAGGGAGTAAATAGAAAAAAATTAATAAATAAAAAGACACAGGGGACTTCTGAGGAAGATGCCAGAGTAGGAGGATGCTAGGCTCAACTTGTTCCATGGATACAATGAGATAACGCCCACATCAGTGTAAATAGCCCAGAAAATGACCTGAAGACTGGCAGAAGAGACTCTCCAAAGATAAATTTAGAAAAGAGGCCATGTCAAAGAGAATATAGTAAGGGCCTAGATGTCAGTAGTCAAACAGACCAGTGGAACTATATGTAGGAGCAACAGTTTGAAAAATGCCTGGGTTATATGGGAAGGATATTTACTTACTAATTTCAGAGCATGTGCTAGAGGGGTAGGGATCTTTCAGAAACTTCAAGGAAAAAAAGATGTGTTGAGTGCTATTTCCCTCCCCCATCCCCCATCCTAGAAATATCAACACCTGTGGGAAACAGCACAGCACATTCTCCACCTAGCTTGCTAACAGCATGCTCTGCCCCCTGCCCTCACTCACTATGGTGGATCCATTCCCACAACCTGGCTGGCCTCAGCAGATTTCCTGGGCAGCTGCAGCTCCCATCCCACAACAAACCTGCATGGACCTTGCTGGCACCACACACCCTGTCCCTGCATTCTCTTGTGAACATACCCAGTCCAATAGGCCCTTGGCAGAGCCCATTCAAAGTGATGCTATAATCCTGGCAGTGTGCAAGCAGCCCCAACAAAGGTCAGCATCACTCCAAAGTGACTCCTGCCCCAGGAAGAGAGGAAGATAGCTGCACATACAAGTCTGACTGCATCTCCAACAGTGGGTTGAGGGCAGACATCTTATCTATCTACAAGCCCCATCCACTAATAAAAGCTTCTGAGGGACAACACAGGGAAAGTGCTCTGCAGTTTGGTACTACTGTATCTCTGGCAAATACATGGTCTGACACAACTCAAGCCCAAGGCAATCCCAGACTGATCCACTAACAACATAAGGATCAAACTCTGCACACAATAGGCAAAGAAAAATATTGCAGATGACTATACTGAGAAGTAAATGCAACTCAGCCACAAGTAAGACACACAACACACATTGGAGACACACATGAAGCATTGGGTGCTGGTGAACAGGCAACATTGCATTTCAGGGCATTACATGACCTCTTCTTCATAAGGCCACTACTTTTAAAGCAGAGGGTTAAACAAAATGAGGAGACGTAGGACTATGTCCCAAATGAAAGAATAGAACAAAACCATAGCAAGATAGTTAAATGAAACACAAATAAGTAATATGCCTGGTAGAGAATTTAAAGTAATGGTCATAAAGATACTCACTGGATTTGAAGAAAGAGTGGAGGACCTCAGCGACACCCTCAACAAAGATATAGAAAAAAAAAATCAGAGATGAAGAACTCAATAACTGAAATAAAAAATACACTAGATGGAATAAATAATAGACTAGAGGAAGCAAAAGAACAGATAAGTAACCTGGAGGACAGTTTAATGGACAATGATCAGGGTGAAAAAGACAGAGAAAAACAAAAATAAAAAAACTAAAATAAACCAACAGAACTCAGCAACAGCATCAAGCATAATAACATGCACATTTTATAATGATCCCAAAGAAGAATAGAAAGAAAAGGGGGCAAAGATTTTATTTGAATAAATATTAGAAGAAAACTTCCCAAATCTGGTGAAGGAAACAGAAATCCATATCCAGGAGGCAAAGAAAGCCTCCAACAAAATCAACCCAAGGAGCTCCACACCAATACACATAGTAATGTGACAGCAAGAAATTTTAAAAGCAGCAAGGGAAAAGAAAACAGTTACATACAAGGGAAATCCCACAAGGTTATCAAGAGATTTTTTCAGCAGAAAGTTAGCAGGCCAGAAAGGAGTGGCATGATAGATCAAGTTGCTGAAAGAAACCTACAGCCATGAATACTCTATCTGTCAGGGCTATAATTTAGAATAATAGAAGAGATAAAGTGTTTTCCAGATCGCCCCCCCCCCCAAAAAAAAGAAAAAAAGAAAAATTAGAAGAATTCATGACCACTGAACAGCTAAACCAGTCCTACAAGAAATGTTAAAGGGGACTTTCTGAATGGAAAGGAAAGACCACACCCAGAATAAGGAAAGTAAGAACAAAAGCAGTAAAATTAAGCATATTTGTAAAACTTAGTCAAGAGATTCACAAAATAAAAGGATTAAGTATGACACAATATACACAATATACCTAAAACATGCTGGGGGGGCAATAAAAAAAGTCTTGACAAATTCAAAAAATTTGAAGTAATTCAACAGATTTTCTCTGACCTTAATCCTATGAAACTAGAAATTAACCACAAGAAAAAAATCTGGAAATGATACAAATATATGGATGTTAAATAATATGATAATAAACAATGAATGGGTCAACCAAGAAATCAAAGAAGAAATTAAAAAACAAAAACAAAAACACGGAGACAAATGAAAATGAAAACACAATGGCCCAAAATCTTTAGGATGCAGCAAAAGCTGTTCTACAAGGGATGATTATAGCAATAAAAAACCTACCTCAAAAAGAAAGAAAACTCTCAAATAAACAACCTAACCTTAAACCTAAGGGAGTTAGAAAAAGAATAACAAAGCACAAAACAAGTGAAAGAAGGCAAATAAAGACTAGAGCAGAAATAAAGGAAATAGAAACTAAAGAAACAAACAAACAAAAACAATAGGACAAATCAATGAAAGCAAGAGCTCATTCTTGGAAAAAATCAACAAAAGTAATAAAACTTTAGCCAGGCTAAACAAAAAAGAAAAAAGGGGGGGGGGCGTAAAAAAAAAAAAAAAAAAAAAAAAAACAAAAGACAGGAAAAACAAAAAAGAAAAAAGGGGGGGGGGCGTAAATAAAATAAAACATGAAAGAGGAGAAATAGCAACTGATACCACAGATATACAAAGGATTATAAGGAATATTATGAAAAATTATATGCCAACAAATTGGATAACCTAGAAGTGGATATATTCCTCATAACATATAACCTCCCAAAACTAAATCAGGAATAGAAAATTTGAATAGACTAATGAATGAACCAGGAATGAAATTGAATGAATAATAAAAATGCACAACAAACAAAAGGCCAGGACCAGATGGCTTCGCAAGTGAATTTTACCAAACATTTAAAGAAGAGTTAATATCTATTTTTCTCAAGATATTCCAAAAAAGAAAAAAAAAATAGATGAGGAAGGAAAGCTTTTAAATTCATTTTATGATACCAACATAACTCTGATATCAAAACCAGGTAAAGATACCATGAAACAAGGCCAATATCTCTGATGAACATAGATGCAAAAATCCTCAACAATATGTTACCAAACCAAATTGAACAATATGTTAAAAACAAATCCCACCAAGTGGGATTTATTCCTGCAATGCAAGTGTGGTTTGATATTCACAAATCAATCAATATGATATATCATATCACCAAGAGAAAAGGTAAAAACCATATTATCATTTTAATACATACAGGAAAAGCATTTGACAAAGTACAATATGCATCCATGATAAAAACCCTTAACAAAGTAGATTTAGAAGGAATATACCTCACCATAATAAAGGCCAACATATGAGAAACACACAGCTAATATCATAGTCAATGGTAAAAAAATGAGAGCTTTTCCCCTAAGATCAGGAACAAGACAAGGATGTTCACTCTTACCACTTTTATTCAACATATTACTGGAAATTGCAGCGATAGCAATCAGATGGGGAAAAAAAAAGGGACATCTAAATTGGTAAGAAAGAAGTAAAATTTTCACTATATGCAGATGACATAATACTTTATATAGAAAAGCCTAAAGCCTCCACCAAAAAACTACTAGAACTGAAAAATAAATTCAGTGAAGTAGCAGACTATAAAATTAATATCATACATCCATTGCATTTCTACAGACTAATAATGAAGTGGCAGAAAGGTAAATTAAGAAAATAATTCCATTCACAATTGCACCAAGAACAACAAAATACCTAGGAACAAACTTAATCAAGGAGGAGAAAGGTCTGTACTTTAAAAACTGTAAAACACTGATGAAAGAAATTGAAGAAAATACAAACAAATGGAAAGACAATCCATGCTCATGGACTGGAAGAACAAATATTCTTAAAATGTCCATACTCCAAGCAATCTACAGATTTAATGCAATCTTTATCAAAATTCCAACAGACTTTTTCACAGAACTAGAAGAAATGATACTAACATTTGTATGGAACCACAACAGTCTAGAAATAGCCAAAACAATCTAGAAAACAAAACAAACAAAACTGAATATATCACAATCCCAGATATGAGGATATACTACAAAGCTGTAGTAATCAAAACATTATGATACTGACACAAAAATAGATACATAAGTCAATGACACAGAATAGAAAGCCCAGAAACAAGCCCATGATTATATGGTCAATTCAATCTTCAACAAAGGAGGCAAGAAAATGCAAGGGGGAAAAGTGTCTTCAACAAATAGTGTTTGGAAAACTAAACAGCTACATGAAAAAAGAAAAGAAAAGAAAAGAAAAGAAAGAAAGAAAGAAAGAAAGAAAGAAAGAAAGAAAGAAAGAAAGAAGAAAGAAACGAAGGAAGGAAGGAAGGAAAGAAGGAAGGAAGGAAGGAAGGAAAAAAAGAAAGAAAGAAAAAGAAAGAAAGAAAGAAAGAAAGAAAGAAAGAAAGAAAGAAAGAAACTGGACCGCTTTCTTACACCACACCCAAAAATAAAATCAAAATGGATTAAGGATTTAAATGTGAGACCTAAAACCACAAAATCCTAGATGGGAGAAGAGACAATAATTTCTCCAACATCAGTCATAGCAACATTTTTCTAGATATGTCTCCTGAGAACAGGAAACAAAAGCAAAAATAAACTACTGGGACTACATCAAAATAGAAAACTGCACAACAAAGGAAACAATCAACAAAACTAAAAGACAACCTATTTAATGGGAGGATATATTTGCAAATGATGTATCCTATAAAGAGGGAGTATTCAAATACAAAGAACTTATACAATTCAACACACACACACACACATTCAATTTAAAAAATTAGAAGACGACATTTCTCCAAAGAAGACGTTAGACGGCTAACAAGCACACACAAAAAAATACTCAAAGTCACTCATGATCAGGAAATACAAAACAAAACCACAATGAGACATCACTTCACATCTGTCTTAATGGCTAAAATCAAAAACAGGAGAAACAGCAATTGTTGTTGAGGATGTGGAGAAGAAGGGCTTCTCATGCACTTGGTAGGAATCCAAACTGGTGCAGAAGCCACTGTGGAAAACAGTATGTAGGTTCCTCAAAAAATTAAAAATTGAATTCCCATATCATCCAGAATTTCCACTCCTGGGTATTTGCCCAGAGATGATGAAAACACTAATTCAAAAAGATATATGAACCCTTATGTTTATCACAGCATTATTTTACAACAGCCAAATTATGGAAGGAGCCCAACAATCCATAAATGAATAGATAAAGAAGATATGCTATATATACACATGGAATATTACTTAGCCATAAAACAGAATGAAATCTTGCCATTTGCAACAACATGGATGTATCTAGAGGGCATAATGCTAAGTGAAATAACTCTGTCAGAAAAAGACAAATACCATATGATTTCACTCATTTCTGGAATTTAAAAACCAAAACAAAACAAAAAAAAAAAAAAAAGGAAAGGAAAAAAGAGGTAAACCAAAAAACGGACTTTTAACTATCGAGAACAAATTACCAGGGGAGAGGTAGGGGATGGGTGATAGGCGAAGGGGATTGAGAGTACACTTACCATGATGAACTATGAGTAATGCATAGAATTGTTGAATCACATAGTGTATACCTAAAACTAATGTAACACTATATTTTAAATATATTGGAATTATATTTTTAAAAAAGACATATTTAAGGCCTAACATATGAATAATTTACATTAAACGTAAAGTATCTAAATAAAGAAATGACACAGAGTATTGATGAAGTGGATTTAAACACGTCAATTAAATATATATAGTCTACAACGACCTCATTTAAAATATAACAATATAAGCAAGCTGAAATAAAAGTAATGGAAAAGATCCATTACGTAACATTAATGAAAAAAAAGCAGGAGTAGTTATATCAATATTGGAGAAAGCAGACTTGAGAGCAAAGAAAATTAACAGAGGCAGGGAATATGTTATACAGTAAAAATAAATGAAAAAGAAGAAAGAAAAAAAAAAAAAAGGGAAATCTACCAACAAGACATAGCAATTTTAAATTTGTATGCACCAAAAAACTAAAGCTGTGAAACGTATGAAGCAGAACTGATAGAAATAGACAAATGCACAATTGTAGTTGATAATTTAACACTCTCCTCTTAACACTTGTAGAATGGGGGTGCCTGGGTGGCTCAGTCATTATATGTCTGTCTGCAGCTCAGGTCATGATCCCAGGGTGCTGGGATGGAGCCCTGCATGGGGCTCCCTGCTCAGCAGGAAGCCTGCTTCTCCCTCTCTCACTCCCCCTGCTTGTGTTCCCTCTCTCACTGTGTCACTCTGTCAAATAAAGAACTCAACAACACTCCAACTAGCATAATATAATCAATATTTCTACACTGTCTCCAATAACAGCAGAATGCACATTTTTTCTAAGTGACCATGGAATGTATACTAACATAAGTTATGTCCTGATCCATAAGACAAAAAGTTTTAAAAAACTGAAAATCTTGAAGAATGTATTCTCTGAGCACAATGGAATCAAATTAGAGATCAGTTACAAGACGTTAACAAGAATATTTCCAAACTAAGAAGCTATATAACACATTCTAAATATTCCCTAAGTCAAAGAGCTAGCTAAAACAGAGTGGAGAGGCAAATTTATACCACTAAATGAATACATAAGAGTACAAATCTCAATTCAATAATATAATTGCCTACTCCAAGTACCTAAAAAAGTTTAACAAAATAAACCCAAATTAACAGAAGAAAGCAATATAAGAAAGAAAATCAATGAAATTGAAAACAGAAACATAATGGAGAGACACAATGAAACAAAAAAAAACGTATTCTTTGGATAAACCAAGAGAACTGACAAGTCTTTCACAAAGCTAACAAAGGAAAGAAGGAGAAGACACAAATTGCCAATATCTGGTTTATAACAGGAGTTTTACTTATGGTCCCTATAGCCTATAGTACCTATATACATCAAAATGATAAGGTAATATTATAATTCTGCACACAAACTCTTGACAACTGAGAATAAATGGAAAGGTCCTTAAAAATACAAACAAAATAATGAATTCTGTTATGCTGAAAAGAAAAAAAAATACAAACTACCATAACTCATCCAAAATTTAACTTGTAATAAAAACTTCTCTCAAAGGAATCTTGGGCCTAGATAGTTTCATTGAAGATTACTACCAAATATTAGAAGAACAAGTAACACCAATTCCACACAGTTTCTTCCAGGAAATAAAAGAAGAGGGAATAGTTTTCAAGTCATTTTATGAAGCTAATATTTCCTTGATATCACAACCAGACAAAGAAAAATACAGACCAATATTCCTCAGATAGACTAAAATCCTTAATAAAATATCACCAAATAAAATTTAGCAATATTTATAAAGAATACACTATGACTAACTTTTATCCAGGAATCCAAGACTGAATCAAAATTCAAAAGTCAACCAATATACACTGTCATAGCGACAGGCTAAAGAAGAAAAATCAAGTAATCATATTCACTTATGTAAGAAAAATTTAACAGAATTAAAAACACATTCATGATCAAAATTTTCAGCAGGTTAAAAATAGAAAGAAACTTCCTCAGTTTGATAAAGAACATGTTCAAATTCCTACGTTGATATTATACTTCTTGGTGAAAGAGTATTTTCCCCTAAGATTGAAAATAAGGCAAAGATGCCCATTCTTACCATTTTTCATTCAACACAGTACTAGAAGTTCTCACTGGTGCAGTAGGGCAAGAAAGGAAAAAAATAAAAAGGTGTACAGATCAGAAGGAAATAAACTGTACATATTTGCAGGTAACATGATTCTTGTCTGAGTCAGTCAGTCTGCTATAACAAAGCACCATAGACTTGGTGGCTTACAAACAACGGTTAATTTTTCACAATTCTGGAGGCTGGAAGTCTTAGATCAGGGTGCCAGTATGGCTGCGTTCTAGAGAGTGCCCTCTTCTGGGTTGCAGACTGCCTACATCTCCTTGCATTCTCTCATAGCAGAAACAAAGTAAGTTAGCTTTTTGGTTTCTTCTTATAAGGCTGCTAATCTCATTCATGAGGGCTCTACTCTCATGACGTAATTACCTCCCAAAAGTCCCACCTGCAAATACATTGGGGATTAGATTTCAACATATGCATTTTGAGGGTACATAAACATTCAGTCCAAAACAAATGTCTAATTAATGGACATAAAACTCCTGAAACTAGTAAGTGAGTTCAATAAAGTCATAGACTATAAGACCATCATGCAAAAATTAATCATATTTCAATATTCTAGCTACAATCACACGGAAACAAAAATTAAAAATGCAATACCATTAAAATGTCTTAGAAATATAATACTTAGGCCTAAATCAAACAAAATAAGTACAGAATTTACATGGTGAAAACTACAAAATGTTAATGAAAGAAATAAAAATAATAATAATAAACAGAAGACATGATGCAGAAAAGATAAAAACTTTTCATAAATTAATACACAGATTTAACACAATCCCTATCAGAATCTCAGGATAATTTTTTTTTTAGGATAATGGACAAAAATTATGTGAAGATTTATGTGGAAACACAAAGAAACTAAAATAGCTGCCACAATTTTGAAAAAGCATATGGTAAGAGAAATCAGTTTACCTCATTATGATACTTATTGTATAGCTATAGTAATCAAAACTGTGTGGTGTAAGGTAGGGAATAGAAACATAAATCAATGGAGAATAGGTATTCACAAACTGACGCATGCAAATATTCCTAACTGATTTTTGAAAAACAGGTGAAAAGGTAATTCAGTGGAGGAGTGTTTTCAGCAAATGATGCTGGAGGAATTGGATATCCATTTTCGAAAAATGAACTTAAGTCTTACATCTAGTACACAAATTAATACAAAATAGATCACAGATTTATGTATAAAATGTAAATCCATACTTATTTAGAAAATTATGAAGAACTCTTCAAGATCTTGGACTAGGAAGAGTTAGCCTTGACATCAAAATCAAAATTCATAAAAGAAAATTTGATAAATTGAACAGCAAAATTAAGAAATTTTGGTCTGTAATAACTCTGTTAAGTGGATGAAAAGATAAGCTAGATTGAGAGAAAACATTTTCAAGGCACATATCTGACAGAAAAGTAGAATTTAGATTATAGAAAGCATTCTTAGAACGCAATGGTAAAAAAAGAAAAAAAAAATTGGGTCGTCTGGGTGCCTCAGTTGGTTAAGCATCTGCCCTCAGCTCAGGCCGTGATTCCAGGGTCCTGGGATTGAACCCTACATTGATTCCCTGCTCCACAGGGGAGTCTGCTTCTCTCTCTCCCTCTGCCCCTGCTCATGCTTTCCCACTCTCTCTCTCTCTCTCACTCACTCTCTCTCTCAAAGAATAAATAAAGTTTTTAAAAAATCAATTAGAAAATGAGGAAAAAAGGCACAAAGATCATTTCACTGATGAGGATATACAGATAGTAAGTAGGTACATGAAAACATTTTCAACTTTTTTAGCCACACAGAAAATACAAATTAAAGCCACAAGGAGGGATATCATTATATTAAAAAAAAAAAAAGACTAAAGCAAAGATAGGGAGAACACTAAATGTTGGCAAGTATGCGGTGAAACTGGAGTGCTCATATATGGTAGATGGGAATATAAAATGGACAGCCGCTCTGGAAAACCGTTTAGTGATTTCTTTAAAAACTAAATATATGGAGGGCCTATGTGACTCAGTCAGTAAAGCATGCAACTCTTGATCTTGGGATCATGAGTTCAAGCCCCACTTTGGGCATATAGCCTACTTTAAAAACAACAACAACAATAACAACAAAATATGTGACTACCACACAAACCGTCAATTGCACTCTTGAGCACTTATCGCAAAGAAATGAAAACAAGTTCACACAAAGACTTCTACATGAAAGTTTATAGCAACTTTATTCATAATAGCCTGACACTGGCAACAGTTCAGATTTCCACCAATGGATAAATGGTCAAACAGTGGTATTTCCATACAATGGAATACTACTCATCAGTAAAAAAGAACAAACTATGGATAAGTGCAACTATTGAATTTCCACAGAATTACACTGAGAGGGACAAAAGTCAATCCAAAAACTTCTTAAATGTATGACTCTATTTATGTAATATCTAATAATTGCAGAAGTAGAGAACAAAACAGTGATGTGTTTACTTAAGATAAAGGATGTTGTGGGTTTGGGAGGGAAGTGATGTGGCTATAAAATGGCAACATGAAGAATCTTCATGGCAATGGGAATATTCTGTATCTTGACTACATCAATGTCAGTATCCCGGTTGTGATATTGCACTATAGTTTTGCAAGATACTATCCCTGGAGGAAACTGGCTAAAGGATACATAAAATCTCTGTTATTTCCTACAGCTGTATAGGAATCTACAATGATTTCCAAAAAAAAAATTTGATTAAAATTAAATCATCATAGAGGGTAACATGATTACAAAGAACCATAACCTCTTTCTTGTTACTTGGTACTGTATCATACATTTTCCAAGTTATTAAAATTTCTTAGAAAGGAACCCTAACTTTAAAAAAAAAAACTATCTTAGTGATTTCTAACATTTTCTTTGATAGATAAATTATACATGTCATATATCCTTCTGAATTGATTGTATATAGTTAATATAATACTATTTTTCCTGAAAAAAATAGAATTAATTTAGAATTCATCTGGAACTATGAATATAAAAGTCTGTCAAATAAAAATTTCAAAATATTTAAAAACAAAGAAACAAGGAGCTATAACTCCATCACAAAACAATTAAAAGCTATAGTGCTATCTCACATACCTATCATATTAATGGATTTTAAAGGCATTATCAAGAAAAAACTTATGATACCCCTTGGCTACATATTGCAGCTATAATTAACAAAAATAATTAAAATTTCATAATTTTATCACATATACATATAGTGGACCACAAAGAATATTCATTAAGAGGATATATCTTATGTCAAGTATTGAATCTATGGGAAAGAAAGCATTATAAAGAAAATATTTACTAAATTTCTATTTAAATAAGTATTTACATTCTTAGCAAAATAAATCCACAAATTATAACTAAATTAATGTTAGTAACTTTGCATAATTATATAAAACTAATAAAAAATAAACCTACCCAAAATAATCCAAGTGAATACATTGGTAGTCATCATAACCAATACCTTGACCACAGAACTAAAATTTTACTATGCTCCATTTATCCTTGTGATTAAATGCAGAGATTTTCAAAGAAATTGATGTTCTTTTCCAATAGTTTTCTAAACTCTGTATTTTCCAAAATACAATTGTACTTCCAGGCAAGGCATCCACTGAGTAATTTTTTATCCTAAACATCTGGAATGAGAAGACAATAAAAGCAAGCACAACACCCTCTTCTTGATTTCTCCAGATACTGTATTTTGACTTGTGGATTGACATTAGATATGAAAATGAAAGAAACTCGCAGGTAAGCAGTGGACTTCCTAAAATGAAAAATGAAGTGATCTTTCTATTTCACTTTATTATATCTTGACAGTAATGTTGTACAACTCTTACAACTTCCACTTTGATATACAGTTAAAAACATTCAGTATTTCCAAAAGAAAGCCTTAAAATTTACTTCACAAATAGGCCTCTACAAGAACCTTTCCAGAATGACTTTAAAAGAGGCATTTAATGTTGTACATAAGATGCACTGTAAGAGTTCAGCCAATGTCGTTATTTTTTACTTTGCAGCTTTTGCTGTTTTTTTAAATATTTATGTGTTCCTTACAAGTACAGCCAGCTTTAACAGAAACAAATGTGTTTCTTTTTAAAGCAAGATAACTGGTTCGGACTGATAATGGTTCTGAATTTGTGGTTTTCTAGAAAAACATAGATATTATTCTAATATCAACTCTCTTTCAGCTCCAAAGATTTTTGAATTGAACTAGAAAGTATGTAAATCTCTTAAGGAAAAATACCTGTATAAAGTACAAACACAGGTCTTAAATACCAGTCAAGAGACCAGTAACTGCTTGACTCTGGAGAGAAATGGGAGGCAGGAAAGGGATGGGATAAAAACATATTTTCATGGTATATACCTTGCAATTTATGATTTATTTAACCGTGTGCATGTGTTATCTATTTAAAAGAAGAATACTTAAATAAATACATTGAAAATGCACAGAAGTAGATAAAACAAATATGATAAAATCTTGTTCTTCATACCTATTTCTTTTTCCTAAAAAAGAAAAAAAATCTGTATTTTAGGAAAGTTCCATTTGGGAATATTTGAGGGAAAAAAATGTTTTAACTTTCAGTGATTTATGACCATGCCTGCCATTGGGTCTGGTATGTTCAAGAATCTGCAAGTAGTTATGTGACTGCCAATTTGCTTCCTTGGTTGTTACTGATCTGTAGGGTATGTGCCATGAGTAAGTCATAAAACATCACCATGACTTATTTGCTTTTCTAAAAAACGGAGCCCATTATTCCAGTTGCTTTCATGCCTACGGAGGGTATTATAAATAATTTATCAAATACCTTTAGTATGTTCATTGTTTTACCTGGAAAGAAGGCAAGAATGTGACAATTATTATAGTAAACCATAAAGTTAAAAAATATCAATCTAAAAAGTATCATGGCTATTAATAAATTCAAATTGGTTATGTTTCTCAGGATAAAGATGATATCTTCATTGTTGATTTTGAGTATTATGAGACCAAAGGAAACCTAACAATGATAGTTATAGACACTTTGGAACATAACAATCATGAGTGAAACCAGCATAACCAGAGGAATGGCAGCAGCAAGTAGTTTAAATCCCAAACTAGGTCAGGCTGCTAATGTTTCAGCAGCATAACATTTTCCCAAAACCTCAGTGTCATGAGTTCCTCTTTAGCTTCTTTTTCACATTTCTGTTTGTAATTATTTAATGGGATATGAAAGCACTGTGTGTGTCAAATGCAGAAATTATAGTCTACCTGCCATGTGATATCCATAGGGAGCTGCAATCAGCTCTTGGAAGCCCAGATACCATCTCTCTGACCAAGATATTCCTAACAGACACAGTTCCAAATGTAATTTCTGTTATCTATTTGTGCAACCAAAATGAAAGAAAGCATCTTGCTTTTGAAACTTTAAAATAGATAGAGTGTTTTGTGGGGGTCTTGAACAATTTTATTATGATAATTTTCAACATGGAAACTATAGCTATGCCCTAACATGATCAGCCAGTGTTAACTGTCACAGAAGTCTTAGAGTTGGTTGTCACCAAAGTAAATTTTGGTGAAAAATATTGAAACAGAATCACATCAGTCTTTAGTCAGAAATCAGGGCTTACAAGGAATGTATCCTGAATGGGGTAGTGAATTCCAAGAGTCATAAACCCCTTTTGGCTTACATTTCACAGCAATATTAATATGGCATAAAATGTTCTGTATACGGATAACTTCCTCAGAGTTTACTATGTTTAGCATTGAAGATTTGGACAAAAAAAGTCATTGTTCTTGCCTTCAAAGAGTTCATGGCATTTTCTTTTCTTTTCTTTTTTTTTTTAAAGATTTTATTTAATTATTTTGTCAGAGAGAGAGAGGGAGAGAGAGCAAGCACAGGCAGACAGAATGGCAGGCAGAGGCAGAGGGAGAAGTAGGCTCCCTAATGAGCAAGGAGCCCGATGTGGGACTCGATCCCAGGACGCCGGGATCATGACCTGAGCTGAAGGCAGCTGCTTAACCAACTGAGCCACCCAGGCGTCCCAGTTCATGGCATTTTCATGCAGAAGGGAAATTATACTGTAATATAATAAAAGGTATGGTGAAGTGAGCACATACAAAAAATACCCAATTAGAACGAGGGAGGAGTCAGAAGGAAAGGAAAGGCTATCTAGAAGTGAGGATTGAGAAACACACAGACAATAGTCTATAGAAGAAAAAATGAGAGATGCCGTCTAGAGAAAGCAGTCTAGACTTTTTTTTTTTTTTTTTTTTTTTTTTAAAAAAAAAAAAAATGTTGCAAAGGCAAGGATGAGACCTGGAGCATGGTTTGTTTAGGAAACTGTAAGATGGCAAGATGGCAAAGGGAGATGAATGAAATATCACTGATTACTGTAAAAGTAAGTTGGGACCAGCTCATCTACAGCAAGATATATTTGATAGGTTGGAGCTAGGCTGCTGCATTCCTGATAAAGCCATCAGAAATTGTATAGAGAAACACCTCTGAGTGCTAAAAGAACTCCTACACTGATCTAAGGATACAAAAAGCAAGAGGTCTGTAATTAAAAGAACTAATCCTTCTTCATTTCTACTTAGTAGCTTTTTACTTATGTGGATTATACTAACCAAAAAACTCCAAGGTACATCCATTCACCATACTCTCTTCATAAATATTTCCTTTGTAGTGCTTATGTGCTGGCTTCATGCGTGGAGAGTTGGGAAAAAGATACTGCTAGCATATGTTGCTGTTTTGTTTTGCTCTGTTTGGGGCTGACAGTGACTAGATGATTAGATCATTTTTCTAGGTACCTATGGAAATATACAATTGTGCACTTTTTAAAAAAAGATTTTATTTATTTATTTGACAGAGGGAGACACAACGAGAGAGGGAACACAAGCAGGGGGAGTGGGAGAGGAAGAAGAAGACTTCCCTGAGCAGGGAGCCTGATGTGGGGCTCAATCCCAGGACCCTGGGATCATAACCCGAGTCCAACATAGACGCTTAACAACTGAACCACCCAGGCACTGCACAATTGTGCATTTTTAATAAATACAGACAAACATATAAATCAGGTCAGGCTAACAGGAGATGTAAGATGATAACATATATAAATAATATTTGGTACCATAGGAGTATATAAAATCAACCCAGGAAGATCGGAGTGAAATGGAAGTTGAAGATCGCTGAGAAACTGTGGTGGTTATGACATGGGTGGAAGAACAGATGCCCTTATCCCTGAGAAAAGGTAGAAATAGAAGAAGATAAAAAACCAGAAGAGAGTAATGTTCTAGAAACCAAGAGAAAGGAAAGTTTAATGAAAGATTTCATTAAAGAGATGATGACTAGTTGTAATTTTTTATAAGATGAATAAACTCCATTAGAAGGTTATTAAGGAAGTAGGTTCTCCTGTTCACTTATCAAAACACCAAGAACTTCTGACTTTTGCCAGTTGCAGCTCCACCACCTGCTAGAACACATCTTCCTACTTTGGACTGAAATATATGAATAACAACTGTTAGCCAAATAGCCAATCACACACAAAATCGGCCGGCACCAATCATAATTCTTACAATACAAACGTGTAAACTTGTGGGGGGGGGTTGCGTTTATAAGCCTACACTCTCTGCTTGCAACTTGGAGCACACTTTCATCTGACTGTCTCCTGGTATGCAGTCCCTAAAACCCCAATAAACAGTTTCAGTTGTTTTAACAAAAAAAAAAAAAACAACAAAAAAACAAAACAAAACAGAAAAGAATAAACTCCAGTAAATCTATGTCATGTAGTCATGTGGATTAAATTTTCCATTACACACAAGTCAAGTAAAGTAAGAAATAAGAACTTTAGTGATAATGACAAGGGTAATTTCATTGTACTGGTCAAAATAAACATGTCAAGACAGGGTAGTATGCAGAAATATACAGAGGATTAACATATAAGATCTTTCTAATAAATTTCAATTGGGTCCTCCAACTCCAAATTTTAAAATAAATATGTAAAGCACAGCTTCTTGTTTCAATGTCTTCAGATTAGTCATTTTTATTCTAATAACTTTCTCTGTTATATGTGTATGAATACATATATGTATAAAGATACACACATGTATTTGCTGAACACATGCATACATTTTTTCCAAAATAATTTACTACAGGGTCACTATTCATGGAGAACTTCCAGACTAAAAACTTAAAAGGTATCTGAAGAGTCGTGGAGCTCCTGGGTGACTCCGTCAGTTTAGTGACTCTTGGATTCTGCTCAGGTCATGATCTCAAGGTCCTGAGATTCAGCCCAGAGAAAGGAGAGGGGCTCAGCACTCAGAGTGGAACCTGCTTGAGATTCTCTCCCTTTCCCTCTCCCTCCCCTCTGTCCCTTTCCCCTTTTTTTTCTATTTCTCTTTCTCACATAAATAAATAAAATCTTTAAAAGGTATCTAAGGGTCATGAATATAAAACTAAATATTTTAGGTGTTGCCTATATTAGTTAGAGAAAACTTTAAGAACTTAATGAACTTGTCCACATAGAAACTATTATTTGTAAGTCATGCCCACAAATAATTAGGCATTAACAAATTTTCAGAAAGAGAAATTAAGAAAACAATCCCATTTATAATTATGTGAAAAAAAAATACCTAGGAATAAGTTAATCAAGGAGGTGAAAGACCTGTACTCGGAAACTATAAGATATTTATGAAAGAAATTGAACACAACACAAATAAATGCAGAGATATTCTGTGCTCATAGATTAGAAGTATTAATATTCTTAAAATGTCCAAACCATCCAAAGCAATCTATTCAATATAATCCCTATTCAAAATTCCAATGGTGTTTTTCACATAACTAGAACAATGCTAAAAATTTTTATGTAAACACACACACAGAGACGCACACCCCAAATAGCCAAAGTAATCTTGAGAAAGAACAAAGCTGGAAGAATCACACATCCTGATTTCAAAATATGTTACAAAGCTACAGTATTACAAAACAATATAGTATTGACATGAAAACAGACATGCAGATCAATGACACAGAATAGAGATCGCAGAAATAAACCCATGTTTATATGCTCAATTAATTTATGATGGAGTCAAGAATATATAACAGAGAAAGGACAGTCTCTTGAATAATTAGTGTTGGGAAAACTGGACAGCTATATGCAAAAGAATGAAAGTATCACTTTCTTACACCATACACAAAATTGTCAAAATGGATTAAGGAATCAAATGTAAGACCTGAAACATCTAGAAGAAAATGAAGGTAATGGGCTCCACGATATCAGTCTCAATGTTGATTTTTGGGATCTGACTCCAAAAGCAAAAAGAAACAAGTGGGATTACATCAAACTAAAAACCTTCACAACAAAGGAAGCCATAAATTAAAGGAAAATGCAACCTATAGAATGGGAGAAAATATTTGCAAATAATATATCTAATAAGGGGTTAATATAAAAATATATAAAGAACTCACATAATTCATCAGCAAACAAATAATCTAATTTAAAAATGGGCAGAAGATCTGAATAAGCATTTTCCCAAAGAAGACAATCCAGATAGCCAATAGGTACCTGAGAAGATATTTAGTGTCATTAATCATCAGGGAACTGCAAATAAAAACCACAATGAGATACCACCTCATGCCCACTAGAATGGCTATTATCAAAAACACAAGCAATCAGTCAGAATGTGGAGAAAAAAATCCCTGGTGAACTGATGGTGGGAATGTAAATTGGTACACCCACTATGGAAAACAATATGGTTTCCTCAAAAAACTAAAAATAAAACTATCTTATGATCCAGCAATCCCACTTCCAGGTATTTATCCAAAGAAAATGGAAATGCTCACTTAAGAAGATATATGCACCTTCATGTTTATTGCAACATTATTTACAATGGCCCAGGTATGGAAACAACCTAAGCATCTGTCAAGGATGAATGCATAAAGAAAATGGATAAAGAATGAATACATACACACATATGCATACACACACACATGCAGACACGTGAAACAAAATACTATTCAGCCAACAGAATAATTGAAATCCTGTCATTTGTGACAACATGAATGGACCTTGAGGACATTACGCTAGATGAAATCAACCAAAGATACTATATAATCCCACTTATATGAAGAATCTAAAAACAAAAACAAAACAAGCTCACAAAGAACAGATTTTGGTTGCCAGTGTGTGGGAGTAGGAAGAAGATAAAATGGGTGGAGGTTGTCAAAGGGTACAAATTTCTAGTTATAAAATAAATTAGTCATGGGGATGTAATATACAGCATAGTGACTACAGTTAACACTGTATTACATATTTGAAAGTTGTAAGAGAGTAGATCTTAAAAGTCCTCATCACAAGAAAATAATTGTGTATTACATGGAGCACTGAGTGTGGTGCATAAACAATGAATTCTGGAACACTGAAAAGAAATTTTAAAAAAATAAAGAAAATTTTTTTAAAAAATTGTGTAACTATATATGGTGAATGATATTAACTAGACTTACTATGGGGGTCATTTTGCAATATAAGCAAATATTAAATCATTATGTTATATACCTAACATACTCTTATGTCAATTATATTTCAATTTAAAAAAAGAGAGCCATTGACAAAATCTAAATGTAACAACAAAGGAGAAGATATTTACTATCTTAGAAGCAGAAGAGGGGACATTGTTTAAAGGGGATGGGAAGGAAGGTTCAGATTAGGATACCCTGGGTTTATCTCTAAAGTCAGTTGAGATGAAGCAATTGGGGAAGGTCAGGTCCAGAGACTTAAGTTTGGATACTGTTGACACATAGATCAGTATTTCTCCAATTGTAGTCTGTGAATCACCTGTATTAGAACCATATGGGAGTGATTGTTTAAAATGCTGACAATCTAGATGTCCTTTCAAGCTCACTTACTCAGAATCTCCGGGAGAGTGTCCCTAAAATCTCTAGGTTTAACTGAACATCCCATATAATTCTTAACCCCACTAAAGTTTGATAAATGGTTTCTTGTATATGGCAATAGATGGATTACCTAAGGTGTGAATATAGAATTAGTTCCTTTTTTAACTCCTGTCTGGTAGCAAAACCTTTATGTCCAGTAGCAATATCTTTCCTAGAATTTATTGTATAATCAATAAATGATTGCTACTATTATTTTTGAATTTTATAGGAAATAATGCATAGCATGCAGCAAGAATCACAAACATGTTCATATTTTTTTTTAATTTAGTAATATCACTTCTGGGAATTGATTTGTTTGTTTATTTATTTTTAAAGATTTTATTTATTTATTTGACAGAGTGAGACCCAGTGAGAGAGGCAACACAAGCAAAGGGAGTGGGAGAGGGAGAAGCAGGCTCCCTGCTGAGCATGGAGCAGGATGTGGGACTTGATCCCAGGACTCTGGGATCATGACCTGAGCCAAAGGCAGAGGCTTAATGACTGAGCCACCCAGACACCTACTTCTGGGAATTTATGTTAAGTAATAATCCAATAGGAAAGAAAATATAACTATGGAGATGTTAATATAACATATTTATAATAGCAAATAGTGGAAGAAGCAAATGCCAAAAAATAGGGATATGATGAAGTAAGAAATAGGTTGTTTATCTACTATATCACATTATTTTGTTACAACTAGAAATAGTTATTGTAAAAAGTATGAAGCAACATAAAAAATACATATTAGGATAATGTTAGAAAAGAAATTTTATCTATGCTATGGTTACTACTATAAAAAATGATATGTTGTGTGTAACTAAAAGAAGTAAAAATGAAAGCCACTTTATTTGATAAGTTATAGTATGTCATTTTACAATTGTTTCAGTTAATTATGCCAGAATGTTATCTGTATTATAAATATTTCTGATTTAAAAATCTATAATCCCCCACTCAATCATTTCAAATTTCTATAAAAGTGGAATTTGGCTAAAGGAGGCTTAATTTTACTCAAATAAAATATCTGCTCTAAAAGAGGAAGTTTTAAAAAGAGGCAATAAAAAGGTATCATAATTAACTCCTAGATCACCAAGATTTTTTTTTCAAATGAATATTATCAGATGTTCTTGCAGCTTGTTCCAAAATAGTTCTGAACACCACTTTCAAATGAATGGAACTGAAAAAAATAAAATATTTTTCTCTTCCTCCCACCCCCCACCATTTCCTTCCTCTCCATTTAGCACAGAAGAATGTGGGAATGTGTTTGAGATTTTATCACTGAATTTTTCCACCTGTTTCATGACATGAAAACATGAACATGCAGGACTCACACACAAACCTATTTACTTACCCAATACATACACATATAAAATGGTATGTTAAATACCATTTAATGCAACTAAATTAAATACATTAAATTAAAACATTAAATGCCATTAAGAAAGAAGAAGATGGGTTCGCATAAAAAATTAAAGACCAAATCAGTCTTATAGAAAAATACTTAATGCCTGCTTTTTTTTAGCAAACATTTGTTAATTAAATGTCTGTCATGCATGTACAGAATCTGGTCTGTATCTTGCTTTCATTACATTCTAGTACCAAGTCTGCAGAAGTAACTAACTCTACTCACCTCAAACTCTTGGAATGACTACTGTTACCTAACAAAAAATGAAACTTAGGATCATGAATTACCTCATTAACTTAGGTCAGTTGGCAACACCTTAGAAATACTTATAGTTTGAGGGACAGAGAAAAAGAAACCCACACAGGTAATAGACACAGATGGTATAAGGAAAGCAAGAAGTTCCATGAAAGATAAAAGTATGTCTTTTAAGATAGGTAATAGAGTTGGAGGTAAGGGGAAGGAAAGGGAAGAAGTGAAAACAGCAAGTACAAAGAACAGATTCAAGAATTTTTAATGACAAAGGAATGCAAGAGATTGGTATAATTTAAAGATAATATTAGTAGCAAAATCTTTGTTTTATATTTTACATAAGGAGGATATGTTGACCTGAATGTTATATTGAGAAAGGATAGGATCCAGTAAAAAAAAAAAAAAAAAAGCAGTAGATTATGATTCAGGACAGAGCAGGCAACTGATAATGCAAGGCCTTCTGAAAGACAAGAACTGTATTGGAGAGCACTTTAATGTATTAATCTTCAATGGAATAATTAACCCTTTTGGATTAGAATAAAGAGAATAAAAATAAGACTACTCATTGAGGAGTCTGTGACTAAAAGAGGTAGGAAGTTGAGTGAGGGGGTGTGGGGTATGGGAGAGGAAGGGAAGAGTTTGGATTATGAAGAGAATTGTAAGGCTTCAGAATTTTTGTTGAGTCAATAGGATAGAACCTTTTAAAGGACAAGAAAGAAACTGATAATCCATTAAAGTCCTATCAGACCTGGAAAACAGTGACTGAGTACTGAGGTCAAGTGGCACGGTTTCATAAATTCTCCAGCACTGTTCAGTTATAATTAGTAAGGCATATGGTTGCATAGATTAAGGATTAGGATTCTGCAAGGGCAGTTATAAAATGATTAAAAAAAAAAAAGCAATGAAAATGAGGATTCAGGGCACCTGGGTTGCTCAGTTGGTTAGGCGACTGCCTTCACCTCAGGTCATGATCCCAGAGTAGCAGGATCAAGTCCCTCATCAGGCTCCCAGCTCCATGGGAAGTCTACTTCTCCCTCTGACCTTCTCCTCTCTCATACTCTCTCTCACTGTCTCTCTCTCAAATAAATAAATAAAATCTTTTGAAAAAAAGAAAAGAAAAAACGAGGATTCAAAGGGTCTTCATGAAAGAACTCAGGTGATTAACTGAGAAAATTTTGCATTGAATAAGAACCTTTGAATGAATACATGTGTATGTAAAATATAAAATCATGAGGTGCCTAGGTACAGCAAAAAACCATACCATCAACATCAAATAAAAAGGATAATGATCTTCACTATGCTGAAATAATAAGTTAAGCATCAATATGGTAGATATTATGCTATTTTTATTAACTACAAATAAAAATATAACCTTACATTATTTTAAAAGCAAAATGTCTTCTCTATTTAGAGAGTAGATAAACATGAGAAGTTGTAATGTAGATGTGGGTTGTCCACAGTAGCCTCTTCTATTAAAGGAAAAGCACTTTGAGAGACTTGGAGTACGGTTAATTCTGTTTCCTAATTATACCAAACCCAAAACAAATAAGGTAAGTCATTTGTCTCAACTGGCCCTATGAAACATTAGAATGCTTTAGGCTCTTTGGAATTAAGGAGCCATATGGAACTTGTAGTGCACTTATAACTAAGACAGATGGCAGCAAAATGGAGCCAGCCTTGAGGCTGTACAAACACCCCAGTGACCATGAGTAGCCAATTAAGAATTGAGACAAGAGGGAAATGTCATTTCATCTCCTGTAAAATTTGTCTGGTGTAAGCATTCTTGCTGCCTTTCATAAACCTGCTTCATGGTCTATGACTCTAAACTAGAGCCAAAGGAAATGTTTTCCTGACCCCTCTTATAGAAGCATCTAAATTCTGGTCCAGTTCTTAGGCTGTTAACGATTAGAGTTTCCGCTTCTACCTGGGGAAAGCCTAGAAGACTAGATTAATTCCAGCAAGATGAAGATGTAGTATTCCTTTAGCTCCTAAAATAATTATCCCCAGGACTCATTCATGAAACAGTTTCTGTGTATCTGTTTTTTACCAGTCATGCTATAGCTCTGATGTACCAAATGGAATTCATAGTTCTGTTTTCAAGGAGGCTACGAAGGAGAAAGACAAGTAAACCAGGATTATACACAGTAGATTGGGTATTCTGATCGAAATGCACTTCACTTTGAGAATAGAAAAGGGCTAACTTTCCACTCAAAGAGGGCAAGAGGTTTTCTGAAGGACTCATTTGTGCAGTCTTGAAATATGAAGGTAGATACTTAGAACAGCAACAAAAAAGATGATAGAAGAGCACATTCATTTGACAGTGAAGATGTAGCAAGAGCAAAAGCAAATACAACAATAAATAGCATCACTAAATCAGGAACAAGTAGAATATGCTGTGTCTAGAACATGGGGCACGTGGCAGAATACGAGTTGTGGGTGAGGGTGAATAGGTTTGCAGATTCCAGGGATGAAGGCCTTGAGTGGCAGTCTCAGATATTAGATCTATGAAGCTTCCAGGTGAGGCTCTATAAAAGATTGTGGGGTATGAAAATCAGGAGGCCAAAGTGAGGCCTGTGCTGTACTCATGAGGAGATCACTGAAATCATGAATTTGGATCAAGTGACTCATTGGTAGGGTGTACTGAAAAGATCAGAGGAAAAAGGATAAAATTCTAGCTAAGAGGGACTACATACAAACGTGTGTGTGTGTGTGTGTGTGTGTGTGTGTGTGTGTGTGTGTGTGTTTCAAGGAGGCTATGAAAGGGACAGACAGGTAAACCAGAATTATACACAGTGGATTTGTATGTGTGTGTATATGTATAGGTATATACACATACAAACATATATATGTATATATATGTTTACACACATATTATTTTATACAACTATATATATGAGTTGGTGGATGAAACAGAGATTGTGAAGATGACCAAAAAGATTTAACCAGGGTAGGGCACCTGGGTGGCTCAGTTGGTTAAGTGACTGCCTTTGGCTCAGGTCATGATCCAGGGTCCTGGGATCGAGTCCCACATCAGGCTCCCCCTGCTCTATGGGGAGCCTGGTTCTCCCTTACTTTCTGCCTGCTACTCCCCATCTTGTGCTCTCTCTCTCTGTGTCAAATAAATAAATAAAATCTTAAAAAAAAGAAAAAGATTTGACCAGGGTAGATGATGAAAATCAAGACAGCCTAATGACCAAGAAATGAAAGGAAATAGAGATTAAAGAAAGAAGGTGATCAATAGTGTAAAATAAAACAGAGTTCAAGTAATAGAATTATGGAAAAATGCACTTTGGAATCAACAGTGAGAGTACTTTCACTGAAGTAATAGGAAGTAAAATCCAGATCACCATAGATTAATCAGAAATAGAAATTAGAAAGCAAATGCACCAACTGCCAAACACGGACTCAAGAAATTTGACTCACATGACTTAATTCCATGTGAGTGAAGACTGAGAGGTACTGTTTAATTTGGCCTTTCACTGCCCGTTCCTATATCCCTGACTCAAATTTGCTTCTCAAGGAAGGAAAGCTAAGAAATGGTGTGTCCAAAAATATTTTTGCAAATCAAATGCTGTACTATCATGTTCTATAATTGACTTGTTCTCTCATTTTTAGAGAATGTGGTGTTCTATACTGGATTTTAAGAAAAACCGAAATCTAGTTTTATCTAGTCTGTGGATTTAAAGCCCATGTTACAAAGACTGCTAATATTTAGTATCAAACAAGAATAGTAAATAATCTGTGATGGTGATTTCCCATGTATATTAATTAATAGATATATATTGTAGGCCATCAAGACCTTCTTTACTTAACTTCAGGTTTTAAGTTATGTTCCAGTGAGTTGAGAATTTCAAGTAAATGTTAACATTAATATAAATCAGCAGGTGAAAAAAAATGCTTGTAATATGCTATTGACTGAACCCATAAATTAGATTTGCCTATTGGAGTTAGCATCTTGATTTATATTGGAAAAAGTTCTTTGTTACATTAAAATATTATAATAAAAATATTATAAAAAAGGAAAACTACAAACCAGTATCTCTCATGAATATAGATGCAAAATTCTTCAATAAAATATTAACAAATCAAATCCAGTGTATACAAATAATTACACATAACATAAATTTATATGTAGAAAATGTGAAAGAATTGATAAAAAGCAAATACAAATCTCTTAGAAATAATAAAGTATAGCAAGGTTGCAAGATACAAGATAAATATATAAAAGTCTATTGCTTTCCTATTAAATGCAAAGAAATATTGAAATTTGGAATTAAAAAACAATGACATTTACAACAGTATCAACAAATAAAATGACTATAGGAATCTACCAAAATATATACTGGGTCTATATACAGAAAATTATAAAATTGATGAAAGAAAGAGCTGAATAAATGAAGATGTATTCTGTGTTCATAGGTAGAAATACTTGATATAGTTAAAATATTAATTCTTTGCAACATATGCAAATTCAATATAATCCCAATAAAGATCTCAGCATGCTATTTTGTAGATGCTAATAACCTGTTCCAAAATTTATATGGAAAGGTAAAAGATCTAGAATATTCAATACAATACTGGAGAAGAACAAACTTGGAGGGCTCATGCCACCAATTTTAAGACTTACCATAAAGTCACAATAATCAAGACAGAGTAGTACTGATGGATGGGTTGACTGATTAAAGAATAAGCACTTATATTAATAAAACAGGATTGAGTGCCCAGAAATAGACCTACACAAATATAGTCAACTGATCTTTGACAAAGGAGCAAAAGGACAGTCTTTTCAACAAATTCCACTAGCAGATATCCACATGCAAAAAGCAACAATAAATCTAGACACAGATTTTACACATTTCACAAAAGTTAATTCAAACTGCGTGGCAGACTTAAATGTAAAATCCCAAACTAATTTTTTTAAAAGAAAGCATAGGAAACAATCTAGGTAACTTTGTGTTTATAAGTTTTCAGATTTAATACTGAAAGCACTAAAAATAGGTTAAGTTGTACTTTATCAAGATTAAGTACTATAAAATCCTACAAAATTGCCAGATTTATAAGTAAACAGCTATTAGTATTTGCTTAAGTCACTCAGATGGCTGTAAGACTAATGAATGTTTATTTTATCAGTAATTAATAATAGTTAATATACATATGATATTTTTATGGACACAATACTTTAACATATTTCTTGTCTCTGATGTGTAAAGCAGTTCTCTGTTAGTTGGGAAGAGCCTGACAAATCTTATTACCATTAGATGGAGAGAGAAAACACTCAAAATGGTTAAATGACTTGTTACACAGAATTTGTCAGTGCAGCAATAAATTTACAACTCAAACCTTTGACTCCTAACCTAGTGCACCATCCAAAGTTATAAATATCCAGTTGACTTACTAAAAATAACCCTCCATTATAACAAACTAAAATAATGGACAGAACAATGTTACTAACAGTCTAGCCATACTATTATTTCATAGACATGCTTAGTGCATAAGTAACTCTTACAAGTTTTGAGAGGGAAGCCAAAGGATTGAATAAGTTCTGTAATAATAAAAGCAGCCTCCCATCCATTGCTTTCTATCATTTTAGGGCATAGAACCAAGTTTGAATACTGTTTCTTCCACCTTCTAGCAATATCTTGGGCAAATTATATATCTTTTCTGGAGATACTATTTTTCATCAATAAAACTGTTATAATGAAAATAGACCCCTCATTGTATTGTGAGGATTTAATGCATTAAAGAAAAAAAAAAAAAGACTCAGAATAGTGCCCCAAAACTATTAAGAATTCAACTATTGTTAACTATTACTTAATTGCTTCTGAAAATAATTTAGGAAATTCTGATTAATTCTGTGATCAGAGACCACTCAGGTCCAATAAACACTTTATGTATAAAGTTCACTACAGCTATGAAGCTAAACACTCAACTTTTTGAATATCTGTTATTCTTTCCATTGAAGAATTTATTAGTAATGGTTCTGGTCCTGAGAAAACACACATCCTTCCCTCCCTAAGAAAACTAATATCACCCAAGTAGCTACTGTATAGTCACATACAGATAACTGAAAATCTTACATAGAGAAAAACCTTTGGTTGGAGTTCCCAAATTCTAAGCATTTCTGTGATTCGGTTTAGTCAATTATTGCTTTTCTCTTTCTGCTATGAAAATATAAACACTGATTCTGTAGCCCAATGAGTGAACTGAGCATGAACTCTTGATGAAGACTCTTTCATGGTAGTGATTAATGGGCTGCAAAGATTTTGAAATAAAAACCTGAAACCACAAACTAGTCATACAGTTGGCTAAATATTTTGTTTGGGTGCTCACATCCAACCTACAGATAACCTTGTGTTGACCCTGTTTTCCAAACCAGGAAGGAAGGGCTGGGGTTTTCAAGAGGGAGATTTGTGGTTTGGGTTTGGTCTGTCTATATAAAGGGTTGTGGTGCACGGTCTTAACGAAGTTCATCTTCCAAGTCTCTGACAGACTGAGCACAAGGTTCTCACAGAAGCAAGTTGTGACAGCTGGAATTTGGCATCCACAGCCTCTCAGAACAGGCTGCTGATCCCAGACTGATAGTTTTAAACCCCTCAAACGAGACTGTTACCATTCTTGAAATTTGCTTCAGCAGACGCCAGGGAGGAATGTTAGTGTGCCTCATTGCTCGTCAAGAGTCTCATACTAACATAATTCCTAAGAATTTCTGGGGTCTTGTCTCTTGCCCCTTTCAGAGATTATGTTTCCCAGTTGGTGGCAGGACACTGGCAAAACCACATGTTTTGTTTAAACATGAGTGGTAAGATCAGAAAAGGCCCTTAAGGCAAATGTCAAAAGGCCATCGCCATATGAGACAACGGAGCAAAATACACTAGAATAGGTGGTTTCTCTCCATCTAGGAAGTAACTTTTAAGTTCTTTAAGGAAAAAAAGTAAGATCTATTTTCTAATTTTAGATACAAATTGTCTCACTTGTATTTATCATGAAGTTCATGCAAAAGCAAGAATATTTACAGTCCCTAACTGTTAATTATTTAGAATATAAAGCAAGTTGTAGCTAATAAATGGACTTTGATTTATCTTTTCATCTTCTACTTTGTCTTATGCCTGAGAATTAAATTATTACTTCTCTCCAAAAAATGAACTAGTAAAGAATACAAAACTTAAACATTATTTCCATCTTTGTAGCATCTTTTAGAAACCACTTTCAGGTGTGTAGTAGAATTTGATTAATTTGTGGTTGGTAAAAATTAAAGACTGTGATATTTACACAAAGATATGTAATTTTTCCTAAATATTTCAAATTTGTGTTCTGTCACTTACTAGTGTGATCTTTGGCAAGCCTCCAAAACTCTAGAAGCTTATGTTTCTTACAATAACACAGATAATAATTATGTGATGGTTATGAGAATTTATTGACTAAATATGAGAATACACTTTGAAAATAATAAAATGATATAAATGTAACATTATATACTATAATCTATGCTCATGTTTATTCAATTTAATCTTTAAAATTTACAGTTATTTATAAAATAGAATTAAAAATCATAATAGTGATAGGCTTAACAATTTATTTTTTTTAAAGATTTTATTTTTTGTCAGAGATAGAAACAGAGATAGAGAGAGGGAGTGAGCATGAGCAGGGGAAGCAGCAGGCAGAGTTGGAGAATCAGGCTCCTTGCTCAGCTCCTTGCTCAATCCCAAGACCTGGGATTATGACCTGAGCCAAAAGCAGATGCTTAAGCAACTGAGCCACCAAGGTTTCCCAGGCTTAATGATTTAAATCAAAAGTATTATTTTTATTTTAAATGACACAATTGAGCAGTAAACAAACAAACAAACATGACGAGTTAAACCAGGCCAGTTGGAATTAGGAGAGCTATATAACTACTTTCTAGAAGCTGAAAGGGACAGCCAAGAGGTACTTCTGGGACCACAGAACTCCAGCTTATCCCAAACGTCCTAGGAAGGACTATATTTTTTAAAGTCATTTTTTTCAGTGACAGTACATGCTGTCAAGGAGGATGAATTCACAGACAGCATTTGCAGGATGTGAAGAAATAAACACCCACAGTGATATTCCTGAGAAAACCCACCACTGTACTCTGGGAAAAGGGAAGGAAGTGCTTAGAAAAATTGAGACTATGCAAACCTAAGAAGGAATACCTAGCAAATTAGTAAAACAACCTAGAATGAATTTTTTTTTTTTTTCCTGAAAGCAAGTTTCCAACAAGGAAGATAGAGTTGTGGGTCATCCTGTCAATGGTACTGAGAAGTCTAGTTAGATGAAAAATGAGAAAATGTATAGTAAAGTGGTCAGTAATGAAAATGTATGAGCAGCTTGAATGGCATGATGAAAAAGGAGTATAGATATTAGTCAGCTGAAGTACAAAAGTACAAAGAGCAATGAAGGAAGAAGAGGCAACAAGTGTCAACCACTTCATATCTGCTCTTTTAAGCTGGGGCACTGATGTTGAAAATGTCCCTAGATACACAAGGCATAAAATACGGTCACAAAAGAGGAAGCAGGATCACTGCTGGAGCACATTCCTTCAGGAGCTGAAAGGGTCAAATGCAGTACATGGGTGACATTTGACAGGCTAGAGAAAGGATAGAGGAAGCCCAGGATAGCATAGATAGGAAATTTATAGGTTTGTGAATAGGAAATAAATTGACCATCTTTATCTAATACATGAAATGCCCATCTTTATGTGTTATATTCAGTATATTACCACAGCGCTCAATGCAATAAAAATAGAATGAAAAAATTCATGTACTCATTTTTATAGTTAAATATTGGCCAATACATTATAGAAAGGATAGAAGAAAAAGATGCTGGTATCAGTGCAGAGAAATAGAACACTTGTGCACTGTATGGGATTATAAATTGGTACAGCCATTATGGAAGATCCTCAAAAAATTAAAAATAGAACTACCATATGATCCAGCAATTCCACTTCTGGGAATACATTCAAAGGAAATGAAAACACTAATTCAAAAAAATATCTGCACCTCCATGTTCATAGCAACATTATTTATAATAGCCCAAACATGGAACCAACTCTTAGTGTCCATCAGTGGATGAATGGATAGAGGTGCCTGGGTGGCTCACTTGGTTAAACAACTGCCTTCAGCTCAGGTTATAATCTCATGGTCCTGGGGTCTAGACCCACGTTGGGCTCCCTGCTCAGTGGGGACCCTGCTTCTACCTCTCCCTCTGTGACTCTCCCTGCTTGTGCTGTCTCTCTCAAATGAATAAATTAAATCTTTAAAATTGATGAATGGATAAAGAAGTTGTGAGATTATATATATATACATATATATATTCCATTATATATAATATATATAATTCAATTACTTATAATATATAATGGAATATATATACATATATATGATGGAATATTGAATAAAGTATTAAAATGAATAGCTCACTTCTCTGACTACCTAATGCATTCTGAAATATCAATATACAATGGAATATTATTCAATCATAAAAAAGAGGAAATCCTATCATTTGTGACAATATAAGTGGACCTTGAAGGCATTATGCTAAGTGAAATAAGTCAGATTAAAAAAGACAAATATGGGATGCCTAGGTGGCTCAGTCAGTTAAGCATCTGCCTTCAGCTCAGGTTATGATCCTGGAGTCCCAGATGGAGTCCCACATCATACTTCCTGCTCAGTGGGGAGTCTGCATCTCCCTGTGCCCCTCACCTTGCTCTTGTGCTCTCTCTCTCTCATTTTCTCTCTCTTTCAAATAAATAAATAAAATCTTAAAAAAAAATAAATTAACAGAGGTGGGAGGAAGGGAAGGGGAATTGGAGGTAGGTGGTCAAAATGTATAAATTTCCAGTTATAAGATACACAACTACTAGGGATATGATGTACATGATGACTCTCGTTAATCCTGCTACATGGTACATGGGGACGTTGTGAAGAGTATGTCTAAGAAATCTCATCTCAAGGGGAATTTTTCATTTTTTTTCTTTTCTTTATATTGAATCTATATGAAATGATGGATGTTAGCTGAATGTATTATGATAATCATTTCAAAATATATGTAAATCAAACCATCATGCTGTACACCTTAAGTTAATTATTGAAATTGTGAATGTAAATTATTTCTCAGTAAAACTGAAAAATAAATAAATAAAACTATGTTAATTTTCTTAAAAATATGTATGTTGGCCAAAAGAGGTTCATAAACAAAAAACTGTAACTATTTATCCATGCATTCATTTTTTCAACAAATATATTAAAAGTTTAGCGAGTATCAGAAACTTGTTTCTATTGAAGCACAAGAAAAAAAGGTGAGATTTAGTTGAAACATTAAGGATTACAACTAACCCTGCAATGACACAGCTTGACTATAAGGATTCTTAACTGTCACAATGGATTCCTTGTTGAAAATCAGTATTTTATAGCTTCCTGAAAAATATTATGCTTACTATTTTGCCCAAGTATAATATTTAAGCATGAATCTGTCACCTGGGTGAGGACAGACAGTATGTCATGTCCAGGGAATGAATCTCAATGTGGGGCATTCCAGACTATGAAATTGAAACTTATATGGCATAAAATTGGTCTCACAAATTTAAGAGCAGGTAAGAATGCAAGTCTCCAACATTTTTCCTAGTGTGCTAAATCTCATAAAACAATAAATACAAAATTGCTTTTATACTATTCATAGATATTTAGTAATATAAGAATGAAAGATGTTTAATATTTTAGTACATTTGGGTTGAGACATTCTTATTAAAAAATGATTTTGACTTTTGGGAAGATATTCTAAATATTCAAGAGATTGTGTGTGTGTGTGTGTGTGTGTGTGTGTGTGTGTGTGTGTTATTCCATCACAAAAACCTTAAATAAGTCCAGTGAACACTGAAATTTAGCAAGCACATATACAATATTAATTTTCAAGAACTTAATCTTTCCTTTTTATATATATTTACTGGATATATTTATTTAGAATTACCTGCTATGTTAATAATAAAACTTTAACTCATGAATTAGTTTAAGACCACTTTAGACCCACTCTGACTTTTACATTGATTGAAAACACACAAAAAGTGTAAATTAAACCCTTAGGAAAATTTAAAAAGTTGTCCAGTGATATATATTACACATACACACATACACCACAAAAATTTAAAAGTCTATAAAGATCTTAGTTCTTTTATATCTACAGAACAGGATTCTCTAGGGCATCTGGGTGGCTCAATTGGTAAAGTGACTGCTTTGGCTTAGGTCATGATCCCAGTGTCCTGGGATTGAGTCCCACTTCAGGCTCCCCCAGTTCTGTGGGGAGCCTGATTCTCCCTCTCCCTCTGCCTGCTACTTCCCCTACTCGTGCTCTCTCTGTGTCAAATAAATAAATGAAATAAAAAAGGAAGAAAGGGATTCTCTAGTGTCTTCTATGCTTTTTTCAAGCAAGCTAGTGTCTTTAAAATCATTATTCTGAATTCTAGTTTGAAAATATTACTTCTGTCCGTACTGAATGGGTCCTAGGAGTCACTCCTGCCACTTGTTCTCTCTTTTGAGGTGAGTTTTTCTGTCTTGTCATTGTATACAGAGAAGAATAGATGAATGAGAACAAAATACTAGAATGGCAGCAATGATCCCAGAGAAAATACACTAAACAAATCATATGAGATCCAAAATCTAAATAAATAAATAAATAGAATCAGACAGATGGACAGAACAGAGTATATACACTGGATCTTGTGTGTATTTTCATCTGCTTGCTGGAAAACTCAATCCCAAAGTTGTCAAGAAAGAAAAAGTTATATATGTACAAAGATAAAATTAAGTACAATGAAAGTACAGAATGTAACTGCAAGAGTGAAAATTAATAGTGAAAAAGTAAAAATAAAGAAAGAAGGAATATAAGCAGACAGGTGAACAAAACAGATCAATACACTTTATCCTAGTGCATTTTAGTTTCTTAGAACAAAATACAACTCTAAATTGTAAAGAAAAATATATATATACAAAAATAAAATTAAATATATTGAAAGGATAGAATATAACTGTAAAGGTGAAAATTTAAAAAAAAACTTCAACAAAACAAAAGGTACAGCATGCTTTCTTGATCAAAACTCTTCACAGTGTAGGGATAGAAGATATATACCTCAATAACACAAAAACCATCTATGAAAAGCCCACAACAAGTATCACTTTCAATGCAG
>NW_019154142.1:3071584-3090567 GCF_002288905.1 Enhydra lutris kenyoni | reverse complement strand
CTGCATTGAAAGTGATACTTGTTGTGGGCTTTTCATAGATGGTTTTTATGTTATTGAGGTATATATCTTCTATCCCTACACTGTGAAGAGTTTTGATCAAGAAAGGATGCTGTAGTTTGTCAAATGCTTTTTCAGCATCTATTGAGAGTATCATATGGTTCTTGTCCCTTCCTTTATTAATGTAGTGTATCACACTGGTTGATTTGCAGATGTTGAACCAACATTGTAACCCAGGAATAAAACCCACTTGATCCTGGTGAATAATCCTTTTAATGTACTGTTGGATCCTGTTAGCTAGTACTTTGGTGAGAGTTTTGCATTTATGTTCATCAGGGATATTGGTCTGTAATTCTCCTTTTTGATGGGGAATTTGTCTGGTTTCAAGGATCAAATTTAATGCTGGCCTCATAAAATGAGATTGGAATTTCTCCTTCCATTTATATATTTTTGGAGCAGTTTCAATAGAATATGTATTAATTCTTCTTTAAAGGTTTGGTAGAATTTCCCTAGGAAGCCATATGGTCCCAGGCTCTTGTTTGTTGGGATACTTTTGATTACTGCTTCAATTTCCTTGATGGTTATGGGTCTGTTCAGGTTTTCTATTTCTTCTTAGTTCAGTTTTGGTAGTTTGTAAGTGTCTAGGAAGGCATCCATTTCTTCTAGATATTCTAATTTATTGGCATATTGTTGTTCATAATATGTTCCTATAATTGTTTGTATTTCTTTGGTATTGGTTGTGATCTCTACTCTTTCACTGATGATTTTATTAATTTAGGTTCTTTCTCTTTTCTTTTTGAAAAGTCTTGCCAGGGTTTTATCAATCTTATTAATCCCTTCAAAGAATGAGATCTTAGTTTTGTTACTCTGTTCTCCTGTTCTTTTGGTTTCTATTTCATTGCTTTTTCCTCTGATCTTTACTATTTCTCTTCTGCTGGTTTTAGGTTTTATTTGCTATTCTTTCTCCAGCTCCCGCTTTCAGGTGTAAGGTTAGGTTGCGTATTTTGAGGCCTTTCTTGTTTCTTGAGAAAATCTTGTTGTATTATATACTTTCTTCATAGGACCAGCTTTGCTGCATCCCAAAGATTTCAACAGTTGTGTTTTAATTTTCATTTGCTTCCATGAAATTTTTAAATTCTTCTTTGATTTCCTGGTTGACCCATTCATTCTTTAGTAAGATGTTCTTCAGCAGCCATGCATTTGAGTTTTTTACAACTTTCCTCTTTTGGTTGAGTTCTAGTTTCAAAGAATTGTCATCCAAAAATATGCAGAAAATGATCCCAAACTTTTGGAACTTGTGACCTGATTTGTGACCCAGGATGTGATCTATTTTGAAGAACGTTCCATTTGCACTAGAGAAGATTATGTATTCTGTTTCTTTGGGATGGAATGTTCTGAATATATCTGTGAAGTCCATCTGGTCCAGTGTGTTACTTAAAGTTCTTATTTCCTTGTTGATCTTTTGCTTAGATGATCTGTCCATTTCAGTGAGGCGGGTGTTAAAGTCCCCTACTATTATTGTATTTTTGTTGATGTGTTGCTTTGATTTTGTTATTAATTGACTTATATAATTGGCTGTTCCCATGTTAGGGGCATAAATATTTACAATTGTTAGATCTTCTTATTGGATAGACCCTTTAAGGTTGATATGATTAAGTATGATATGATTAAGTATGATTCCTCATCCTTTATTATAGTCTTTGGTTAAAATCTGATTTGTCTGATAAAAGGATTGCTATCCCAGCTTTCATCTGATGTCCATTAGCATGATAAATGGTTTTCCACTCTCTCACTTTAAGACTAGAGGTGTCTTTGGGTCTAAAATGAGTCTTTTGCAGACAGCATATCAATGGGTCTTGGTTTTTTGTTGTTGTTGTTGTTTGTTTTTTTTGTTTGTTTGTTTTTTAAATCCAATCTGATACCCAGTGTCCTTTGATTGGAGCATTTAGCCCATTTACATTCAGGGTAACTATTGAAAGATATGAATTTAGTACCATTGTATTGCCTGTAAGGTGACTGTTACTGTATCTTGTCTCTGTTCCTTTGTGGTCTATGCTACTTTTAGGTTCTCCCTTTGCTTAGAAGACCCCTTTCAATATTTCTTGTAGAGCTGGTTTGGTCATTGCATATTCTTTTAGTTTCTGTTTGTCTGGAAACTTTTTATCTCTCCTTCTATTTTCAGTGACAGCGTAGCTGGATTATAGTATTCTTGGCTGCATATTTTTCTCATTTAGTACCCTGAATATATCATTCTAGTCCTCTCTGTCCTGCCAGGTCTCTGTGGATAGGTCTGTTGCCAATCCAATGTTTCTATCATTTTAGGTTATAGATCTCTTGTCCTGAGTTGCTTTCAGGATTTTCTTTTTGTCTTCAATATTAATAACCTTTTTGATTTCAACTTGGTTAGATTTTATTTCTCCAGAAAGAGATTCTCTAGTATCTCCTATGTATGCTTTTTTCAAGCTCAACTAGTATCTTTATAATTATCATTCTGAAACCTAGTTCCAACATCTTACTAATGTCTACATTGATTAGCTCCCTGGCAGTCAGTATTGCCTCTTGTTCTTTTTTACTGAGGTGAGTTTTTCTATTTTGTCATTTTGTCCAGAAAAGAATAAATGAATGAGTGAACAAAATGCTATGAGTGTAATGACAACCCCAGAAAAATATACATTAAACAAATCAGAAGAGACCTGAAACCAGGGGTGGGGAGGGGGGGACAAAGGGAAAAAAAAAAAATGAGTATGATCAGGGTGGTGAATAGAACAGAGCCACACACTAGATTTTGGGTGTATTTTGGTCTACTGGAAGAAACTGCCTCCCAAAATTTTAAAGAAAGAAAAACTCATATATATACAAAAATAAAGGTAATACAATGAAGGGATGGAATATGACTGTAAAAATGAAAAAGAAGATTTTTATAAAAAGAACTAATAAGAAGTTGGTTGAATAAAGAAGAAAAATTAGAAAAAAAATAAAAGGAGAGAATATGATCAGGTAGTTGAATAGAACAAAGCCATACACTATAATTAGGGTATATTTTGGTCTGTTAGAAGAATCTGTATCAATATCAATATATCAATCATATATATATATGTGTGTGTGTGTGTGTGTGTGTGTGTGTGTGTGTGTGTGTGTTTAAATAAACATATATATAAATATAATATACATAGTTTAATTACAATGAAGGTATAGAACATGACTGTAAAAATGAAAATTAAAAAAAGATTTTAAAAAAGGAATTGATAAGAAGTTGGTTGAAAAAGGAAAGCAGAATAATTTTTAAAAATAGTAAAAGAGGGGCACCTGGGTGGCTCAGTAGTTTAAAGCCTCTACCTTCAGCTCAGGTCATGATCTCAGGGTCCTGGGATCGAGCCCTACATCGGGCTCTCTGCTAGGCAGGGAGCCTGTTTCCCTTCCTTTCTCTGCCTCTCTCTGCCTACTTGTGATCTCTCTCTCTGTCAAATAAATAAAATCTTTAAAAAAATAGTAAAAGAAAAACATAAAGAAATTTTTAAAAATTAACTTTGAAAGACTAAAGAATCATGGAGAAAAATCCATGAACTCTGTGCTGTATTCCCCTAGTACTGGAGCTTTGCAGCGCTGGAGCTTTGCAGTTCACATTGGACATTAAACTTGGTCTTGTCTGGGTATTCTTGTTGATCTTCTGAGGGAGGGGCCGGTTGCATTGATTCTCAAATGATTTTGCTGGAGGCAGAATTGCACCACCTTTGCCAGGGGCCAGGCTAAGTAATCTGCTTGGGTTTGCCCTGGTAGCTTTTGTTCCCTGAAGGGTTTCCACACAGTTTTAGAGGATGGGAATGAAAATGGCAGCCTCCCAATCTCCAGCCCTGGAGGAGCCAAGAGCTCAGGGCTCCACTCCTCAGTACCTGTCAGAGAAAACCAGTTAGTTACTCTTGTCTCCCTGTCTCCATCCACACTCCATGCTCACCTGGCCTGTGACTGAGTGTTTCTATCTCTGCTACGTGACCCAGTTTAGAGTCTCCAAACCCAGCAGATTCCTGCAGTGGACTCCTGTGACCAGCTCCTGTGCTGCTTCTCCCAGGGGAGGAAGAGGAGTCTTCCTGGATCTGCCACTTTTGGGGTCTCTGCTCTTCAAGCAGTGGCCTAACTATGCCATGGATCACGGTTTATGGTAACTCCAAGCTGAGAGTCCACTCCTGGGCTCAGTCTTCACAGCCAGCCTCCCTCCTCTGATATCTGGGAAATCTGCCACACTCAGGCACCCCCAGTCTTTCTTTGACCCTGAAGGTACTGAGACTACACTGCCCCAGCAAGGGTTCCATCACATTGCATAGCCTCCAGAGAGATGTCCCTCACTGGAGCAAACTTCCAAAAGTTCCAATTTTGTGCTCTGCTGCTCTATCACTTGCCAGTAGCTGGCTGACAAGCTGTCTCCCCCCACAGTCTATCTTCCTGTATATTGCTTCAGAGTCACTTCTCCATACATCCTACCTTCTGGAAAATGGTCATTCTTCTGTTCATAGAGTTGCTGCTATTCCTTCCTTCAATCTCCTGTTGAGTTTATAAGGTGTCCACAATGGTTTGATAACTATCTAGCTGAATTCCTGGGACCAGATGAAATTTAGATCTCCTACCCCTCCACCATCTTGAAGCTTGCCTCCCAGATAAAATAAATTTTAAAGCAAAGACTATACAGCAAAAGACAAAGAAGGATATTACATAATGATAAAGGGGGAAAATTTAAGAAGAGTATGTAATGTTTGTAAATATTTATGCACCCAATATAGAAGCAGGTAATTATATAAAGTAAATATTAACAAAGTAATTTAGATCAACAGAAGTCTCTTGGACTTATGAGTTGTGAGGGGTATTAGTTTGAACTCTGGCTCCCACATTTTGTGGAAGTCTAAATTTCTCTGCAATAAATTCATAAGTTCTAGGGGTGGTCTAATGATCACATCTGTCCTCAAGTACCAAATGTTTTTGTACCAACCAAAAACACATGAAAGACTAGTCCTTCCCATGGTTTCCACAAATGGAAACAATCCATTCACTCAAAGTATTCCCAAAGTTGTATAATTTACTGAATATTTGGAATCAGAAGAAATGCTTATATTACAAAAATGTGAAAAAAACAGTGACAGCAACAATAGTGACAGAAATGGCTTTCTTTCTTGGTTCTGAAATCTACACTCCAGGTTTTACATCCCTAATCAATTCTGTTACTTTTTTCAGAATCTTTGGGACATGAGTCTTAGCCCTGCTTTTTTTAATCTTTCTCTATCATTCAATCATCCATTTATTTATTCATAGTTATGGAATGTTTTCTGGGAAGAAGACATGTGACCGGCAACAAAGTAGTTGCTAAAGATACAAAAGTGAGTAAGACTCAGTCTCTGAAGATGCACAGCCTGCTGTGGAAATCACACACAATTATAAAGAAGTTGCAATAGAGAATAAGTGTTAGAATAGAGAGTCAGCAAACACTGGGGACATATAAGATGAAGACATATTTGTGTCCAGCTCTTTAGTCTCAGGCAAAACAACCATTCTAGTTTGCTCAGGAATATTGGGTTTCAGAACTAAAAATCTTAGAAAACAAGAAAACTGAAATTTTGTGTCCTGGGAAACCCATCAGTCCCATGTGAACTGGGACTCTTGGTCGCCCTAATTCTCAAGCAAGGTCTGGGTTTCTATTACCTTCTGATAGCCTTGACTGATGCTATTCATACTTTGGGGGACATTCAAGTTTCGACTCATTCATGATTTTCCCCACTTACAGCAGTGCACTTTTGGTTTTTGTATTCAGAACTTGATTTATGTTTGTTGCAGACAAATAAGGAAAGATATAAGTAGAGAAGATAATAATTGCAAGGGCATGGAGCTATAAGATATCTAAGAGTACAAACTTTTAGCTAGAAAATGCATAAGATCTAAGGATCTAATGTATAATATAGTGACTATAGTTAATTATATTATATTGTATAAGTGAAATGAACTTTATTAATAGATTAGAACCTAAGTGTTCTTGCCAGAAAGAGAGAGAAATATGTGAGGTGATAGGTGTATTAATTAATTAAATTGTGGGGAATCCTTTCACAATGTATTATCATAATGCATAGTTTAAATATCTTACAATCATATTTGTCAATTATACTTTCATAAAACTGAAAAAGCCAAGTAATGAAACAACATAACATGTTCAAAGAATAAAAAGTAGCTTAGTATGGTTGGATACTATTCCTTTTGAAGATTAGTAGGAGATAGTTTTAAACAGGTGAGGCAGGAGCTAGACCATGAAGGAACTTGTATATCATGCAGTAGAGTCTGCATTATATCCAGAAAAGCATAGGGAGATATTGAATGGTTTTAAACAGGGAACTTATATAGTAAATTTTATTTTAGTCTAGAGGATTTGATTGGAAGATGAAAAGGAAATGTAGTAAGTTGACCAGAAGTTCACAAAGGCTTTGTCAAGAAAACTGGTGAGAAGGGAATTGTAATATTTGAAGTGAAAGAAGATGAAATTCTGAACTAAGAAATTGGTAGTACTGATGGAGAACAGATGGTACATTCTTTAGATAGCTAATAGGAAAACTGCCATGAGTCCATGTTTGGTCGAATGTGAAGTTGGGAGCATCAAGAATCAGTATGAAGGTTAATCTAAGGAGGAGGGATGGCTGAGAAGTAGGAGACTCTGTTTCAACTGGTCCCCTAAAGTGTGCTAAATATCTACCAGAACACTCTGAACACCCATGAAATCAGCATGACATATAAAATTATACACTTCTGGATCTCTGCAGGGGCAGAAGACATCAGTGAAGAGGGTCCACCTTGCATGGATCATAGTTGATATATTCAGCTATACATCCCCTCAACCACCTCTTACCAAAAAGACTAGGAGGAGGAACACCGAACAGAGGAAAAATTTAGAGACTGTGCCCTCTTTCACAGAACTATTGGATATGGAAATAAACAGTATGTTAGAAAGGGAATTCAGGGTAACAATTATCCAGGAAATGGCTAGGTTGGAGAAAACCATTAGTGGCAACATAGAATCTCTAAGGACAGAAGTGTGAGCTGATCTGGCAGAAGTTAAAAATGCTATCAGTGAGACCCAATCTAATCTAAACACTCTAACAGCTAGGGTAACCAAGGAAGAAGATAGAAGTAGTGATCTATAAGACAAACTGATAGAAAAGAAGGATCAGGAAGAGGCCTGGAACAAACAGCTTAGAAGCCATAAAAACAGAATTAGGGAAATAAACGATGCCATAAAACATTCCAACATCAGAATTATTAGAATCCTTGAGGGGGTGGGGAAAGACAGAAGACTAGAAGATATAGTAGAACAAATTCTGGATTAAAATTTCCCTAACACCCAACTTTTGTATCAACATGAACAGAACTGGTAGAGATTATGCTGAGTGAAATAAGTCAAGCAGAGAGAGTCAATTATATGGTTTCAGTTATTTGTGGAGCATAACAAATAACATATAGGACATAGGGAGATGGAGAGGAGAAGGGAGTTGAGGGAAATTGGAGGGAGATGAACCATGAGAGACTATGGACTCTGAAAAACAATCTGAGGGTTTTGAAGGGGCGGGGGGTGGGAGGTTGGGTGAGCCTGGTGGTGAGTATTATGGAGGGCACGTATTGCATGGAGCACTGGGTGTGGTGCATAAACAATGAATTTTGTTACACTGAAAAGAAATTTAAAAAAAAAAGAAAAAAAATTCCCTAATCTGAAAAATGGAACAAGTCTTCATGTCCTAGAGGCAGAAAGGACACCACTCCAAGATCAATGAGTTTAGAAATACATCCAGACACTTAATTATGAAACTCATGAGTCATAATGTCAGACAAGAGGTGTTAAGGGCAACTAGGGGGAAGAGATTCCCTAAGCAGAGAGAAAGGACCATCAGAATAATGTTAGACCTGTCCACAGAAACCTGTCAAGCCAGAAAGTGCTGGCAAGACATATTCAAGGCACTAAATGAGAAGAACATGCAGCTAAGAATACTTTATCCAGAAAGCCTGACATTCAATATGAATGGAGAGATAAAGAGCTTCCAAGACCGGCAAGGTTTAAAAGAGTATGTGACCACCAAGCATGTACGACAAGAAATATTAAGGGGGGGTTCTATAAAAGAAGAAAGAACCCAAGAGTGACATTACAGAGACAATCTATAGAAACAAGGACTTCACAGGCAAGATGATATCAATAAAAACTTATCTTTCAATAATCACTCTCAATTGTGAATGTCCTAAATGCTCCCATAAAATGACACAAGGTTGCAGACTGGATAAAATGACAGGACCTGTACATCAGCTGTCTACAAGAGACACACAGAAACCTAAATATACACCCAGACTGAAAGTGAAGGGATGGAGAACTATCTGTCATGCCAACAGGCCTCAAAAGAAAGCTGGGGTAGTGATTCTCATATCAGACAAATCAGATTTTAAGTTAAAGACTGCAGTCAGAGATACAGAAGGACACTACATCATTCTTTTTTTTTAATTTTTTATTTCTTATAAACATATAATATATTTTTATCCCCAGGGGTACAGGTCTGTGAATTGCCAGGTTTACACACTTCACAGCACTCACCATAGCACATACCCTCTCCAATGTCCATAACCCCAACACTACATCATTCTTAAAGGGTCTATCCACCAAGAAGATCAAATAATTATAAATATTTATGCCCCCAATATGGGAGCAGCCAACTACATAAGCCTACTGTTAATCAAAGAAACAGTCATATCAATATGTATACATTAATAGTAGGGGATCTTAACACACCACTCTCAGTAATAGACAGATCATCCAAGCAGAAAATCAATAAAGAAACACTTTGAATGACACATTGGACCAGATGGACTCATAGATATATACAGAACATTCTACCCTAAAACAACAGAATACACATTCTTCTCAAGTGCACATGAAACTTTCTCCAGAACAGAATACATACTGGGTCATAAATCAGGGTTCAATCAATACCAAAAGAATGAGATTATTCCCGGCATATTCTCAGACCACAAGGCTTGAAACTGGAACTCAACCACAAGAAAAAGTTTGGAAGGAATTCAAACACTTAGAAGCTAAAGGCATGCTGCTCAAGAATGTTTGGATCAACCAGGAAATCAAAGAAGAACTTAAAATAATCCATGGAAACGAATGAGAATGAAGACAAATCAGTCCAAAACCTATGGGATATGGCAAAGGCAGTCCTAAGGTGGAAATGCATAGCATTTCAAAAAATTGCAAAATCCCAAATACACCAATTCTCTTTATACCTTAAATAACTGGAAAAACAACAACAAATTAAGCCAACCCCACATATAAGAAGGGAAATAATCAAGATTAGAGCAGAGATCAATAAGTTAGAAACTGGAGATACAGTAGAACACATCAATGAAACTAGAAGTTGGTTCTTTGAAAGAATCAATAAGATCGATAAACCACTGGCCTAAAGGAAAGAGAGAGGATCCAAATTAATAAAATTATGAATGAAAGGGGGAGATTATGACTAACACCAAGGAAATAGAAATAATCATCAGAAATTATTAACAGTTATATCCCAATAAGTTAAGCAACCTAGAAGAAACGGATGTGTTCCTGAAAACCTATAAACTTCCAAGACTGAAACCGGAAGAAATTAAAACCTGAATAGACCAGTATCTAGAAATAAGATTGAAGCAGTGATCAAAAACCTCCCAAAAAACAAGACCCCAGGACCTGATGGATTCCCTGGGGAATTCTACCAAACATTCAAAGATGAAATAATACCTATTGTTCTGAAGCTGTTTCAAAAAGTAGAAACAGAAGGAAAAGTTCCAGACTCCTTCTATGAAGCCAGCATTACTTTGATCCCCAAACCAGGCAAAAAGCCCATCAAAAAGGAGAATTTCAGACCATTATCCCTGATGAATATGGATATCAAGATTCTCAACAAGATCCTAGCTAACAGGATCCAACAGTACATTAAAAAGATTATCCACCATGGCCAGGTGGGGTTTACCCCTGAGATGCAAGGGAGGTTTAACATTCGCAAATCAATCAATGTTATAGAACAAATCAATAAGATAAGACAGAAGAACCACATGATCCTCTCAATTGATGCAGAAAAAGCATTTGACAAGATACAGCATCTAAACTCTTCATAAGTATAGGGATAGAGGGAACATTCCTCAACCTCATAAAATCTATCTATGAAAAACCCACAGCAAATATCATTCTCAATGGGGAAAAGCTGACAGCCTTCTCTTTGAGATCAGGAACACGACAAGATCAGGAACAGTGGCCCACTCTTGCCACTGTTGTTCAACATAGTACTAGAAGTCCTAGCAACAGCAATCAGAAAACAAAAAGAAATACAAGGTACTCAAATTGGCAAAGAAGAAGTCAAACTCTCTCTCTCTTTGCAGATGACATGATACTTTATATAAGAAAAACCCAAAGACTCCACCCCCAAACTACCAGAATTCATACAGCAATTCAATAATGTGGCAGGATACAAAATCAATGCATGAAAATCAGTTGCTTTCTTATACACTAACAATGAAAATATAGAAAGGGAAATTAGAGAATCAATTCTATTTACTGTAGCACCAAGAACCATAAGATACCTGACGCTACAGACAAAGGGCTCATACCCACGATCTATAAAGAACTCCACAAACTCAACACACACAAAACAGATAATCACATCAAAAAATGGAAAGAAGACATGACCAGACACTTCTCCAAAAAGACATATAAATGGCTAACAGACACATGAAAAAATGTTCATCATCATTAGCCATCAGGAAGATTCAAATCAAAACCACTTTGAGATATCACCTTATACCAGTTAGAATGGCAAAAATTAACAAGACAGGAAACAACAAATATTGGAGAGGATGTGGAGAAAGGGGAACTCTCTTACACTGTTGGTGGGAATGTGAGTTGGTGCAGCTACTTTGGAGAACAGGGTGGAGATTCCTTAAGAAATTAAAAATAGAGCTACCCTACAACTCTGCAATTGCACTACTGGGTATTTACCCCAAAGATACAGATGTTGTGAAAAGAAGGGCCATCTGTACCCCAATGTTCATAGCAACAGTGGCCACAGTTGCCAAACTGTGGAAAGGGCCAAATGCCCTTCAACAGATGAATGGATAAAGAAGATGTGGTCCATATACACAATGGAATATTATGCCTCCATCAGAAAGGATGAATACCCAGCTTTTGCATCAATATGGATGGGACTGGAAGAGATTATTCTGAGTAGAATAAGTCAAGCAGAGGGAGTCAGTTATCATTTGGTTTCACTTACTTGTGGAGCATAAGGAATAACGGAGGATTTTAGGAGAAGGAAAGGAAAAGTGAATTGGGAGAAATAGGACGGGGGAGACAAAGTGTGAAAGACTAGACTCTGAGTAACAAACTGAGGGTTTTGGAAAGTAGGGGTGTGGGGAGTTGGGTGAGCCTGGTTGTGGGTATTAAGGAGGGCGCATTTCCATGGGGCACTGGGTGTGTGCATAAACAATGAATTTTGGAACACTGAAAAAAATAAAATAAAATTTTTAAAAAATGAAGGTTAATCTAAGTCCCTAAGTGAGGTCTAAGAGTTAATGAAGAAAGAACAAATACAGATGACGAAATTAATAAGCAGGAAGGCGTTGACCCTTACAGAAGAGACGAAGAACAGATTAGAAGTGAGTATAGCTAGGGAAAAACTCAAAATAGATCAGAACACTCAGGGAAGGACCTAAAATACTGGTTAGATGTGTGATTTATCTTTGTGAGGAGGTATAACACTGGACATGTTGGTCTGGATTAAACATACATGTTGGACATGAACAATTCTCTGGAATTGTCATTTTAGCAAATGGTGCTTTCCCTGTGTTCTTCTGAATCCACTGTTTATCCTATACTTAGAGTAGACACTGATTCTTCATTTTTTATTGAAAGCAAGATATTATCACTAATATGAATACTTCCTACATAAACAACTTTATAGCAGGAAAATGGTCTACTACTCCTTCCATTGCTATCCATCTCGTTTGGTACTGAGAGCAAAAGGAGAGTTCAGGGAACATTTGCTCTTAAGGAAAGAGGTTTAAGGCTCACCATATTAGGAGGTCATAAACTGGAAAAAAAAATTAACCCAAGTCCATAGTTAATGTAAGCTCAAATCCTTCAGTTTTACTTTTTCTTATGTCATACAGAGGGTAATTTAAAATAAATAACTTTCAAAATATATACATATAATTTCCCTGTTGAGTCATTTTCTTAGATCTAGTCAAGATGGTCTCTTTTTTCAAAAGAATTCAACTAAAACCTGAATTACTATCCTGTGTGTATTCTATACATTTTTGTGGTAATACTCATTAAAGATTAGCTTTCATTTACAAGTTTTCATTTTTCAACTCAATTTTCCCAGTACATAAATTAATCCCTGGGAGTAAATGGAGTTGTTATTGTTTTCCCTTCTTAAAAACACATTAACTCCTTAGGACCACAAAGGTTTAGTTTTCAATATGTTGAAGCCATTGTCTTTCAAATGATTCACCAGAGCACTCAAGTCACATGATTTTAGCATATTCCACTTAAATCTTATATTTGTGTAATCACTTTGTTTCAAGATGAATTATCTTGAGAAGTCAAATCATTTGTTTCCACTTGTTACAACTAGTTACTTCTTTAAGATAATAGCAGAGGTTTTTCAATTTAGATTGCTAAGGAATAATCCTTTTGTTTCTATTTCTTGCTTATTTGTTTTATTATGCATAAATAAGAGTTAATTTGCTAGGAGAAATGTCACTACCTCTTAAAGAGCAACTGTACCAATTACTAAAATGATTGAGTGAAAAACCACATTTCAACCTAGCCTATTCTTCTGTGGAAGGATAGGACTGTATTTAAAATATTCCAGTTTTTGGAAACTCTTCATAAGTTAATACTACATTTGAATTGGCATATTTGATGTTGAAAAGACACATTCTTACTATGTCTGACCTGAAATAAAAGCAGATTTTTTTTTTAAGGCAACAAATTTGGAAAATATTTTATGAACTAACTTTGTATTAAAGCAACTTTACAGAAAACTTTTTTTTTTTTTAATGTTTAGGAGATAAGTATTTTTTTTTTCCCCATAAAGACTGAACAGGTCAGTAATCTGCTCCCCGGCCCCAGTGTTTCATGGAGGGACACAGATGCACATTTTACTGGCAGGTATCTTTTCTCACTAGGCATAAGTTTTCTCTTTATATAAAACTGATGATGGTATAAATCTTTGTGAAAGACAGATTAAAAATTGTCCCTCTTCAAAATGCTTTGGGTGTTGCATGACAGACTAGAAAGAGGTTTTACATTCAACATCTTTACTGCAGTGTAATGAAATCTGTCACATAGTTCTATTGACAATAATAAATGATTAATAATTTTGATAAAAGATTTCTTTCCAAAAACTAAATACTGTCTACAAATCCATAAATTCCATATCAATGTTAACATTTATCTTGACATATCAGGTACAATTCTATACCATAATCAAATCATTAGCAGAGCTCTACCATTTTTCATTCAGTAGAATGTCAGGGAAATAGGACACAATGCTCAATAATGTCATGAATTTAATAAAATAAGAAATGAGACAAGGATAAATCCTCGGTGATAATTTCCATTCCAAATGAAAATGCTTGTGATGGCTTTTTCTTTTTACATTTCCTTTCAGTATAATCTTTTGTCATATTTTTTTCACAATTAAAAAATCTTAATTAAAAATAAACCCTGGAAATTGGAATTATAGACCATTTTGTGTCAGTTATTTCTTCACTCCACTAACTCTTCAGCCCTGAAAATATACATTTATTTTAATAAATATTTAAAAAGTATATTCATGTATCAAAATAAAATCACTTTGACCAGACTGACTTACTGAATTATCAAATTCCATTAATACCCAAGACAATGAAAGTTAAAAAGCACCCAAGATCAAAGAAAGAGCTAAGACTGAAATATATCAGTAATAACAAACTATAAAAATAAGGCTATTGCACATCTGCTAACCACTGCTAAAAAGAAATAACAAAAAATGTCTTTGAGAAATTAGAGATGGTCCCTTCAGTGAGGCACTTTGCATTTTCCCTCTAGTACCTAATTCATGAGGGCAAATCCTAAATCTGTCTTGATAGCAGTTGTGTCTAGCTTAGAACTTGGCACAAAGGAGGTACACAAAACAATATTGTTCAGTGAATGTTCTCTCATCTCACGATCATCAGCAATATTCTAGATAAAGAACTTCATGTGTCATCTGCATTTAATTAACATCTGACTATTCCTTTTGCTGCTTTTAGTAACTGAAGCAATCCCTGTTCTAAAACTCAATAGCAAAGGACATCAAAGAAGTTATTTTACTTCTCTCATACTTTCTTCTGTATATAATGAAGATAATGATTTTGTGTGGTTGTAAACAGAAAAATACTGTAAAGAGAGCCCCTGGTACAGGACAAATAAATGCCTTTTCTACTATTATTACTAGTACTATTACAGTTACTCTTGTTGCTGATACTAAAATTACTATTTTTATCAGATTGCTATCAGAACACTGCCTCCTCAATATGTTTGAGGATCTTTAAGCACTTGATTTGTGATATTGCTAACTTCAAATAAAAGAATCTCAATCATTAAATGTATTGTGACCAAATTTTTCAAATTATTTTAAAGGTACTTATGTTTTCTCACTTTTGACTAGAGTGCTGTTTGGAGCTCAATTGTGTCATTCTGTAATATATATTTGAAGCCTTCACCTCAGTATCTCAAAATGTGTCTGTATTTGGAGATGAGTCATTTTAAAGATATGATTAAGTTAAGATGAGGCTTTTAGGGTGTTCTTGAAAGAAGAGGAAACTTGGAAACACTGAGACCCAGAGAAAAGACAGGACAGGAGGTCACTAAATTGAGGGAGTCATTAGCAATACAAGGAGAGAGGTCACCAGGACCTGCCTATACTGTCACTGTGGACTTCTAGCCTAGAGAACTTGAGAAAATAAATTTCTGTTTAAGCCACCTTTTATGTGCCATTTACTTATGGCAACCCTAGCAAATTAACACAAATTATTGGACCTAGACTATATATATTTTTCAATAAATTTGTGCTATGTCCAACCACTTTATTAATTCTCTCTTTCTTTGTTTACATAGATTTCAAAATTTTAATCTCTTTAGGAGAAACTTAACCATATATAACTTTAGAAAACTATCCTGTGTAATGTATTAAAATTTTTTTTTTGTTTTAATTATTATTCATGGGACACCTGGTTGGCTCAGTCAGTTAAGTGTCTTGACTCTTGGTTTCAGCTCAGGTCATGATCTCAGGGTTGTGAGATCAAGCCCAGCATTGGGTTTCTCATTCAGTGCAGAGTCTGCTTGAGATTCTTTTCCTCTTCCTCTCCTTCCCCTTTGCTCCTCCTCTCCTTTCTCTCTCTCAAATAAATAAATAAAATCCTTTAAAAAATAAAATATTCATTAGCAAATTTTAAAGCGGCTTGAATTAGACTTTTGCTGGCAAACACTGTTTGAAATGTATCCATAAAATGCCTGTGAGTCTTCAATAGTTTCCTTAAGAGCATATACTGTTACCATAATTCTTATGTTAATGAAAAAGATGTCTTCCAATGGCACCCTTTGAAGACAGATATGGAATTACCAATGAAATAAGGCAGAAAGTAAAAACATATATGTGCTTGTGTTTATATATATATATATATATATATGTAAGATATATATATAATGTATGTGTGTATATATGTATGTGCATATGTATATGTGTGTTTATATATTTACATATATATAATACCATAGCTAACATTTGCTGAGCATTTAATTATCAGATGTTGAATAAGTACGTGACACTCTTCCTCTGACCCTCCTCTCCTTCTTCCTTTGTAAGCAATGAGCAAATGTGAAGTAAATAATCTCAACTCTGACTGGAGCTATGATGTTTTACTTAAAACAAAATTTTTAGTAGATGATTAATCAAGTCACTGTACATTTCTTACAATGTGGATTTTTTTCTAGGTTAAAAAAAAAAAAGATTTCTCCAGATTCATTGAGATAAACTTTCTGCTTGGTGGATTTAACTGAATCTTATTCAGAGACACAAACAACATCTATGTGCACAGCTTAGTTTGACAATTTTTGTTGCCAGGATATTCAAATTAATTAAAAGTACTAGATATATAACTAAAAAACCCTATGTAAAATAAAAACAAATTATACATTAAAACAACTGGTATTTCTAAATTCACTGAAACTACCAGTATTTACTAATAGCAAATAATAAAGGAAACTATTTGCATATACACTCTAAGAAATACGTAAACACTATCTCAACTATTTCTCAACTGATTTAAAGTCATAGTCAGGGGTACCTGGGTGGCTCAGTGGGTTAAAGCCTCTGCCTTTGCCTCAGGTCATGATCCGAGGGTCCTGGGATTGAGCTCCGCATCCGGCTTTCTGCTCAGCAGGGAGCCTGCTTCCCTTCCTCTCTCTGCCTGCCTCTCTGTCTACTTGTGATCTCTGTTTGTCAAATAAATAAATAAAATCTTTAAAAAAAATAAATAAAGTCATAGTCATAGATCATCCAATTAGATTTTTGCCCTAATTTGACAGATTTTTTGTCACATCTGGGGTCCTTGAACCATGTCCAATATTCCATGCTGAGCTTTTAAACCTATTTCCTGTACTTTATACATTGAAATATTCTTATACAGGAGGACAAAATTTTCAGTTATTTTCCTGATTTTGATATTTTAATTTGCATTTAAACTTTTATTTCCCATTGAAAAACCTCTTTCATAAAATGTATTTCTTAATATTTTCTCTCATTATTTTAAAACATGAACTAACATTTATTGAAAACTGACTATGTGCCAGGGATTTTTCCAACCTATTTACATATTATATATTATATGTATATATCAGTTATGTATACAGTTAACTGAAGTATAAATCCTGATTTAAAACTGGATACTAAAAATATAAAACTAACAAAAAATCATAAGAATGACTCAAACCTATTTATTTAATTTTTAAAAATTCTTTACAGCTTTACTGAGGAATGACTGACAAGAAAAATAATATATAATTAAGGTGTATAACATATTTTGATATATGTATGTATTGTGAAATTGTTACCACATATTAATTAATAAATCCATCACCTCACATAATTAAAACATTTTTGGCTCATGAGACTACTTGAGACATATTCTCTTACCAAATTTCAAATACATATTATTAACTATAGTCACCATGCTATATGTTAGGTCTCCAGAACTTATTCATCTTATAACTTAAAGGTGGTACTCTTCAACCAACTGTCCTTGTTTCTCCAGCCATAGGTCCTTTTAGCTACCATTCTATCTCTGTTATGTATGTTTGACTCTTTCATATTCAACAAATATGTGAAATCTTGCAGTATTTATTTCCCTCTGTCTGCTTATTCCACTTAACATAATATCCTCCAAGCAAGATTTCATTTTTTATGGCTGAATAATATTCCATTGTAAATATATAATTTCCGATTTTCTTTATCCATTCATTTTCAATGGACATTAAAGCTGCTTCTACCTCTTGGCTATCATAAATAATGCTGCAATGAACATGGGACTGCAGATCTTTCTTTGAGATTAAATTTCAATTCCTTTGGTTATACACACAGAAATGGGATGGCTAGATCCTTTGGTAGTTCTATTTTTAATTTTTTATGGAGCCACCAAACTGTTTTCCAAAATGGCTATACCAATTTTATTCTCACCAGTGGTGGTTAAGGGTTTCCTTTTTTATATTTCCTCCCCAACACTTATCTTTTGACTTTCCAATAATAGCTATCCTAACAAGTGTGAGGTGGTATCTCACTGTGGTTTTGATTTGCATTTCCCTAGTTTTTAGTAATACTGAGCACCTTTCCATAACATACCTGTTGACCATTTGTACTTTTTATTTTTGTGGGTTTTTTGTTTTGTTTTTGTTTTGTTTTGTTATAGAGAAATGTCTATTCAAGTCATTTGCCTATTTTTTGATCAGGTTGTTTTTGCTTTTGGATCATTTTAATCCCATATATATATTTGGGTATTAATCCCTTATTATATATATTAGTTTGCAAATATTTTCTTCTATTCTATAGGTTGACTTTTCATTTTGTTATTTTCTTTGTTGTGCAGATTTTATTTTGATGTAGTCACACTTGTTCTTTTTTGCTGTTTTCTCTGCCTTTGTGTCAGATCCAAAAAAAATCATTATAAATATCAATGTCAAGGAGCTTTTTCCTCTGTGCTTTCTTCCAAAAATGTTACGGTTTAAGATCTTACACTAAAATTGTTTAACTCATTTGAGTTGAGTTTTTTGAGTATGGTATAAGGGTTTGATTTCATTCTTTTGCATGTGGATAGCCAACACTTATTGAAGAGACTGTTATTTCCTCTGTGTATACTCAGTGCCTTTGTCAATTATGGATTGATCATATATGTGTGGATTTATTTCTAGACTCTTTATTTTGCCATTCATCTATGTCCATTTTTATGTCAGTACCATACTGCTTTGGTTACTAGAGCTTTGAAATACGGTATGAAATCAGAATGGGTGATGCCTCCAGCTTTGCTCTTTCTCAATACTGTTTTGTTTATTTGAGGTCTTTTCTAATCCCATACAAATTTCAGGATTGTTCTATTCCTATGAAAAGTACTGTTGGAATTATAATGGAGATTGAATTGAATCTGTGTATTGCTTTGGGTAGTATGGACATTTTAGCAATATTAATTCTTCCAATCCATGAACACGGGACATTTTTCCATTTTAGAAGACATCTTGGAGGGAGGAGTCAAGATGGTGGAGAAGTAGCAGGCTGAGACTACTTCAGGTAGCGGGAGATCAGCTAGATAGCTTATCTAAAGATTGCAAACACCTACAAATCCAACGGGAGATCGAAGAGAAGAAGAACAGC